>NC_044572.1:78685691-78996259 GCF_901933205.1 Camarhynchus parvulus
TTTTGCACTCCCATTTTCAGGCAGTTGTAATTGGGACTATATAAAGGCTGCTTTAGTTTGTTTCTTGTTGCCATAGAAGCACATAGAATTTCACAATGCTCAGGATGGCCTTTATAGATGTTGTGCACTCACAGAATTATGACGGATCCATGTGTGTCTCCTGACAGGGAGGATTTTGCTTTGAAACACGCTCCATAGGAATGAAGATATTGCACAAAACTGCTATTTTCCCTGGATGTACAACTAAAACCCTGGTAAGAATCAACTTGTCCTCCAAAGACCATGTAATATATATTTTAAGATCTTCATTTTTGTATGAACTTTCTGGAAATCCTAGATAGCAAAGAGTTATGAAAATAAAAAAATATTATCTCATCTGTTTAATTTTAAAAATAGCAACCTACCGTGATGTCTTTTAAATGCCAATAGTAGCCCCTAGACTTCAAGTGCCAGTGACTGCTATAATTGAAGCTGAGTGGGGCTGACCCTTTAATCCTTAGTAAGAAGTATTAAGTAGCAGCATTGAGCTCTGATGTTAGATATCCTCTTTCAGATAAGAGCTGAAGCTTGCCAAATTCATAAGACAGCAATTTCTTTCAAGAAGTTTCTGATCAAGAGATGAATCACTGATCTCTTTGTGATGAACAAAAAATTCCTACATCACAGCATGTTCATTGGAGGACCACTATGGACAGGTGTTTCTTTTTAAGTCTTACTTTTAGTAATTTTTGCTCCATTTTGTAGCAATTTCAATACTAGCATTAGATATTACTGAGAATTATTTAGGCCATTTCTAAAAGCATTTGTAAAATAACTTTTCTATTTAGATATCAGACTTAAATGAATTACACAGATTTATTTTATATTGAATTACAAAATATCTATTTTAATAAAATTAGCTTCTCATGGGAGAATGAAGTATTAATTTATTAACAAGAAGAAAAGGGGAGGAGATATGAAGGGAGGAGAGTGGAGGAAAGGTGAGGACAAGATAGGAGAAAAAGGTATAGATAAGAATTTTTCGTTCTAGCCAAGCACTTGGAAGGATTTGGAAGAAAAATTGGCAGTCAGTAGCTGTCAAAGTCAACTTAGTTTTGAGCACCAAATAGTAGAGTAGTGAATAGAAATGCCAAAAGTTATATGTAATTAATATTTACATAATTATATACACATGAATAACTAGAATTATTTATATAGACACTATAATGTAAGAAATACTTAATCACCATTAGATTTCAGGTAAAAAATTTTCCAGTAAGGTTAAAAAATGCAACTACATGGACAACCTGAGTTTGATTTTCAGAAAGTCCATTGCCATCTATGCCAAGAAACAAAATTTTTGTGAAGGTACAGGTCTTACACATTCAAAAGCTCCCACTCCTATGAACATTCAAATACGGGCAAAACAGAGTTCATCCATAAATGGAAATGGACAAATCTCTCTGCTAAAATGTGGCAGGCCATTGCTCAGTGAGAACAATGTCTCCTCATTTTGTGGTGTTTCTCACTGAAAATGAATTAATATTACATAGTCAGGAGAAGATATTCTATTCAAGACATATTGGGTCTCCCAATACTTGTCCAGAAATCATCCTTGTCAGAAGCAACAGAAGTGAGCAAAGCATACAATAGTGACAGCAGTAGAAAATTAGTGAATTGCTAGTCTTCCTGAAATTATGTTTCACTCAAATATTTTGAATTTTTTAGTATTTATTCATTGTATTGCAAAAATGTAAAACTGTTATCTGCCATATTTTTGCGTAATACACAATATTCCCATCTGTTCTGGAGTGTGTTTTAGTTTTCTTAAAGCCAGTTTTATAATACAATTAGCAATAATGACAAACTTACTTCATAAAAAATGGGGAGCGTAAACCCCAACAGTACCTGGTTAAAAGAAAGAGGAAACTGGGCTAGAATGACAATTACTAACAATTACTTCCCTGAGTAGAAAAAGGTGCAGGAACAACAGGCAAGGACGTAGTTTCTTTCTACAATTAAAAAATATAACTAAAACACAATTTAACTGCAAAACCAGGAAGATAAGTACATTTGGATGTCGCTTGCAGGCTTTTTACCCACCACGATGTTATTTAAATTCAGAAGTCTGTCTAAGATACTATTTTCAGTAATGATGAACTTCAACATTTCAGGAATCAATAGAACTATTTAGCAAACACTTAATCCACTGTATCCCACTACTTTCAGTGGGATTTGGATCAAGCTTAAAGGAAAGTACTACACATCAGGAGTAGGTAATGATTTTCCTTGGGTTACTAAAATATTATTTTTGTTGAATCTTAATTTGCCAATTAATTAAATAAAAAGAGAGACATTTTATGAGTAAACGTTTTCAATCATGGCAAAAGATGGCAATTGAGATCATTCTAAGGACATTCTAAGATTACTCTTTTATTCATGTCAAAGGAAGCTTGTTTTAATACAGTAAAATTTATACACATTATTCAGGAGTAGACTTTCAAATTTTACATACAGACAGGAAATGAATTAAACAGCATTTTTTTCATATTTGCAAGGTATTTTTTAATCTTTGATGCATTACTGTGGGAAATGTGCACAATACAGAATGGTCCAGTAAGTGTTGTTTTGAGGTTGCATAGAAGACTAATACCTTCATCTATCATTGCCTATCCATATATCCTTAGAGACTGAGGCAGATATAATATCTCAAATACCTAAAGTCAACAGGAAACCATGGTAATGAACATAGCCACTAAGTAAATAATTTCTCATTTACAATGTGAACACTGCTCTTCATTATCATTCCCTGCTAATTCTAAAACAGGCCATGAGGCAATTCAATTTTTTGTATTAGAATGTAACAAAATATCTAAAGTTAGAGACATTTTTTCTTTCTTCCCTTAGTGAGGAAAATGAAACTTTTCCATCTTGAGAGACTGAACAAGATCTTCTGGCTATTTGCTGTTGCCATGTCAACTACTTTGCTCTTAGTTATTGCTACGTCCTTGCATTCTTGTGCTGGAAATTTAGTTGGAGGCATATAATCTTTTCATGGCCTGTATTATCAGCAAAGAGAGGGAGAGAACTTGAGTTTTTGTGCAAATGTGTATTATAGCAATAATTAAAGGGGAAGATAGAATATAAATTGCTTGCATTTATATTTTTTATTGAGTTATTTCTTTCCTGTTTACTTATTTTCTGTCTTTTAAATCCAATATTGGTTTCTTTCCTATAAGGCAGGAACCTAGGAAATAGTTCTTTTTGTACTGGTTTAGCTGTGCTAGAGGTAGTTTTCTTCATAGTAGCTTTTATGGGGAAATATTTAGGATTTGTGATGAAAACAGCATCAAAATCACAGGGATGTTTTAGTCACAGCTGAGAAGCATTTATGCAGAGAAAAGCCTTTTCTGCTCCTCACTCCACTCACCAATGAGGAGTCTGGGGCTGCACAAGGAACTGGAAGGGGACATAGCTGGGACAGCTGGCACCAACCCACCATATTCCACATCATATCACATCATATCATACCACAATCATAATCATAATCATCATATCATATCATATCATATCATATCATATTATATCATATTATATAATATCACACTTGGCAATAAAACATGGGAGGGGAATCTTGCTGCAGTTGCCCTTGCTTTGGAACTGGTTGGATCTCAGATAATAAGTATCAGTTAGATGATGGCAAGTAAGAGTTTGAGGGGTTTTTTTTGCATCCATTCCCTCCCCCTCTCCTCTCCTCTCCTCTCCTCTCCTCTCCTCTCCTCTCCTCTCCTCTCCTCTCCTCTCCTCTCCTCTCCTCTCCTCTCTCCTCTCCTCTCCTCTCCTCTCCTCTCCTCTCCTCTCCTCTCTCCTCTCCTCTCCTCTCCTCTCCTCTCCTCTCCTCTCCTCTCCTCTCCTCTCCTCTCCTCTCCTCTCCTCTCCTCTCCTCTCCTCTCCTCTCCTCTCCTCTCCTCTCCTCTCCTCTCCTCTCCTCTCCTCTCCTCTCCTCTCCTCTCCTCTCCTCTCCTCCTCTCTTAAAAACACATATTTTTAAATGTACTTGTATATTGCTATTAATACACATTAATATTATGCATATTATGCATATTCTTACATTTCAGGTTACAAAGCAGCAACCTATGCTGCCAAGCTTAAATTTTATTTATTGCTCTTGCAATTAGTTCAAGACTTTGGCTATTTAGTTCCTGAAGATGAAAATCCGGTGTACATTTCATTCTTAGTATCCCTGGGAAAAAGTATAAAGTAAAAGGTAAACATATGAAGAAAATTTGAGCACATATTTTCTCAGTCTTTTACTGTTAAAACCTTTCTGGATGAGAACAGTACAAAAAAGAGCCAGGCTCCTGTGGTGCTGATAACTTCTTAGTCTTGCATCAAAGATGAAGCACAGAGGTTTAGTTGTGCAGGCTGGGATCTGATTGCATCATGTTTAAAAATATCACCTAACTCCACCACATTCCTTCTTATCCGTATATGCCACAACATTTTGTAAAGATTCTCAGTGTCATTATTCCTACTTCAAAGGCAAAAAGACAAATGGGAAGAGAGAAATGAAAAGACCACAGCTAAGATTAAGTGTCAGGCAAGTTGTAAAACTAGAAACAAAGTTATCAAGTCCACAACCAGGTCTCTTCTGATTAGTAAATACCATGAATTTTCTAAGTCTTACAATTATTAGACACTCCTTCAGTCACTGAAAACATTTTCAACAGAAGAATAAAGGTGGGGAAAATGAAAAATAAACAGCACACTTTTTTTTAATATTATCATTTTTTTAATGAGTAGGAACAGTGTGGAAATAAAATTCTAAAGAAGGCAGGGGAAAACCAATTTAATAAAAAAGAATCACTCTTTGGTGACAAACTATGGGTTCATTTAATTAATCAAACTTTCAAATCACCTTCTCTCCAGGATATCTAAATCCAATCCACAATAATCAATTCCAGGGTGAACACCTCATATTTCAGACCATTAAAATGCAGCACAATACCATGTTTCTTATCTTTTGAAGAAATAGATCTGTTATATTCATCAATACGCATCTCCAAGGGCAAAATGTTTTCATGTTGGTTTAAGCAACAGATCTTTCATTGCATTTTTGAGATGAAGATGAAAAAGAATATTTTATAGGCATTGTGGGGTATGGTATTAAAACATAAATATCTATATAAAATTTTCCATTAGTTCTCTAGATTTATATTTTCCTACTTAAAAAGCTCTTTAAAACATATAAATTTTAACGTTTGCAATTAAAAAAATTCAACATTTCATGGTACCATGACAATACCTAAAGTCTTGAATAATAACTGTGCAAGCAGTTATTCCAGCTCTCAGTTGCTTAGACTGAGTCAAGGAGTTACTAACAAAGATGTGTTTCAGGAATATTGCTCAATGTCCTTTCTTTTAATCTTTCTCTAGATAACAAAAATTGTCGTTACTAAGAAATATTTCCGGCCAATATGAGTTGTTCTATTACAAGCTCTTTGTGAAACACTAGTTAAGCATCTCTCTTTTTGCTAACCGTATACACATAAATAAGTGTGGCAAGGCATTTATTTTCTAGCCCTGGCTTCCTCCCTCTGTTGATAAACCAGAGCAACATCTTCACAGATGCCTCAAGGCTATGCTCAAAGGTGGTGCACTGCAGACAACAAAAGTAATTCAGAAATACTTCAGAGGTACTGCCTTTGTAGACACCATCAGAAGTGACAGAGCTGGGTAACTGAATGGTGCCTTTCCCCCTTCCCTTACAGGTGGCTATCAGCTGAGTCTTTCTGAAGTTTGACTGTAGGACTGCCTCAGGGGTTCAGTCCTACAACAAACTGAAGGGTCATTTTCCCCACAGGGCAAACAACAGTCTAAACACAAATTATGATGTCTACTTCATTTGGTCACAGACACTCCTTGAAAAGGCAGCCATTGTCTTTCTTTTCTCATTTATTTCTCAATTATTTGACGTCCTGCTTTTCTGCATTTCACACTCTCTGTACAATTTTCTTTTCCTTTCTGAAAAGTTTATTTTTTCTCTCACTTGGTAGAATCACAAGAAGAGTCTTTGTGTATTCAAAGCAGCTGCCAGTGCAAGCAAGTTTTGCAAAAAGCCATCTCACTGCTTAAATAATTTATGCTTCCTTCTCAGAATGTCTCAATTCCTTCTCCAAAAGTATTAACAATGAGCATGGAAGGTACAGTCCATTTTCAATATAAATTTAGAAAGGGTAGAAATCCCTCCAGTGAGACTTTTTTCCTTCAGGGGACATCAACTGAGGTGTCTTATGCAACTGTGGCAGGTCAAAACAATGCAGTTTCTAGAAAGTGAGAAATTAATGTAATTTGGAAGACAGAAAAGGCATAATACAAGCTGGAAACTTCTTTTTCCTGAAGTGAATGCATATGACAGTGCTTGGAGACCCCTGTTTTTCTGGTTTAGTACTTAATATTAAAAGACAACTGTTACTCCAGAGAATCTGAACCAGCAGGAGCAGGAGAGTCCCTCTCTGTCAAGAACAGAAGAAAATATAAAGGGTCTTGAAGGTAAGACTGCCTAAATTTAACTTTTACACTTTCAGCTGTCTTATTGCTGTGATACTGAGAAAGAAGACAGTTGGCAAGAGTGGGCTGTGAGAATATTAGGAGAACATTTGGAAAAGTCTGGTAATTCTTTTGTCCACAAATGCTCACATTCTGGCTCCAGTACAGTTCAAATCCTCTCACAATCTTGTTTTTCATTTTTAAGCAGTCTCTACCTGCCATAGTTTCATTTTCTCTAGGAACTAAGCTTTTCACTACTTCCCAAGTAGAATCATTAGATTTTTCTCATTTTTCAAGAGTCATCACACTGCACTATACAGCACAGCAAGGAGTCACTCCAAGTGAAAAGTCAGCCAACAAAACTCCCATAAAGATCAGTCATTCAGGGATGATGGTTGAGAATGGTTTCCAAGCACTGGATGTGGGAAACAGAATGGTAACAAAAGGGCATGAGACAAGACATATGATACAAGTAAACTACAATAGCAAAAAAACTTCTATACTTCTCCTCAGACATATTCCTTCTTGTCCCTTCTGTTCCTATTCTGTCTTTAGAGTAATCTCCAAAACTGTACTAAAATTTTTTTCTGCTAAGCTTCAGTTTATTCTTTTCCCATGTTATGTTCACAGTTACAGAACTGACTGCTATTTCAGCAGGACACTTAGCTATGCCTGGAGATGCCCAGATAACCTGCGGCCAGCTTCAATATCCTGCCAGCATGCTCTGCTTCTATGACCTCTTGGGACCCATCACAGCCCTGGATGAAAGTGTTAACGTGTCTTAGTTGAGCTGTCTATAAAAGTGTCTTGATTTTTGCTATGCAATCTCAGAAGAAAGCTGGTTAAAAAAGAAGGGAAGATTAAGACATTTTGCCACAATATTCTTAGAAGCCAATGTCCAAATCTCTCCTCCAAGTACTGGAGATTTGATGGAGCAGAAAATAGGTAACTGTTCAGATCAGGAAATTGATCCAAAGGAATTTCAGTTATTACATCTTTAAGAGAAGCCAGCTATTTATTTGCTTGTTTTTCCTTCTCTTCATTGGTGTTTCAAGAATCATCTATAACTGTTATTCTTTGAGGTGTTTTATTCCTTCCAATATCTTCTAAAGGGAATACATGGTGGAATGCCAACAATCAAAAAACTGAGAGTGCCAGGAAAAACTCCATACCTAGAAAGAAAAAACTAGTTGGGGATGTGATATTTGAGGACACCCTTGGTGGCGGTGGCCAGGAAACAGCAGAGATGAAGAAGGGAATGAGAAAAGTAAGAAGCAGAGTGCAGTCTTTGTGGGAGCTTGTGGCATTCAATGGGAATTTGTCTCTCTCTGGATAAGGCAGAGTAACATGGGGTCTTCTGGCAATGTCATACCAAGTATTGACTATTGCACTCTGAAGACTCTATTTCCTGATATAAATTTTTATACTTTTCTGTCTGAGTCTTTTTTTTATTAAAAAGTTTCTTTGTAATTTCCAAGTTACTGTTGGATGATGGTTTAATTGACTTTAACATGATCTATTTGGGGTAAATTCCCTCCAGGCTGTCTTGTGCACTGATGCATACAAACAGTCCTGCAAAATTTACACTCACACTCTTTACTTCTGATCTGATATACATTTTTCATCATACAGAAACATGTCTTCCTTGTCTTTTTCTTCACTTTCTTTGAAGAATTACCACAAATTTTTGTTTGAATTTCAGTGATTTTTATCAATAAAGGGAAGCGTAAATTCAAGTTATTTTTCAGTAAAGCAAATTGTACTAAGCCTAATGCATCAAAATGACCAGAATACTTTCAAAGGACTTCACGATTCAGGTCAGCACTGCTTCTGGAACACATGAGGCCTTGTTTTCAAAAACTACGAACGACCTTACTGTCTCAATATGGACATCAAAATTTAAAGAGGAATTCTAAAAGTTGAACTCTGGTTCACCTTCTAAAGTAAGAACTCTGGTTTCTTCTGAGTCACATCAGGGGCCAAATCAGAAAAGAAAAAAGGTGGTTTGAACCTGTACTTTCTACTTCTCCCCTAGAGCACATAGGTTTTCCTTGTTCTTCTTCCTACTCTCATCCTTGTCACTTAAACTTTGTGTTTCAGCTTTCTCTTCTACAAGAAAGAAAATATTTCTGGTAGGATTTTCTTTTATCTGAGTATGTTTCAAATACATATCCTAATAGTGGAGAAAATACACTGTTGTGCTGACAGAAAATAGGTAAGGTTTACAATTATCAATTTTAAGACAGACTTTACATGTATATTGCTGCAGAAAAAGCTGTGCTTAACAAATGTAAGTAAAAGTAGATTTGTGCTCCATCAAGAAAAGTTATGCATTTTTTCTCCAAATTTGGAAGTGCTTGAATAATGTCTACACAATAGGTTACGTCATAACTCAGATTTAATTCAAAATAATGAAGTTCTTTTTTTATGTGACAATTCCACAGTTTTAGGGAGAGTATTTCAAGTAGCATTCTCTTCAAAAACAACAAAAGTGGCAGAAATATTAAAAGCTCTCAGAATACAATTAACCTTTTGGAGAAGATGCTTTAAAATGTCAGTAATGATGATATGGATATATCTGTAAATATTCTCAGATAATCAAGCTACAATCTATTCTACCAAGAGAAAAAAAAATAAAGATAATTAATAACTTCAAGAAGATTAAAAAAAATTATTATTTTCACTCTGGGTTTGATACTTAAAATATATATTCTGGATATAAAAGGACATTCCCAACTTTCATAGACATTATAGGGAGATATTTATCTGCCTCTAGCATACCATCAATTAAAATGAGAGATTTTTTCATACCCAAAACTTAAAAAGATAATTTTTGCAATCTTAGGCCCACTGATACTCTTGCAAATAGATCACCACTGAGTCAGTTTAGTGCTACTAAAATTTACAAAAGTCTCTTGTCAGTGGTAGTTAATTTGGTCATGATGTTTTGGGACTGAAAAAAAGTGCCAGGAAAGCAGAAACACGGCTAACAGCCTGTAGAGGTGGGATACTCTCTGATGTGTTCTTAGAAACAAATCTCAGTAATAAGCACTATAATAGATCTAAACTGTCTCTAAGTTGCTCCTGGGGTTAAAAAAATAGTGTAAAAATGATTGTTAGTCTTTGAGTATAAATATGTCACAGAAACTAAGTTACCTGCTTCAAATCCCCTGGAAGTCTTCATTGCAAACCTAGTGTACATGCAGGAAAACATTAATTTTACACCTTTTATTTTAAAAAGAGTATTTAATATTTTAAAGCCAAAGCTATTCTACAAAGATGTTTTCTATGCTGTATATCATTACTTAATAAAACTAGTTGTTTCTGACATAAACCCTTGTCATAGTTCTGCTGATAATGCTACACATAACTACATCTATTTAAAACTACCAAGGTAGCAATTTTGCAGTACTGAGACCTTAAAAGTATTTTTAATACAGCATTCTTAGGGTGTAAATCTGAATTTGCTTTAAGTGCAGGTACACTGCTATTTTAAACAACAGTGAGAATAAAATTTATATAATAATGTTTCCCCATGAGTACAAATGAAGATTTATATCTTCCCTGTCTCTCAAAAAAGTGGAATCAAAACCAGAGTTCCTCAAACAGAAATCAATGCTTTTATAATGAGAGGGTTTTGTCATAAGAATTTTCTTAGAAAATTTTTTTTAAAAATTATGTTTTCTTTGTCTTTGGGACATTTAAATATTTTCTCTTGTTTTGAGAAGATAAAGTAATTTTC
This sequence comes from Camarhynchus parvulus, assembly GCF_901933205.1. Classification (NCBI taxonomy): domain Eukaryota; kingdom Metazoa; phylum Chordata; class Aves; order Passeriformes; family Thraupidae; genus Camarhynchus; species Camarhynchus parvulus. The sequence continues at coordinate 78,695,962 of NC_044572.1, forward strand.
TGTCTTTTAAGTGTATTTTTGTGCACAGACTGGGATACTTATTGACTTTTATTCATTATTCAAAAAATATTCATCTTTTTCTTTAAAAACCATTGATTGGAAACAAATCAAAGAGCATAAAATCATCTTAACTTCAGAAATTATTATCATGTAAATGTAGAAGTCACTCAGTTCAACAGTTATACAATAGGGATTTCTTTACTTGTGGTTTAAATCAGCAGGCGATGTGGCTGCACAAAACCTAGCATCAGATGCCTAACTTATTGAAAAGGCTTTATCTTTATTAAATACCAGCTGCAAGCAATAGTATGAAGCTAAAAGGCATTATTTATGATTCACAACAGCACAACTAAAACAGGACAATAATCACAGGGAATGTAAAGTAAAGAATCACAGAATCACAGAATCAACTAGATTGCAAAAGGTCTTCAATGTGGTTGAGTACAACCTATGACCAAACACTGCCCTTGTCAATTAAACCATAGCACTGAGCGCCACATATAGCCTTTTCTTAAAAACCCCCAGCGACAGTGACTCCACCTTCTCCCTGGGCAGCCCATCCCAAAGCCCCGTCATCCTTTCTGTGAAGAAATTCTTCCTAATGTCCAGCCTAAAAGGACTCAGTTGAACGTACATCCCTTGCCCAGGTGATCATCTCCGGTGCAGGTTCATTCCACCTGTGGAGGATTGCAGTGTACAGGGTGGGGGAGGATCTGAGACCAGCCAGGAGCTGGCAACATGAAGCTGATGAAGCATAGGCTGGGTAAGGAATAATGGCTCCCACGCAATGGGAGCATCCCTGGAGCAGTGAGAATGGCCAGAAGCAGTATGACCAGGGTGGGCAAACAGGGTGTTGGGAGCTTTTCATGAGCATTAGTGTATTCTGTTACATAAAGCTTTTATCTGTATGATAATATTACACTGAAATTCACTTGACACTAGGGAAAATGTATATAAACTTGCAAAGATAAAGGAGATACTTTGATTTTACAATTCCTTCAAGCCTTTCAAATTTTAGAAATAATATTTGAGCTACAATAATCCAGAAAGCTTGTGTTTGACTTTGAGTTAAGATCTTTCAAAACCAAAGTCTTTCCAAACTGCCTAGCTTAAAATTGTCACTGTACAAGCTCATGGTGTGCCATCTTTTGTATTTGGAATGGTAGCTTAAAAAATATTGAAATCTGCTATCACAACTTTAAAAAATACTGATTTTACTTTTGGCCTTAGCTGCTTTGATTCTTATTATTTATTTTTAAAGCAACATTTTATTTGCTAGTGTATGAAATGTTGTCTGCCTCTGTAATAGGATTGCAGAATTTCATGATGCCAATTTTTAACTAAATAAAATATATTAAGTAACCACAAGAACATTTGGTAGCCAATTAGAACAAATGCTCAAATTTCTATAAATCTTTTAAACTCCTGCTGTTTTTACCTGTGTAGACTTTAGCAGTTATTATTTTAACATCATGTCTCACAAAGAAATTAAGTTCAACTAAAAATACACTCACAACAGGGTGAAAACCAACTACATATTCGACAGGTTTTTAAAAACAAATTTTCACTGCGGTTATTTATGTAAGATAATCAATAAGGAAAACAATTTGAAAATAACATGGACACTTATGGGAATGATTTAAAGAATCATTGGTTCTCTTTTGTGGACAAATAAACTTGGGGCAGTAGCTTTCAAGTGGCTTCTAAAAAAAGTCAATAAAAAATAAGTGGCAAAGCTATGTTTATAACCCAGCAATTCTGCTGTCATTGTTCTATTAATTGCTTCCTACTCTTCAGTAATTCATGTCTTTTTACCTTATATATTCAGGAATGTGCTGGCAAAGGCTAAGAAACAGCAGGAATCACACAGTTAGTACCCTAGACATGTTGGCGTTTCTCTTTCAGAACAGACACAGCTAAAGAGGACACTGTTCCCTTCAGTGTCCATCAAATCAATTGAGGCTAAGGTGTTGAAATCTGTATAAGTCCTAAATATATCAGTTTAATTTCTGCTACTTGTCTTGATGATTGCTCACATATAGTTTACAACATTCTCTAAGTTTCAATCTATATCAAGTACCAGGTTGAAGTTTTCGAGGCTATTAGGACCAGCTGAAGTAGGTGCCTCCTATTATAAACTAGATTTTAAATTTCCTCCTATTACTACATCAAGGCTTTTTCCTCAAACAATCCTCTGCAAGAACTCATTATTTATGTTAAAAAGAAAGCCCCAAGCAATTATGATTTTCAGATTGAAATGTCATGCCAGAAGTCTCTGCCCATTTCACCTTTATCTTTCCTTCCCCTCCGTTATGAGAAACACTTAATTTGCATTGTAGCTAAAAAAGAGGTAGAATATCTATCAGAGGTGTCTCAAATTATTTGATTAAAATTGGCAATTCTTCTGAAGGAAAGATAAATTTATTGAGATGGTTAGGTCTGATACATAAATTTTACAGGCAAATAATTATCTCCTCTCTTTCCTGAAGGGAAAATGCTTCCATCTGGGTTTCTTAGTGATTTGTTATTGATAAATGTGGATCTAAAGATAGAGCAGGTCAATGTACAGTCTACTTAACACTAGTAAGTTGTTTTTCAGGGAGCTTTTATTTGCAAATGTGATTTCTGCCAATGACAAAAACAATCGAAAGTCCTTGCAAGTTCAATATTCACCAACAGAGAAGGTGCAGGGAAAAGCACTCATTTCTTCTTTTCTCCCATCTCCACAAACAAAGTAAAGAAAGACCATTCATCAGCCAAGCAAATATAGTACATAGAATGGGCATAAATGAAATATCTATGGGGAAATATATTAAAAATTTAAGAGAAGGGAAGGAAGGAAGGAAGGAAGGAAGGAAGGAAGGAAGGAAGGAAGGAAGGAAGGAAGGAAGGAAGGAAGGAAGGAAGGAAGGAAGGAAGGAAGGAAGGAAGGAAGGAAGGAAGGAAGGAAGGAAGGAAGGAAGGAAGGAAGGAAGGAAGGAAGGAATGAGGGCAGGGAAAGAGGGAGGGAGAGTACAGGAAAGTGAGGAACTGAAGAAGAAAGGAGAGGAGAAAGGAGAGAGGGAAGAAGGGAAGTGAAATTACTAAAGTTATAAAAAGCAATGATATAATGCAGAATAGGAGATAGGTAGTAGTAGTTAAAATATATCCCATGTATCTGTGAGCCGCAGTCAGAGCCTTTAAAGTCAATGCAGAAACAAGAAAACATTGTTGACTTTTACCTTGATCTTTCTAATTAGCTGTCCAGAGCACAAATAAGATTGTCTGTAATTATTTTATTTTCAGTAATTAATTTTAGTTCTATAGTGATTGCCTTCAGAGACAAAACTATTGATCTTCCTATTAGACACATAAATATTAATGGAAATTGAAGAACTCGACATTTTCAGATATTGCAACAGCTCCATCTAACTTAAATAGTGTCTATCACCTCAGGAGATATTCTCTGTCAGCCACCATGACTAGTCTTATGGTATGAAAGTTCAATCAAGTATTTATCCTATCCAGATCTGGCTAAGAGCACATTTTAATTGTCTAACCTATTTTTGTGTAGCAAACATGCCCATGCAATATCTCTGAAATTAGTTTCAAGATCTTCCTAATGAGAAATAAAAGTAATAAGAAAAAAGTCAAAGAACCACCTCCCCCCCCCCCCCCCCTTATTTCAGTTAGATTTGAGACATAGCTTTCATATGCTTTGGTTTGTTTTTTTTTTTGCAAGGGAAGTCAGGCTGAGGACAATGGAGATGATAACGTTGAAGGTGATGGAAGGTGAAGGACTTGGCTATGAGCAACTCCAGAAGGAGTTCCAGCAACAGAACAGAACATCCCCTGCTGACAGAGGCATGAGGACAGGGCACCTAAAAGTGATTATTGCTGGTGTTTCCACTGGGTCAAATATGCTTCAGATGTATAGTTCATACCTTTTCTCTTTCCACTCCATCAAATTCTCAGCATGGTTCTCAGCTTGGGTGATACAGTTCATATACAGCAAAGGCTGAGATCCTGGCTGTTGTCACAAGGAAATGGAAAAGCTTAGCAATGGGGTCAAATGCAGCACAGTATTTAATAGAAGAGAGACATAGGACCTGTGAAAAAGTAAAAAAATCAGAAAATGGATGGTTAAAAATCCATCTGAAATATTGTTCTGTGTAGATCATAAATGATCTGTATACCTTAGTAGAAAAGTAAATTTATGCAGGAAAATGTTCTACCAAGCTGTGCATAAATTTCAAATGGGAAAAGGTGTTAACAAGAAGAAAAATTCCGTGACATGAATTGAAATTGAGAGAAATGGTGTGGTATATATAGAAAGAAGAGATCAACTATGCACATTTCTCTCTTACCCATGAAAAGCAAATGTAGAAATACAAAGAATAATGACTCCTTGGAAAATGTCACATTTTCACAGCTACAAGCAGCAAATTTTAAGAAAAGGTATCCTAGATTTTGCTTGTTTCAACACACATGTCCTTTGGGGTTTTTTTTCTGCTTTCTGAGTACTTCAAACTAAGTTTGTAAGGCACTAGAGCCTCAGTATGTATTCTATTTTCAAAGTCCTCACTTCCATCACCTCTTTTGTCTTTAAAGATCTAAAAATCACTTATTTTACAACTGAAACCTGAAATCTGTTTTCTCTCTATCTCTGTATAGCCTAATATTAAAATATTCAAAGTGGGTTAACTTGAAGAAAAGTTACAAATTTAATTTTGGAATTTATCTATAGTACTGTACTGTCTTGAGCTAGGAGTGTTGTGGGTTCACTATGCTTTGGACACAGAAGGCATACATGAATAGGCATATTTAGCTGATCATCTAAATAAGGGATGACACCTTTCAAGCTCTTCTCGTGCCAGATAAGACACCAGTTTCAAAAGAGAGGGAGATTCTATGCCTTGGAATCCTGGAGGTGGAATACTTAGATCGTGGTGGAGGGTAAAACTGAAATATCTCTATTTTAGAGAAGTGAATGGCAGCTTTATAGTATAAACACATGTAATGGAAACCTGTCGGTGGTGGGATGGTAGAAATCAGCATTACTGTGATTAACTCCTTTTTTGATGTGGTGTGTTATGAAACATTTCACTATATAGTTGCTTGGGTTTGGATTTTATTTTATTTTCCAGAAGAAAGCCTTAATTCATTGTAGCAGGATTTTCTGTACAACACCTGATACAGTGCAGACTGCAGTAAAACAAGAAGCTTCTTTTTAGCATTTTACATATGATAAATCTAATATTCAATGGCAAAACTAGCAGAGACAGTTTCAGGAACTACAAGCACCAACTTTTCTTTTGGCTCATCTCATGGCAATTGCAATTTCCCGCAGTCAACAGACAGGAACTCATGTGCCAGCTCCAGGCAGTCACACACCATCAGCACAGCTGGTTCTGCTACATCAAGACAACAGGCTGGGAGCTGCACAGGCCATGGCTCAAGTCTCAGTTATGTCTTGGCAACTCTGACAGAGAGCCAAGTCAACCAGCTAACAACAGTAATATCTTAACCCACTGCACGCAGACTTCCCATGTCACACCAGTAAATTATCTGCAAGGGTGACAAAATTCATTACTTTATAAGAGTAACTGGTAATTATGGGACTGCTACATCAGTTTATTTAGTTCTACCAGACTAATACTAGTAATTCAGATCCATAAAAAGAAAGACACCCAAAGAAATATGTTTCCCTGGTATGCTTTCAAATCAAAAGGGAAATTTATGGGGTCCATTGGTTGAGAATGCCCTTAGGACCAAGCTTTTCATTTTCAGAATATGACATTACTTGAGCAGTATGTCTAGGCAAGGCAGCAATACAGATGCTTAGAAACAGAAAGCTTCAGCAGAATTAGAGACAGAATTATTAATTTATCTTGAGTGCAGCTATATTGCTAAAAAACACCGTACTCAAACACAGTTTAATGAGTAATGTCAAATAGTGCATTTTAGTAGTGATGTCTATGAAATCCTTCAAGCAATACATCTATCTTGTGCATTGCACCCCAGTGCTGGACTGTTGTGTTAATGTTTAAATATAATGGTATAATACATGCTTTCATTCTATTTTGTAGCTCCTGTGGAGCACTAGCACAGATTCATGTAAAAAAGAGTTTAGTTTCTCTATCATGCTTCTTAGCAGGGCATGTAGATATACAAGCTCAGGAGAAGCAGACCCCTGAGAGTGTATCCAAACCATGCACAGCAAGCAATCCCGAGCCTTTGAGAAATATGAGATTAATAGCAGAGTATAATTTCCAAGATGTAATAAATCTAGAATGAAACATTACTTACAAATAGGTAGTGTTAGATTCTACAGTAAGATTACACATTTCTACAGTAGTTCTAGCTGTGGTTTGACAATTGAGAGAAGAAAAATTTTGCTGTAGATAAAACAGTCAAGTGTACTGTGTTCTACTGCTTGGTGCGTGTATACATGTCTTACACAGACTGTCCTTTCTGCCTTCTTCTAAAACAAAAATCAAATGTGTAAAGAAACACAGAAGATAAGAAAGACTGGGTTTGAAGACTAATTTAGTGTGGACTCACTGTGTTTGAGAAAGCATTTATTTGTTCTCTGAATTCCTATGTTTTTTGCAGTTACATTACCAGAAAGGGTCTAGCTGAGGATCTTGAATTCCTGTTTTCATGGACCATGATTGTTGCCATATAGTTCTTAAGTGGAACTGAGACTACTGAAATGCTGGTGGGAAAACAGCATTTTCAGGACCCAGATGCTGAACATGGTAAATAGAAAAGCTCCAGCAGGATGCTCCCTGACTTTCCGTTGGAGTTTTGTGGGGTGTCATGGTTTGACACTGGCACAATGCCAGTGCCCCATGAAAATATACTTCCCTGGTGTTTGCTGTGAGATGTGACCAGGAAATAAGCAAAGCAGGCCTCTGCCTTAGGAAAAAAAAGTTTATTAACTAAACTACAAAAGGGAAAAAAACCACACACACACACACACGCACACACACACCTGGAAAATGAAAACTCCACAAAAAGCATTTCCTCCTCCCCCCACCACATTTCCAATACATCTTCCAAATTTCAAGTCTCCATCCATCACCCTGTAAATACTCAATTCCAGTCCATCAAGAGGAGAGGAGTCCTTCTTGGGGCCATGGTGACCTCTTCCTTGCATGCCCAGCGCTCTCACCACTGGACAAGGAACAGAGCTGCTTCAAGGGTTATCCTTTTAAGGGTGCTTTGACCAGTTCCGAAAAAAAAGCACAGTTTCCTCATCACTCTTGGGACCTCTTGTCCCCCCCATACTTGTCTACCCCCTGGGGCCGGGGGGTCTCCAAAACTGAACCCTCTCAGTTCTGAGCCATCGCCTCCCCCCTGCATGCAGCCTCTGTGTTGCGAGGAAGCATGGTTCTGTCCATGGCTGTACCAAAAAGAGTCCAGCAACCAGCTACTCCATCATCTCTTTCCGGCCTCTTCTTTACTCTCCCAGCCTCACTCACTGCTCCAACTGTCATTCACTTGCCCATTTCCTCTTTATCATCCACTCCATCTCCCCTCCGGGAAAGGTCCAAATGCTCTGTGAGGTCTTCATCATCCAGAAAGGGGTTAACAAACTCCTGCACGCGGCCAGGCTCCTTCCCTGCTGCACTCCCCCCTTCCCCCTCCTTCTCCACAGCCGATATCACTTCAAGGCCACAGGCCCGTACCAGCTTTCTCTCTCTCATCTTCTAGCTGGGGGGTGCTGCCCAAATCTTCTCGGGGCCTCTCTCCCTCTGTCTTTCCTGGGGGGGGGGGCTGCCCAACGCCTCCTGGTGCCCCCACCACCCTTCCATCCTGAGGGGTCAGGCCTACCTCTGCCGGGCTGCAGGTTTCCCCTCCCCCGCCCAGCTCGAAGCCGGGCAGGGGAGGCCTTGCCTCTTTGCTGGCCGGAAATCAAAGAAAGAGCCCAAGGGTGTGCTCTGCTTCTAACCCCTGTGTTCTCAGAGGCACATCCACCCTCAGTGGCCAAGCCTGGTGTCAATTTAAAATCTGAACACCTATTGGCCTCTGGCCACTCCATTGCCAGAAAACTTGCTTCCTGTAAACCCACGACATGGGGCTTTTGTGGTTTCACAGATAATGTGGATACAATTGAGTATTGTCTTAGAGACCACCAAAGGCAGAGAACTGAGCTTCCACTCTTCCTTTAGTGAGAAATACGTGGCCAAAGAGCTGTCTTAAAATGCCTGCATCTGTAGAAATAAACCAAAATTGTCTTTTTGACTTTGAGTGAGAAGTGCTGCATCACACCTAAAAGAATGAGACATGAAGAAATAAACAGAAAGGTTAATTAATCTCTTAATCTAGCAACAGGCCAGGATGAAAGTCTGATACAGCTTTAGGAGTAATGGGAAGTGACTGTTGAAGCAGTGTGTTGAGTGAAAATCCCAAGGAGCTAGATGTCCCCTAATTGTCCAAATGACAGTACTGACTAGAAAAAGTTCCCTCTTCAAAAAACAGAAAGAGACGAGGACAAGAGGAATCCAGGGAAAGTTTGTTGAACACCAAAAGCTGCTGTCACATGATAGTTGCCCAAGAAAAAGAATACATATCAGTTCCATAGTATCTATTCCTGTAGCTGTCATCATCAGAAGAAGCAGCACTAGAGGGAACGGCCAGGCATAAAATAATTTGGTGTAACTGGGCATGTTGATCTGCAGCCACACATATTGATCTGTGCCATCTGTCATCAAATAGCTTGGCTTCAGATAGGTTCCACTGGTAAACAAGAGAGTACTGGATGAGACCAACTAATCTGTATCTATTAAGCTGTGATAGCATTCAGCTTTATCATACAGGAGGCAGACTAGAGATCCTGACAGGGTTTTGAAATATCCTATTCATGCAGTTGCATCCAGCTTCTTTTTGAGTCCAGAAAGAAGGTGCATCATCCATGGAAAACCTGTCCCTAAAGTCCTTTAGGGCGACCCAAAAACCTCAAACTAAAAGAACTGCGCTGATTGCTGATCACATGGCCAAAGGCCCTTTAACTTGGCTGCAGGATCCTGATCCCTGTACATAACAGAACCAAAGAGAGGAAGAGGGCAACCAGACTGATGCACCACAGGACCTTTAAGAAAAGAGAGATGCTCTCTTGGTCTCTGGATGGTGATGCCAATGAGTGGCTACACATCATTATAAGAAGATAGAAAACAAGATGCCCTTGAGGGTTGTCACAGATTTAGCTACATGATCCAGCAAAAAGAGACAAATCAGATATTCTTGGATAACGTCAAATCCTATCCTCAGCTAGTAGATTTATTCACTCCAGCTTCTGTATAGATGTGAGCCCTGCTGATGTTGCCTAATAATGATAGTGGCATATGTTTTGCTGATTAAAGCAATTCAGGCAGGAGGAAAAGAAGTCTTTAAAACCTAACAACATGCTGACCCTTTTCTTCAATTCTCAGTGCTTTCTCTTTCCCCTGTCTTCCTTGCAAGACCTCTTCTAGAACATCACATGACTGGGACTGAACTTTATAATGACATATTTAATTTTATTCACTTTTTTGTAAACTTTTTAAAATTTGTAGATTTGCATATCCTCTATTACACAGAAGAATCAGAAAAATACTAACACAGATTTCTAACAAAGCATCTGTAAAGTGTGCTGTCTTAACACTTTTTTTCTGGATATAACAAGCATATATATTAGTGATTTTTAGATTCTAATATCCAATTTTTGCAATAATTGTGGATTAAAAGTAAAACACTTGGCTTTACTAGTAACTTACATTATATATTAGTAATTACAAATCCACTACTACTTATCATAATTGTAGACTATGAATGAGAATGGGTTAATCTGGAATTTATGCTTATATATATGTTTTATACAAAGCAAAAAGATATTTCCCTTAAAAGAGACTTTTGCAACAAACAGAATTTCCGATATAATCAGTTGCTGAAACAATCCTTAAATTTCTGATGCAAGAAACATTCAAGAGGTTGCCTTGCTCTCAATGCCTTTGTGCTGGATGCAAGAAGAAGAAACCATATCAGCACACTGTGTGAATGTTGATTTTTTAAGTAAAATAAATGAAGATGGAAATCAATGGAACAGTGACTACAAATGAAAAATACAATAAGGTAAATTGACAAACCAGTTAAAATATAAAGTGCTAATTGAAACATTGGCTGCTATAAAACTTTTGCTCTAATTCACTTTGAATATGCACCAGTGAGAAAAGCCATTGCTTTTCTCAGAAATCCATATATTTCACAAACATTTTGTAGCTAAATAGAGTAGGTTGAAAAATACAAACTGTTATTTTTGCAATAAAGCTGATTTTAATTTTGTGTTAGATACTTCCTGATGAAGTCTATATTTTGTTAAGGTTGATTCAGTTAGTATTCAGTTCTGGCATTGTTTTCAGGACTGATATTACTTCTCATCAGCTGAGAAAAAAAATTACGCTAGATATTCTTTAATAATTGTCATGATTAACATCACTAAATAGCTAAACACCACACAATTGCTTGCTCACTCCCCTCTCCGGCAGGATGGGCAGAGAATTGGAAGGGTAAAAGTGAGAAAAGTTGTGGATTGAGACAAGGACAGTTTGATATGGAAAGCAAAACCTGTGCACAAGTGCAAAGCAGAACAAAGAGTTCATTCACACTTTCCCATGGGCAGACAGTTGTTCAGCCACCCCCAGGAAGCCAAGGCTTCATTACACATAAGGATGTCTTGGATGACAAACACCATCACCCTGAACATCCCCCCTTCCTTTTTCTTTCCCCAGATTTATATGCTGATCATGATGCCATACGGTATGGAATATTCCTTAGTTCAGCAGGGGTCATCTGTTGTGTCTGTATCCCCTCCCAGCCCTTTGTACACCCTTAGCCTCCTGACTGGTGGGGTGATGTGAGAAGATAAAAAGGCCTTGGTGTTCTGTAACCACTGCTCAACTGTGACTTAAACAGCCCAGACTTATCGACACTGTTTCCAGCACAAATCTAAAACATTGTTCATATGAAATTCTGTGAAGAAAATGAACTCTCTCTAAGCCCAAACCAGCACAAGAATATTCTTCTATCTCAGTCAACATCCTACCATGTCCCATGCACCACCCAGGTTTAACATTGGACAGAAAAGGAGATGTACAGATTGATTAATCTAAAAATTGGTGGTCCCTTTTTGGAAAGGGAGAAAACCAAATCTGTCCTTGAAGTGCTCTGTGTATGTAGAGCATAATTATTCCTTCCCTTTTGGTGTACTGAGGTATACAATATGAGTATACTTACAAGGACATTCTTCTGGGCAAGGGATTGAGTGCACAGTCAGACAATTTTCAAATGACACCAAGTTGAGCATGAGTACCTCCCATCTGCTGGAGGGCAGGCAGGCTCTACAGACTGCTCTGGATAGGCTGGCTGGATGAGCTGAGTCCAGTTGCATGAAGCTCAACAAGACCATTGTCAGGTCCTTCACTTTTGTCATACTAACCTCATGCAATGCTACAGGCTGAAGGAAGAGTGGCTGCAAGGCCTGGGGTGCTGCTCAACAGTAGCTGAACATGAGCCAGCGTGTGCCCAGGTGGCCAAGAAGGCCAGTGACAACCCTGGCCTGTATCAGCAATGATGTGGCCAACAGGACCAGGGCACTGGTGAGACTGCACCTAGAGCCTTGCAGTGAGGTGGGAGCAGTGTCTTCTACCATGCCTGCAGCAAGCGGAAATGGCCTTAAGCTGAGGCAGAGGAGACCGATAATAAATATTAGGAAAAAATACCACTGTTAGGGTGGTCAGGAATCGATAAAAGTTATTCGGGGCTGTGGTGAGATCACCATCCCTGAAGATATTTTAGAGGCATCTGTTTCTGGTGCTGGGTGATATGGTTTAGTAGGCATAGCAGTGGTAGTGCTGCATGGTTGGACTAAATTATCTTGAAGGTCTCTTCCAACCTTGAGAATTCTGAGATTCAATTTTGTGTCCCTCACTGAAAGGTGTCTCCCTTTCACAAGAAAGACATGGAGGTGCTGAAGTGAGAAGGGCAACTAAGTTGGTGAAGGGTCTAGAGCACAAGTCTGATGAAGAGCACCTGAGGGAACCTGAGGGATTAATTAGACAGGGAAAAAAAAGGAGGCTTGGGGTACCTTTTTGCTCTTTACAACTACCTGTAACAAGGTTGTAGCCAGATGGTGGAGGTTGGTCTCTTCTACTAGATCTCAAAGGAAAGAACAAGATTAAATTGCCTCAGGTCTAACCAGGGGAGCTTTAGTTTGGATATTAGGAACAATTTCTTCATGTAAAGGGTTGTCAAACATTGGAAAGGCTGCCAAGGGAAGTTGTGGAATCACCATCCCTGAAGGTATTTAAAAGACATGTAGATGCAGCACTTCGGGACATGGTTAGTGGTGGACTGGGCAGTGCTGGGCTAAAGGTTGGACTTCACAATCTTATAGGTATTTTCCAACATAAATGATTCTATGATTCTACGATTCTACAAAAAATCCAGAAGAACCAGAAGACCCAGAAAAAGAGGTGTGGTTCATGTGAATATATTATTCCATCACCGAGTCTTATCACAATGGAACTAAAAGCCAGTGTATTTGTTTGACATGATGGTTTTCTGTTCAAGTGAGCAAGGTCAATGCAGCTGGTTGGGCCAGGGGATTCTTTCTCAGCATTTAAAGTACAAAATGCAAAGGATTACTTCCAATGAACTTCTGTCTTGTGCTACTGGTGTCAGACTTAGACAAATAGAGGCAGACAAATAAAGAGGGAGGAAAGACAGCAATGAAGAGATGAACAGTCTATCAGAAGTTATTGATATTAGTACTTGGTCCATGCTATCAGCCATCTGTCCTGCCTCCTCTATCAGCTTCTTTGGGATACAAGTATGCTGTCACATGCACTGTCACACAAGTACTAGTCTCCATGTTAAGGAGTTGAGAAAAATCAATGAAGTTTGTCACTGTACCCCTTCTAGAGCACAGTGACTGACATAAATGACTGACATAAACTACTTCACTTGGCATGAAACAGCTGCTTTCCTGCAAAATGCAGGCCAATCCCCAGAATACCCACCAGTTAATGGAAATTGCTGGCAATCATCAATTTGTCATCTATTGGGTAAAGAAGAAACAATAATATCTCCCATTTGTGATGGAGAGATGCTACACCACTTCAAGGAGGGCTTGTGTAGGGCAACCAGATTCTCAAATGTGCATGTGGTAAAAGGAGTTCATCTGCATCTTCAGGTGGAGGTGTGTATCTCTACCATTGAACTCCTGACTGGTAGAAATAATCAGGAGTTAAACCTTTGCATATTTGAAATGAACCCTTCTACATGATTAGTAGGATATGAACCTTTTAACTGTGGTAATAAGACACTGATTTCCTCTTGGGAGACAACTACCAGAGCCCAGCACTCTCTGAGACACAGCAACTGATGCCTATTTGCACTCTCAGGGCCTTGACACAAATCAGCCACAGAGAAATAGGGCCTGAAATTGCAGGAACAATCCATCATTAATTCTCTGGCCTTGATCACTCTATTTAGGTAAAAATAAATCTACTTTATTAACTTGGGAGATTCTTTCCTTTCTGCTAAAACATAATGAGTTTTCTTTGCATTTTACAGCTTGATGTAGACATTTATGTGTCCTCCTATCATCCTCTCACCTTCTGAGACAGTAATTTAAGTGCCAGCCTTACTACTACCCTAAATACATGCTCAAGTCTCAATAGTTGTGTTGAAGATGGCTTAACTGGTGACTGGGAAACAAAAATGGGGAAAAATTATTACGGCCACAAAATCTGATAGCGAAAGCAATGTTTTAGCAGCTGAGGAAACCTGTGTTCCTCTATATCACCAAATATTTTTATTTTGCACAAATATTCCAACCACCAGCCTACTCAATGAAAGCAGATAATGCAAACACATCATTTATGGTTCTGAAAGGGTGTCAGACCTCTCAGGTGAAAAGAATTTCTAGTCATAGTTTGGAATTTGTGTTTAAATATTGAGATACTTTTAACTGAGGTCAGGCATCACCTGAACAGCTTCTGTCAATCCAGCTTTTAGGCTCAGACACCTAGGCAAATAAATGTATATGTAGACAATTTGAAGGACCCAAAGGACAGAAAAGAAAGGTACTTAAAAGGTCTAGAGGATTGTATGAAACAAAATGTGAGACAGTATATTAGTTTTAAGACCTGAAGAAGTCAAAGACCATTGACATTAACAAAAAGAGGTAAGAGGAGGATCAAACAGCAGCAATAAAATGCTTTAATTCATGCCATGTTGGAAAAGTACAGATTTTCCAAAATCCAAAGAAATCCAAATTTCGGCTTCAGTCAGTTCCTTTACTTGCTGTTTCTTGTTCCTCATTCCTTATCTACACTATATAGTATGACATGAAGTGGGAATGACAGGGCATTCCTACTGTTTACTGTAAAGGATCACAGCAAGCTCTAACTCTTCCTCTGCATACAAGACACCTTTTGTAACCTTTCCTTTTGAAATCTCATTCAACTCACATCACTCAATAGAATTCTCTTTAGAGAGAATAAAAAAAAGATTTATGATATTGTGCCAAAATGTTGAAGATTAAGAGGTTCCAGAGCCACTGTTCTTGCAGTTATTAGCTCTCAGATAATGTCTGATATGAAAAAAAAAGTTATTGTATACAATTGAAATAATAATCTGAAGAATTGTCACTTTATGTTGTTAACGGCTATATTAATGATCAAAGATGAGTGACAGGTCATCTGTCACCATATAAAAATGCATTAAATTTCTTTTTCACTTCATACCCCTGAAAAAGAAATAAGGGAAAAAATGTTCTTTGAGAAACTACCTAAAAATCCAAATACAAATCTAATGCCATTTCTCTGTAATTTATAAACATGAGAAAGGTTATGGATAGTTCTTTACAATAAACACAGATCTGAAAAATAAAAAATTCATATTGAGCAATATTATCTACATTAACTTGTCCCAGAATGACACTGTAGAAGTAATTATACAATTAAGTAAGGTGCTTGTGTACAACTGTAATGAACTCACAAAGTAATTGAAGAACTTCACACTGAGAAAAATAATTTTATCCATTCTACTGTTTATTTCACACACTGCTCAGAATCAAGCACATGAATAACAAGTAGAGCTGATTGGAAGGGATGTGTTAGGTCATGTTGTGGTAGGGGCAAGAAACATTTAAAGTTTCTTGACATAAAAAAGGGGTTTAGGTCACAAAACCCAGTACCTATTCAGTGTATGTATTCTTTAGTACTAATTTGTGTCTCAGTTGCTGTGAGATGCAGATCAAGGCCAAATTTTATTTATACTCACTAGGCAAGAACCAGGATTAGCAAAATGGAAGATAGACCTCAGTAATGTACTACAGCTGTTGGAGACTCTGTTGTCATAGGATTGAGGAGGCTGGGAATAATTTGAGTCTATTAACAAAATTATATAGCAAATGCTACAAACCTTGACATAATCTTTTTCCCCAGGTTTCATTGCTCTGGACTGTCATCCGAGAAGCCCTATAGCCCTATATCTCAGAAAATCGCATATCTACTCTCAGAGAAATTCACATTTACTACTGTTTTTAAATTTTGATTGCAAAAACATTACTTGATGTATTAATTTGCTAAATCGGTTTTAATTTCTGTGACTAGTTGAAATATTTCTTCTAGTTTACTGAAAATGTTGAAAAAATTCTGCTTTTGGTTTGTTTCAAATCAAAGCAAAATCAAAGATAGAGTCCCAAGCTTTCATGTGAATTACTAACTCTGGGTTTTGTCTGCTTCTGGTTGCTAGACACCTCAACTGCAGTGCTGAGAGAAGTGGGAAGCATCTGATTACAGAAATGAATTTCAGGCAGCAATAAACCTTCAAAATCAAAATGAACTTGACATATTTGGGCATTTTGTTCTGTGCAAATCCTATGAATCCTGAGCACGACTGAAGCATAAAAAGTTTAGTGAAGGCCATAATTTCATATGGTCAAGGTTTCATTGTAATTTCATATGGTCAAGGTTTCATTGTCATTTCACGTGCTTTTTGAGGAGTCCTTCAGAACACCTTTAAACTAGGAGAGCAATTCACATAACATGGTTTTCATACCTTTACCACAACCCGGTTTATTAGCATTATATGTTTTGACGTTCACACAGACAGTCTTTTAAACAGAGAACTAATTATTATAATTTATTTTTGGACTAGTTAAAAAAGTGCTGTCTTGAGAGTATTGTAGCAAGACTCTTCATAGGTTTTTTGTTAGCTGAAGAAAAATAGTCCTTTATTTTTATTTATATATTGCTCTGGTAATTCTTGAGCTACTTCAGCACATATCATTAAAGCTTCACAGGTTTTGTCTAAGTTCTGCTGTAAATCTGACGTAGCTCAGTTTGGGTTTTCTGGGTTTTTTTATATTTCAGTATGAGCTAGAGGTATATATTAAATTACAGCATGTTTCTATATGACTTAGAGGACATAATGCTTTATTTTAGAATTTCTGCCGAGTAAGAAACGGCAATAACAGAAATAGGATTCTGCAGTATACTTCATCATTTTACCTCAGTTAAGTTTTCTGTCACCTATCTCAGGCTGTTAAAGACAACACATTGGTAGAAGTGCATTGGATCTACAATTATCCACAAGTATATTTGGTTCTGATTCATTATTCACTTTGTTTATGCATTATCTGAAGAAGTATTTTTAGACTTTGAAACTTTCAACTTACCATGTCCCACCTATTCAGAGGATGTGAGAGACATAATAATAAATGCTTAGGTCTTCTATAAAATTGATACCTCAAAAAAAATCCTGCAATATTACTGCTGGTTTTGAGGAATAAGACACTGAAATCTGTGGAGGATGTGGATATGATGAAAATGTGAGAGCATGAGTTTGATCTTGTTCTTTGAACTCATGTGTAAAGTATTGCACTAAGAGGTTTCCTAAACTAACTTCCACAGACTGCTGCTGTATGATCTTTCACCAATTTTCTTGGCAGAAGAAAAGTCAGTACCCTAGAGAAGAGAGAGAACAATTATTCTTCATTATAGTGTGCTGTTGTGCAGCAACCGAGCGGAGGTAGGCACTGCTCAGGTCATTCTGGAAAAAAAACCACCTCAGAGGAAGGTAAAGGAGGCTGCCATGATATATGGCAAAGACCTGGAAACTGGGTGTGTACAAAAGCATTTTCACAGATTCTGGATTTTGGGGGGAGGGGGGGAAACCCCAACAAATAACCATGTGTCTGTTCTTACCCATAAATCCATACTTATGAAAAAAACCAAGAACATCAAGTGAAGTGCTTTCTTTGGAGCCTAATACTATAGGTTCAGGCTGACTAAATCCTAAGTGGATCAGCCCTTTTTAGGCTCAAACTAGGTCTTCTCTGATTTCCTTTGATCACTTAAAACCTTTTTTTTTTATTATTATTATTGTATTTCAATGGGACAATGATTAATCATAAAATACTGAGGAATTTACATAAAGTGCAAGACATTATGTTATTATATGCCTAGATGCATGCCAAATATATCAACAATTTTTAGAAAAGTTAGCTAGATAGATAATGTTTTTTCAGCACGCAATGTTAAGAAATTATTCCCTGAGCTTGCCATAAGTAGTGAGTCATTATATATATTTTTGTTAGACATCATTACAGTGTTAATCAAGCTATTTTGTTAGTCACATAAATATAATGACTTTACAGGAAAATTATTTTCTAGACAAAATTGTTTAATCAGTGAAATACACTAATTCAACTCCATTGTTATATGGATCTTCACTGAGTCCTAACCACAAAAACATTATGAGGTAAATTTAGATCACCATTCCTAGCTGTGGAGAGGAACAGTGACCATCCTTCAGAAAATTTTCAGCCTTAAGGAAGCATAAAAAAGAAAGTAAAAATCCCTACCATTCTCATGTTTCTCTTCTATGAAAACAATCTGTAGTTAAAGACAGACTATAAGCTAGGATTTTTTTCCAGAAGTAAGACTGCTTTTACAACTGCCTGTAATATTGGGTGGTGATAATCTAGGGAAGAGATTCTTTCTGTTGAAGGACATTGTTTTGCCAAGTTTTACAAGAATGGTTTCATAATGAATTCTTTGCTTCTTTTCTGCCAAGGTCGGGACAAAATGCCGAGATGGCATTTCTTGTTCAGATTCAGAGGTTTATTAGTTCTCATTTATGTTACAGTCTCTCAAGCTGTGAGTTCTACAGTACTTTACCCTAACAAGGTAAAAAATGGCAACGTATCTCTCTCTACGAGGTCTTTTAAGGATAAACTGTCCAATTAAGAAATGACATGTAAATTATTTTTACTTTTAACCCAATAACCAGTAACGTATGTTTGCAATGCAGACTTTTTTATCCAATTACACAATACCACCCAAACCCATGAAGAAGAAGGTGAAGAAGAAGGTGAAGAAGAAGGTAAAGAAGAAGGTAAAGAAGAAGGACCAGCCTTCACCCTAAAACTTCTACCTTGCTTTATATATATTACTATATTCTAAAATCTTAAACTCTAAGTTTTCCATCCTGTGATTGTACATACTTCTATGTGAACTACACATCCATAATCCCAGTTCTATCGTTCAATTTTGGAAGCCTTCTCCATGGCCTCACGTCAAATGTAGTTTTTTCTTGGGGGTCTGTGCCTGACAGCACAGAAAATCTAAAATTCTCAGCATCCATGATTCCAACAGTTTCATATCTCAGAGGAAACCTCCAATTCCAAAAAGTGAGGGAAGCAGAAGCCATAGGCTACTATTAAATACCCAACTACCAGTGTATCAATAGCAGGAGAAAGAAATATTGTCTCCTCACTAAAAATTTTGCAAGGCTTTGTTCTCTGCTTTTCAAAAACACAGTGCTGTCTAAACATTAATTAAAAAAATAGTCTAAATGGCATGTGTCTGGATCCTTTCAATTCATGCAAGAATAAAACACCAGATAGTCTGTAACTAGAGGCAATTTGGTTTCTTAGTGTTAAAAAACCTTGACAAGGTTCTGTTCAAACACACCTGATGTGAACAGCAATCTGAAATTATAAAGATAAATAACAAAGTAATATTAGAGGCAAGAATGATATTGGTGAAAGCTGTGATTTGTCCCCAAAACAAAGTAGAGGTACTAGAGGCATTTTGATCTTCATAAAATTTTGATTTAGCAGTGTCGAATAATGTGTCGTAGCTTACAAACTAAAAGATAAGATGGATAGTAGGTATGAGAAGAAATGCTTTTTTGTAATTATTATTCTTCCTATGTATGCAGTCCATACCTATGAAGATTAATGTTGCCATTGCTAAGATGGGAGTATAAATCTTGTATTAAGGAACACTCCAGGAACAACAAGAATAGGAGAAACCTATGATTCTTATCATAAACATAGCACATTTACATATCCATTTACAAAGAAAATAATATGCAACAAAATTATCTGAGTGATCACATTCCTTATTGGGACAGCCCCAAATTGTTTATCATTCAATTACAGGCTCAGTTTCAGGAAAAGGCAGTGTGCCTACCACTGTCTGTTTCTATTAGACCACACATCATCTGTCTCTGTGCTGAGAGAGGGCTGGTGCTCAAGCGCCAGGCTGTTGCTGTCTGCATCCTGTGCTTGCTGCACTTCTCGCCTGTGAGTGTCTGAAATGACTTGTAAGAGTGGTGCTGTGCTCTGCATCCTTGGAACTGACTCCAACAGGCAAAACGGTCCACATTGCACCAGGAGTGGCAGTCCCCACCTCCCACACTCCTCCAGCACTATCCTCACCAGGCTTCACACCTCAAAGCACCCCTCTACAGACTTGCATCATAAGTGAGGACGTACAGACCATCCTGTGAAAACAAGACTTGGGCAGGCTATGAAAAAAATGCTGTTAACTTTGAATAGAAAAAGAAAATTCATAAAAAATGGTTTTGGGGTCACATAAGGATGCGAGTGAAGTTGCAATGCATGTATTAATAGTGAGGGTGTGCCTTGTTCTCTATGCTCAGTTTGGTTTATTTGTCACTAATGAAGTAGGCAGTGGCTGTCATTGGAAGAATCTGTATAGTAGATCTGTATAGTAAAGGCCTTCTGAGTCACACCAAATTCTTCTTTCTATTTTTTTCAAAATAAAATATGTCATGAATGGAAATCTAGGAAACAATGAAAAAATTAAGAAGTATCTGTGACAATTTTGCCTCATGTGATTTCCAATGTTTTTCATTTCTGGAGTCAGAAATTGTACATATGCATTAAATAGGTATCCTTGGTCTCCTTTTCCATGAGTTTTCCCCATCTCTCCTTCAGTCCATGTTCCTTTTAGTATTTCCAACATTCTCTAGAGCAATTTTAGTAGCCTACAGCTACTGAGGGAAGAACTAATTCCCTAAAATTGTTTTGAAGCTGACTCCTATTAAATTGATCTATCCCTCCTTTTATTTTGGAAAATTTATATTCCCAATGGACTATCAGTCCTTACCCAACCTCTTTCTAAAAGAGGTCTATTGTAATCTCTTTTTTTTTGTCATTTTTTCCCCAAGTTTTACAGTCTTCTCTTAGTTCATTATTTGATACAAAGAAGCAGTGCAGTTTGATACATCTGTTACTCCTTGATCTCCTTTCCTGAATCTTTTCCACTTTTTATCAATTCTATTTAAGAGGGAAGAGAAAGGGGTGATTCCAGAGAATTATACAATGAGCTATGATGTTCCCTTTTTTTATTCTTAATTTTTTTGAAATGATTCTTACCTTTGATTTGCCTGTCTTATCAATATTGGGCTGACATTTTCATAGAGCCTTTTATGATGACCCAAGATTTTGTTCCTGAGTGATAATGACCAATTGAGGGCCCATTGTGCTGTGTGTGTAGGCCTGCTCATTCCCCTATACATGGCTTGACATTTATCTATACCGAATTTCATCTGCCATTTTATTGGCTGCTCATTCATCTTCCTCAGGTCCTCCTGCAATTCTTCATGGTCTGCCTTCATTTTTACTGTCTCGAATAACTTGTTATCAGCAGTAAACTTTACCTCTTCACTAATGGCTTTCAGTTCCAGGTCATCTATTATTATATTGAACTGCACAAGTCCCAGCACATACATGTGTGGAATTCACTGCTGATTACTGTAAAAAATATTAATTCCTACCCTCTGTTTCATCATTTCACCAAATGATGAAATAAACTGAAGGACTTTATCTCATGCTATAACTGATTAAACTCTTTAAAGCTTTAGATGACAAATTAAATCAGAAACTTAGTGGGAATCCAAGAGGGATATATCAGTCAGAATACCCTTACCCACATGCTGAACTTTCAAATATCTATAGTAGGTTAATGGCACAGGATTTCCCTTCAAGGATCTACATTGTCTCTTCCCCAGTGTATGGTCAGATTTATGTTTGTGATTATTAATTTGTGCATTATTACAGGCTATACTATTCTCCCTTGTTGAGATAGTAGGTTTATGTATCCTGAATTTCTTGGAATCTCACCTGGGATCAATTTAAAAGCTATCTTCATATGCCCCAAGTACTTCAAGTACCAGGAGAATTTTAAGTAAGTCTTGGGTGCATATAATTTGATCCTACCAAATGTGGACCATTCTGCCAAATAGCATTCTTTTGATCATTGTTGCTAATTTTATTCTACTGAATGATGCTTAGCAGATTTTTCTCTTTCCACCAAGTCTCTGGTATGTCTGCTGTTGCTTTATTCATGTTCCTTCATTTGACAACTTATACTTTGTATTGTTACTGTATGGGTTTGATTCTCTTCCCAGCATCCAATTTAAATTGTACTCTCTGTTTGACTAATTCCATTCTGTGTCCTAGCCTTCACAGAGACTAAAAAATTTCCATACCATCATCCATAATAAATACGTCATCTCCACCTCTCTGCTGTTCTGGACATATCTGCTTACTCTTATTTCTTCATTAAAAAGTTCACTCTCAACTTCCTTGATATTCAATGGTAGTGGCTTGACCCACTTGTCATTCAGAGGAAGTACATCTCTTCTGCATGACCATCCATTATGCTAGAAGCTTCTGATGCCTCTTAATCCTTACTACTGGCTTCTCAGCCCAGCATTAAAAGTTTGCCTCTCTTTCTCATCTCCAGCACCACTGAAATTGCAGAGAGCATCACAAAGGAAACTACTTTGAGGGTTTTGGTACTCTAATAACATTCTTCAAACCCTAAAATCCACTCCATCTCTCTCTTTCACTCTGCTATTTTTATTCCCATGCACACCAGCTACAGACCCCCTCTGCTGGTTCCTAGCAGTTGGTAGAGACATTTCATAAGGTCTGACACATTTGTGCACTTGGCAAGCAAGTCACTACGAAATTCTCTCTGCAGTCACAAGCCCAGCTCGCTATTTTTCTAGCAGCAATTGCCCACCACTGCAATCTGCCTCTTGCTTCCAGCAGAGCCTCTGCTTAAGGAGGCATTTCCTTGGCACAGGATGGCAGATGAGCAAGGCAGACTGGGATCCTTTACCCTTCACCCACCTGATGCCTGCCACCCTGCCACCAGCCCCCAGCTGGGGGCTCTTCTTTGGGCTCAGTGCCTCTATGCCAATCCAAAGTGCAAATATGATCCTCTCTGTGCATCTGTGCTGTTTCTCACAGTACTGGGTTTGCTGCTTGAAGAAGAAATGATTAAGTACCTCTAAAAGCTCTTGAAGAATCTCTCCAGACTCTGAGATAATTCTGATCACTCACTCTATTCTTAAAAATGTTTAGGGTTTTTAATGGTAGTGTTAATCTACCTACAGTATACACATCTGCTATTTGTCCTGAGAATATATACAGTCATATGCAACTTAACAGAGTAAAATGATCCCTTCCCTCCAGCTTCATGCTGGTGAACATCACCTCTATTTCTCTCTAAAAGGGTGAAATTAATTAATTAGAAATTAATTCCTAATGTAAGTATTCAAGTCTGATTTAACAATTAGCTTAAAAAATCCCAACTAACTTTTAATTTCCCCCTATGTTTATAGATGTTTTTGAAAGCTTTATCCTTACTATCACTATTTTTCAATGCTAAATCACAGAACAGACTAAAAAAGCACAAAAAGTTATTATCGCTACACCAGCAGACATTGCAGAATTCACTCAAGTATTTTCCCAGAAATATTGATAATTTTTGTGTTATGCAATAAAATTTTAAATTTTTATTAGTATAGCCATTGAATTTGAATTTTATTAGTATAGCCATTTGAATTTGAATTTTGATCAAATTCAAATTCAAAAACTCCAATACAATGGAAAATAGAGAATTTAGATTTTAAATTGAATATAGATAGAACAGTCAGTTTACCATGCTTCATGAAACACACAGTATCTAAACTGTATCTTCTCCACCTCACATACCCATACTTCTGTTCAGTGTTAAAGATATTGAGGTTTAAAACAAAGGCATATTCATCTACTGCCAAAAAATGAAGCTGCAGTTAGATGAAGCCAGACAACACACTTTTCAGTGCTGATAAGATAACAAAAGAGACTCTGTTATTTTCACACAATGCCAAATGCTGCTTGCAATATGTTCATATTTTATTTCCTTACTATTTTGTTTTCAGTAATGTTTATTATTTATTTTTTATCTCAATTCATGTACTGTGGGATTTATTGCCTCAACCACTGAATAAAGAAAATATTTGAAACAGCATTTCTCTGCTGGCACCCTAGATGTATCACTTGCTTCCTGTAAATATTCATTTTTTTCATATCTGGAATATTTTTACAAGCACAGTGACACCAAGTCTTTTCAAAATGGCTTTCTTTTGAGATGGATTACTCTTCCTTCCTGTATCTCTGTATGATTTGTTTGTGAAGAACTGTGGGAAACTCATATAAAACTTACTATATAAATAAGGATTGTAGCTATTAAGATTTTACTTTATTATAGACATTTTTCCATTATTTTTGTAAATCATAAATAGTTTCAATGAATATTAATTAAATAAAAGGTTAACATTATTTACTGTAAACAGTTACATCAAACAAAGAGAAAAATTACATTGCATATCATCAGGATTTAAATGCTGATTAAAAAGCTGAAAGTTTCCAGGGATAAGATTTTTTTGTCAGATGTTGTGCACAGGGAACTATGTCTTCAAACTACACACATATTTATATCTTTTCTTCCCATCATACAATGATTTTCCCTGAAAGATGATTATATCGCCCATATTGCCTTTTTAGTTGTGAATTTGACATGAAGACCTGCTTTGCAAAATAGTACTCTTCCCATTTTACAGATTGGGAATGAGGCATTAAGAATAAAAGCAATTTTCAGATCAATGAGAAGGAAGTGATTTGAAGGTAAATTTAAGTGTAATGATATAATTGCAGTTGTCTCCTATTGAAAATATATCTACTTTCTATGAGTAGATATAGTAAAAAAAATGAAGAGAATATCCAGTTTCTGTCCAACTAAAGCAGCACAATTTTACATGTGAAGTACTGAAACGTTGTTCTTTTGTTTTGTTGTAATCTTGTGTGGAAATGAGGGGTGATATCTAGATTTTCCATCATTTATATGAATATATGTTTTTAACAATTCTGTAAATCCCTTTCCAGTAGTTCAAGGACCAGTACTTATTATACGAGAACATAAAAAAAGCTGCAATAGTTGTTATTCTCTTCTCGTTACTATTCTTGCTTGGTAAAAGAACTTCAACATTACAGTGAAAACAAGTGAAAAGTAGTCTGTAGAAGAGAAATAGACACAATAATTATCAGCCAGTAGAAGGGAAAATGCTATAGAGAGCAACAGTGATAAGCCTTTAAGCTTGGGCAGTTTCAGTTCTTGCCTAATAATACACAGTTTATTTGTCTGGATGCATCCTGAATATTGAGGTAGCATGCCTTTGCCACCAGTCAGCTGTGAACAAAGCCCACCTTTGCCATTTGATAACACACAGCCTTTGGTACTGGTAAGGATCTCAGGTGTGCTTGCTCATCCAGAAGCCTTTACTCAGAGCAAAAGGAAGAGATGGTTCTGCAGTCTTGCTGTGGTCACCTCTTCTTCTTCCCATTTCTTTGTCTAACATGCAGACATCACTCTGTTGTTTGTATGGCTCCTTTGTTTTCTTAAATAGTCTTTAAGCAGTACATCTGTGAGCCTTTCAGCTACAGAATGATAGTTTTTCTTATGTATGATCATCTACTCCAAGACAGGAGATCTAAAGTCAGTCTCAAGTATTAGGAATTATCTGATGTTTATATTTTGTGTCTTTTTAAAGTGTGACCTCCTTGTGGTCTCCCCCTTTTTTGTTGGCATCATGGAATAGCTGATGGCAGATGCCATTTCAAGATGAGAGCCTGGCTTGTCTACAGGGAAATGTAATGAGAAGCGCTGCCTAATGGAGCACCATCTATGCTACTGTGATTGCTCTTGAAAAGCAGAGAAAGATGGTGATTGATTAAGAAAATACAGATGAATATGGTATAAAACCAGTCATCTCAGCAGGGGCAAAGGAAAAAAAGCAGCCTGTGACAACCTGAGAAAATCACCAGTTTCCTCATGCATCACTAGGAACCCTTGCTGAGGAGACATAAGCCTAGGCAGTTTTGCATTGCAAGAGTTTATATGCTTCTTTTATTCCAGTCTGCCACATTTCCCCAGTAAACCCTACATTAACCTGAAATAGGGCATTGTCTATAATATATTCTTCTACAACTCATTAATAATCATATAACATCTTGACAATGTTTCTGTACCTGCTTTTCAGGGAAGGGTGAGAAGGGAAATTTAGTGTGCTGCTGGTTTCCCCCACCTCTCTCATCCTGAAGAGAGCCTTTGGTTTAGCTGAGTTAAAAGATGTTCAGGTCATATCTGACCCATCCCATGCATGACTACATAATGCATGATATACACAGATTTTTCACAAATAGACCATTTTTTTGAGTCAGCTAATTATTAAGCTTTTCTGAAACATTGTATACAAATACACATTGGGATACAAATTGGTAGAAATTTCAGTTTCATTAAATCATCTGTCAAATCACAGATTCTCTGAGGAGAAATGAAGAAATAGCAGTAAAGAATGAGGACATATTAAGAGAGAATGTCTATCATAATTTAAAATAAAGATACATCCAATGCTGAATTCTTAAAAAAATTTAGGCTTCCTTTTTCTCCTGCATATCTGACCCCTTTTCCTGAAGATTTTTCTTCAAGTGACCTTTTCTTCCTCAATAATCTCTCAATCTGCTTCCAAGTATTCTCTGGCTTCATGTATCTAAATGTGATAAATTCAGATGGAATTTCTTAGAGAACATTGGAGATAAGAGATTCTGACCCTTTTTCTCCCTCATTTTTTCCTGTTCTTTTTCTTTTTTTTCTTCTTTTTTAACATGGTGTGATGTTTGGTTATGAACAAAGTTTCACTTTTTTTTCTCATATAACTGAAATGAATCACACTTTAATGCAATGTGTGGAGATGGAATATTTTGTGAATTAATTTCACATGTCATGCAAGAGATTTTATGTTCTTTCAAAACCTATAGTTGGATCCTTTTCATCAGGAAAACTTCAAAGAATTTGGACCTTATATATATGTTCTTCAAAATTTTATGAGTTCAACAAAGATCAACTTCACTGTAAGAGTCTGTAGAGGGGGAGGACACAGGGCTGGGCCAGTTCATATGCAAGTTCTTGATTTTTATTAGTAATTGAGGATAAAAGTATTTGAGGTTATGTGTCAATACCTCATTCTGTTTGCTTTAATATTTTTGTATTGCCTATTATCAGCTTCTACAACAGCATACCAAATACTGACGTGTCTACTTCTAGCATTTTGTGATTCTTATCATGCAGTGACACTAAACTTAGTTATTTTAAAATTTGACTTTTGCCCTTGATAATTTGAATGCTATAAAACATACATAACACTCAATATGGTTCAAATTGTATTAGTTCTCAATATAAATACTGTCTGTCTCAAAAGCCCTGACCACCTTTGCATGGGAACCTTCATCCAAACCTTTTGCCCTTGGGAGCTTCATGTAAAATTGGGTCTGGGCTCCCACTTTTGGCCTGACTTTTGCTGTGATTGTGCCATCTTCAGTCCTGTGTCTGTTCCTGCCTCCCTGGTGAGTCCTGGTGAACTTGTTGCTCTCTGATATGTATCTATTATGGGTATGCTGGTGTTTGAATACAGCGCTTATGGATTTGAGCAAGAGATGGGCAATTGGGTAGTTCTCTGATCAGGTCATGTAACAACCTTACATGAGCATCTTTGGCACAGGACTGCGGATCACATACTGTCAAACTGAACCATTTTCAAAAGAAAAAAATACTTTCTTAATCATTATTGCTAATGTGTTTTTCTTTTCCAATTAAACAAGGAAACTATATTTGTCACTTTGTCATTTGGGTACCAGCATTTGACTTCCATTAGGTCTTTGCAGTATCTGAAATGACCTTAGGTAACCATTTGTTCTGTTTCTGTCTCAAGCATTTGTTTACAGGTGAATGCACTTCAGTCACATCAGCAACAAAATTTTTCACATTCTTTTTGACAAAATTCAATTGAATGATTGACAGCAAAGGAGGCCATCAGTCAATAAAGGTGGAAGCCAGTATAAATGATGCATTACAATACTTTCCAACCTGTGAGCAAAGTCACACAGGGCACTAGGAAATGGAAACAGTGCTGAATGAAAAATAAGATATTGTGCTTATGTGCAGAGCAATTTCAGCTCATGAATTTGTAAAGGTGTCAAGTTGTTGCACAAACAAGAGAGGGGAAGCATTCTGGTATTCTCTCATTAACTCTTCAGGAACTGTAAACCATAGTTGTTATGAGTAGAACAGCTGCCCATTTTTCTCAAAAGGTTGCAGAGTAAACAGGTTGGGCCAGTTGCTGCCAGGATGGAGTTCTAACTGTTTGTTATGGTAATCACCTGTCGTTTTTGTTAACTACCTGTCCTTGATGGTTAAGAATTCCCCCTTTTGTCAAGTGACACCCTGCTGCTTCTTGGAGGATGGCGCCCAGACGGTGAAGGGGAAGGGACATCGAGTTGGCATGCGAATGACCTCAGATCCAGCATGCAATGGGAGGGACCCCTCACCAAACCTAGCCAAAAACCCCTAAAACAATGAGCCAACACAAAATTGATTAATCAAAGCAATGTCTAGACGTGAAGAAGAGAATCCAGTATCCACCAAGATCTTTTTACCCCTCACCCTAACCTAAAAAGATGTTGGCTAGATGTTAAATCAGAAAATCAAGCAATTTCCTGATGCTCTTGTGAGGATGCGACCCCCAGCTCTGCCCACAGACCAGTGAACAAAGCTGCCCTCTTTCTCCTCCTCTGAGTCACTCCTGGGAGCAGCAGCGGCATGGGTGTGGACCTGTTGGTTCCCACCACCCGAGCTGATCACTTTTAATAAAGGCATTAAAAAAGAGAAAATTTCCTGCCCGTGTTTATTTCAATAGTCACTAAAATTTTAAGCTAGATCCAAATTAGCCCCCAGTAAGAATTGAAACTCTTTGATTGGGTGGAATCTCATAGTAGGATCTCAAATACATTCCATTAAAAACACCCCAAACACAAAAACCAGACAAATAATATTTTTTCGCACAAACAGATGCATGAACAGAAATTATCCCTGCAAACAGACCCATAGGATAGAGCCAAGAAGTGCATTATCTATGACTAATAGCAAAACGACTAATAGTAAAATGCACACCTATGCAGAGCTCACAAGGTGGATTCACAGTTTTGAGCAGGCATTAATGAGCTTTTGAACACAAAGACTTCTCTAAACCCCTAAATACTTCTATAAGTATTATTCTTAATAACCCTCATTTTGGTAGTGACAGGACTAAATGTAACCTGAATGAAGGAAAGTTTAGATTAGATTTTAGAAAAAAATTCTTCATTGTGGTGTGGTGAGATAGTGGAAGAGGTTGCTTAGGGAAGTTGTTGACACATCACCCCTGGAAGCGCTCAAGGCCAGCTTGGATGGATTGCTTTCAGCAATCTGATCTAGTGCAAGGTGTCCCTAGGGGCAGTTGGAACCAGGAAAGCCTTAAAGTACCTCCCAGCCCATACCATTCTATGAGTCTATGGAACAAGACTTTTATTTTGACTTATCGGAGACATACTTAGGAAGGGATATTAAGGAGAAGGAAAATGAGATATTGGGTTTTTTTAAACACTGTCAAAGCCTGAAACAGAAATGTAGTCACCATATTTCTACATATTTCTAATGTAACAGTGGCATTTGCTAACTGCAGACTTGAGTAAATCAGATTTATTATACCATACTGGGAGGATGAGTGATCTCAGACACATAATTAAAATGTCTTCCTAATATGTCTGCATTTAGAAAATGTTCCCTTTGAGAGCATGTGGAATTCCTTGCCAGATGAGATCATACTTGAAAGCTTTGATTAGGTGAACTTAAGTACAATACCATTTTATTTTGACAAACATGAAAACAAATTAAAATGATGTTTCATGAAGAATAAAATTTAAAAATTGCACTCGTTCTCAACAGTTTTATGGAAAAATGTGGTTTTTTTTCAAACATAAGAATAGGGAAAAGTTGTTTATTTACAAATTACTCTATGTCCACATTTTTTTCAGTATTTCAAATTCAGCCTTGTTTGAAGGCAGTTGGTGATGTGAGGCTAATATTTTTTTTTCCAGAAAACAAAATTTTTCCTCAAATACTCCCAGATGGATTTTGAAATATGTTCCTGAGCTGTAAGTTAAGGTAAAAACCTGAAGAGCAATTCTAAGTATTATTCTATATTACTAAAAGCTTAACACTACTGAGTAAAAGATCCATAAGAGAATTTAGTTTTAAATTAAGTATTTTCCTTGTTAGAGGGACACTTTTTAAGCTATTTACTATACCAAATATAACTGAATTATACAGAAGAGATAAATTACAGAAGAGATAAATTCTAAAATGAACTTTTACTTAAGAGATGCATTATTTCATGTTTATATTTACTATTTTAAAGTGCAATTTCAGTGACAACTAAATCCCAAGATTTGAATCATAAAAGAGATTTTTAGCATGTGTCTTTTATTTTATCATTTACAGATAATTGCAAGTGTAAGTTGCATGAAGGTTAGGATTGTTTTAGTGATCCACCTGAAAACTGTCCCTGTTTTCTTTCTTTTCTGGTAGAGATACTTCGTAGATAAACAAGCCTGTAAGATTCACTTTTGCAGTAACAGCACCAGAGCTGCTGCAATACAGGGGCTATGTCTCATGAAAGCATCAAGGTTTTAGAGCAGTCTGAATGAGTTATGAAACTCTGTCTTTGAAAAAAGGATAATCATTGACATAATGCAATGACCAGTAATGTCACTACAAAAACCACTGGGAGACAGGACTGAAGAGTTATTGCTAGAAAGGAACGGGAATCAGCTGGCTGAGATGAGGAAGAAGCAGCAGTTCTTCAACCGCTGCTAAAAGGTCACCAAAGAGCAACCCTCTTGACACCCAAGCCAGCTCAGGCCTCTATGAGAACAAGACATCTAGCAATTTGACCCCCTTTTTTTTTTTTTTTTTTTTTAAAGCTCTGGTGCAAAAAAGGATGCTCTTACTTAAATACCCTTAAGGAGAAAGAATGTAACATCAGAGAATAAAATAGATATTTCAGAAGTGAAGCAACTGGAAAAACACATTAGATTATATGTGTAGTATCTTTAAAGAGAATGGAGAAAAAGTTTATGCAAAAATAGGGCTTTGTGATATTGCTTAGACTGCATACCTTTTTTCTTTTACTTTGTTAAGTTATATGCTTTTATTTGTCTTAAGTACACTTTTTCCAAAAAGCCCCAACAGGTTAAGTCATATGAAATGTAACAAATCTGCATCTCTGTTAAAGTAAACTGCAGAGTTTTTTCTAAAATCTTTGTTATTTCATTGATTTCTGTAATGTACAAACATCTTCAAACGCTGCATTGAAGAGTATATTGCTTAATATGAGATGCAATCTGAGCTGCTCAGAAAGCTGGAATTTGTTTTACTACTTCATTTTATTACTTTCATTTTTTATTCTTTTTAATGTAAGTTTCTATTTATGAAGGTAAGAAATGAACTGGAAACTAGTAACTTCTGCGATAATTGTTAGTTCTTCTGAACATTTGTTTCCTAATACAGAAAAATGAAAATATTTTTGCAGACAGGGGTTTTAGTACTAATGAGTTAACAGACAATTAGCAGGCAGTTAATTACATGTCTGCTCAGAAAATGAGCAATGAACCAGCAATACCACATGTGCTAATGATCTGGTGCTGCCTCACCAGGAACTCAACAAACATTTACCAATACTATTATACACACACACATATGAGGGTTCATAATCCTCATCTTAGATTTATTTTTTGTAAAACACTGCTTCTGTTTATTGGACTATCCTGTTTACATACCTCCTTGTTTAAACCATTTTTTTTAAACCAGGTTTCCAAATCCTAGTTTACTTATTTTATCATCAACATTATCACTAGGTTCCCATCAGATATGCCAAGATTTTGGTTTTTTCCCTTTAGGATTTAAATTGATTAACTTCTCAAATGTAGTATTACCATAAATTGTTTTACCAATAGAGGATAATTTACTTTGTTAAGATTTTTTTTCCCCAATCTCCCCTGAAAAGTATAATTTTATGATTAAATTAGTTTACATTTCTGAGATAATCTTGAGATGATGTCAAGATATCAAACCTCAGATAAGCACTTCTTCCATGTTATGAGATTTTCTGCATGTATAAAAAAGACACATCTTTATTTTGCAAGGCTGATAGCTCCTTATGCTAAACCATAAAGCAGTTACTCATTTTCTGTGAATATAACCAAAATGTACATGAGAACAATTTTAAACATTGCATCCATGAAACCGAATTTCTTTGTCATCCTAATATTTTGTTTATCACAAGAACTTTTAATTCTTTCATTCTGTAATTGCTTTTTTTGCATAAACATGTATTGATCTTCTGCTTTTAAACTGGCCATCAACAGTTAGGAATTTATATTTTGTTAATTTTTATTTATAAAACCTCTGCACATTTATTGCTTACATTATTGTTTGAAAGGTAAAGTATTAGCAATACATTTGAGTCTGTGTTTGTCACTACAAAACCAGTTCTTCCCTATTAACTTTAAGAAACAGTGTTGCTTAATAAAAAACCAGTAACATGGACAACAGAAAAAAGACAAGTGTGTTGGAAACTTCAGAAGAGAGACGGAAATCAAAATTCAGACCTTATCCTGCCCTCCCAGAGAAAGTGAAATAAGTATTTAATGGAAAGCCTTGCGCCACTCAAAATAATTATTGTCAGTCTAGAACAAAGAAAATGGTTTCCAGGCTTCCATGGTGATGAAGTAAAACATGACTTTATGTTAGGTGTACAGGAGTCAAATTCATTAATTATTAAAGAGTAGGTGAGTACATTCAACATTATCGCTGCAGATGTTAATGCTAAAAAACACCATTGTTCCCTACGAGTCACTATTGGTTATTCACATTTGCCAAGCAGTGAACTTTTTATTCATGTAATACATATAAATGTTTATGTGCTGGTACTTGTCCATTGCAAGTTGTCCCTATGGTAGGAGGGCAAAACAGATCACTTTAGTTAACTGCAGAGTAAAACACAGCTCTCTGGTGGCCTCAGTAGCCACTCTCTCTTAGTTTGATGACCAAGTTTCTTCTATCTGTGCTCTCCTGCATGTGTAATCAACACAGATATGCACAAAGTGAGCATTCTTCTCAAAAATAATGCCAAAAAAGCCAAAGCTGCTGCTTGATGAACTGGTGCTGGTGGAGAGCTGCAAGGCCCTGATTTCACAGACCATCATCTAAAATTTAGCAGAGTACAGTAGCAACAGAGAGGATTTCAGGCTGAGCTTGAACAGCTAAGAAAACTTAAAGACAGCTGTGGAGAGACAGGAAGTCTCATTGTTACTGATGATATCTGAAAAAGGCAAGAGGAAAATGTCTTTTGCCATGGACCCTGGAGCTGATGTTCCCAAGGATTTTAGAGTTCTTTGGAAGAGTCAAACTCGGTAAAGGGCTTCCTCTGTTGCTCAAGCATGGGTCTTGAGAAGCTAAGTTTTCACTTTTGCTTTCATTTGAGAGGATATGAGGCAGAGGCAGCTGTTAAACTTTGCAGGCATGTGACCCTCTCCAAGCAACTATGAACCACAGGAACAGGAATTGGAAAATGAAAAGTGACCTTGGTGGTGACATAAGATTGAAGTGACTGCTCAGAGAAGGCACTGAAATCCAAACAGGCACAGCACAAAAATCTCTATGCAGCGGGAATAATCAGCAGTGTGCTCTGACTCAGCAGGCTGCTCGGGCAGTACTGAAATGGAAATGGCTGTGCTGCCTCTTTATAGTACAAACACTGAGCAGCAGTAGGCAGGCATTATAACATAAAGGGAAAACTTACTGCCTCATACAATAGGACCCAAGCATATAGGCTATTCAATTCCAAAAATATTTTATTATTATATCTAATGAAAGACTGGTTCTTGCAAACTGCTGGAACCAGAGAGGACAGAGAAGACTTTTGCTACACATCTACAAGGTTAGACATAAAGACGAGGCACTTTGGTAAATGTTGGCAAAACCCTATGAGCCGTATTCAATTTCTTCTCAGATAAATTTGTTTCAATGATAATCTAAGGTCTTCATTACCTTTGAAAATAAGTATTCATCTTCCAAGTAACTCCCCAAACAGAGTTGATCAGATTTTTGGAAACCTTCCCAGTAACATACATAGGAAATGCACAATACTTGTGAAAGAACTGTTCCATATAACACTAAATAATAATCATGTAGGAAGGCTGGTTCCTTGCCTGTGGGTATTCAACATCTGAATTGATGTAAACAGACAAGGGAAAAGAAAAGGTTCTCCAGAGAAGCAAACTGGAGCAATTACATTCAAGGTGCATACACTACAAAGAATTCACCTAGAAACATGACATAAAGCATAAACATCATACGATAAAATTCCAGAAATACCAACAAAACATGCCTGCAGCAGTGTGTCCATCTGATTTGTATATCCTGATGAAATCAAATAGTGATTCACATAGTGATTAGGGGATTTGAACCTATGCTTTGAATTTTTTTTTATATTTCAGGAATGAGAATTTTCAATTATGCATCCATGTGTATCTTACTGTACTAGACAATGAATACATAGTCTCAAAATGCTTTTTACAGACAAAAGTGAAGAGCTAGATTTGCAATGTGTGTGCAAGGATGAAATTCACCCTTAGGCAATGAGCCAGACAAAAAAGTTAAAAATCATTTAAGTCTTATTTAAGACTTTGAAATTTTATGCAGTTTATGGGAGTTTTTTTTCCCTGGATAATTGCCTGGACAAGCTACCTAACACATGTTCAGGGGCGTAATTTCTTTTATTTTGCCCATGTTTTCTCTGTACACTTTTCCTCCACTTTTTCTTACAAAATTACCCTGTATTAAAGTAATGATTGGGATGGCTTTAGAGCACCATTCGGGACAGGGCATAATGTCCATTGCTACATATCAAAGTGGTGGCATCTTAATTCCCTGACAGCACAATGAATAGAATTTAACCATCTCTTTTTGAGTACTAGGAAGGTTTTCCTTTAGAATTCTAAAGTGTCCTGACATTCCATGGTAAGGAAACCATATAAAAGAGTTGAATACAATCCCAAATATATAATTACAAACAGAGTAAAAAAAGTCCTTTCAGTTGAGCAACTTGACTTGGGTAGGAGAAATACACTTTTATGTAATATATTAGATAAGAGAAAAATAACAAAATCAAAAATTCCTAGATTGCAGAAGAAAAAAAAACTATTTTAAAAGGAATTAAGAATGGGATATGAGGTTAAAAAGAAATATATTTTCAAGAATCAGGACTGACTGCACAATAAAGTCTTTCAAAGGAAAAAAAAAAAAAAACCAGAAAAAAATCAAACAGGAAGTATTTAGTGTTTTATGAGAAATGGAACCACTGAAGAACACTGGTTAACTCCTGAAGTGTAAAGTAATAGAAAAGGTCCAAAAAAGGCCATCTAGACCCATCTAATTATTGGAGGTGTTTCTTTTCCAACATGACATTTTATTTGCAAATGACAAGACAGGCTCTTATGCTATTTTTAGCATCAGAGTCTTCCTACAAGCCAGTGCTCAGCATTCCCAGCATTAGTGCTGAATAGCAGGTCACTTCATGAAAAAAAAATAGCAAGAAGACATAGAAACCAGTATTTTACTATGCAATATTAACTGACCCCCAACATTGGGGAGGACAGTCATGGAAAATAGAAAAGAAATAGACAGCCTTGCACATTCGTCTATAAAATTTAAAGTGGTTGCCTTTGTCTATTAGAAATAAAAAGATGGAGACCATTTCTAATTTTAAAACATCTTGCTTTGTGTACAAAGAAAGTATTTTAACATCATCAAGGGCATTTAGAACTGTTCTGCTTTTGATTAATACCCATTACCCTCAAAGTTCAGGCTTGCTTAAGTGGGGCAGTAGAATATCATGGGAATGGCAAAAGTCATAGGCTGTAATTTTTTGACCCAAAAAGCTGAGAAAAGTTTCTATTCATGTATACTCTTAAAAACAACTTGAGAATAGACTGCCTTAGGGGTGCTTCAAGAATGGCTTATGCATTAAACTAAACTTTCCACTGCAGAAAAAAATGCTCTTCTGTTTGCAGACCAGTTGTGTCATGCCAGGGAAGAACTAAGCTACAAATTTTCTAAAAAATTGAAAAATTCTACCTAAATTTGAGAGCTTAAGAAGTTATGTACTTTAGAAGAATTTGCAAAGCAGGACTTTAAAAGTGTCACAGTAAGTCAAAAAAAGCAAAATTATTTGTGTTGCTTTGAATAACTGTGAATGACTTACGCCAAAGCATGTTGCCATTTCAGTGGTGCCAAATAAAAGTTTCATTTAGGTGTGTCACTTACTGTGTTGCCTGTAAGGGATTTCATAGATTTTTTTAGATCTTAGTGGGGAAACAGGCAAATTCATTAGCCATTATTATGGTGTATAATTCAGTAATGTTTCACTGGCATCATACAGATTCATCTGTTCACCCAAAGCAGCTAAATCTATCAACAGCTGGTTTTGTTATAAGTGGGGGTTTGGGGTTTTTCTCTTCTTTTAAAGTTATTTCCTCTGTCTTTAAAATAAACCAAAACTCTAGAAGTGCGGCCCTGATTACACTTTTGATAAGTTTCATTTTCTTTTCCTACATCTGATTAGAGCTAGAGAACTCCTTCCTACTTTTCACATCTGGTCCTATTAGGTTGTTGCAGTTTAACCCAGCCAACAAATAAATACCACTCAGCTGCTCTTTTACATCTTCCTCCTGACCTCAGTGGGGATGAGAATCAAAGTAAAAAAAAAGTAAACCTTGAGATAAGAACAGATTAATAGTGGAAAAAGGAATAAAACACACCACCACCACCAATGATAATATGACAACAATAATAATAATAAGTGCTAAAGATAATATTTAGAATAATAATAATTTTTATGAAAATGAGAGGTGGAAAATAACACCTGAGACAAACATGCAATGTACAATACCATTGCTCACCATATGACTGATGCCTTGCCTGTCTCCAGGCAGCAACCCAACAGCTGAAGCCAATAGCCCAGTTTATATGCAGTGGCATGACACCCTGTGGTGTGGAATATCCCTTTGGCCAGTTTGGGTCAGCTGTCCTGGCCATGCTCCCTCCAAGCTTCTTGTGCACCTGCTCACTGGCAGAGCATATCAAACTGAAAAGTCCTTGACTCAAGGTAAACACTGCTCAGCAACAACCCAAACATCAGTGTGTTATCAACAAAGTTCTCATAAGAAATCCAAAATGCAGCACTGTATTAGGTGTTACTACTAAGAAGAAATTTTACATTTTTGAGATGAAATCAATACACAGAGTTCTAATATGAGATATAATTGTTTTGCCTATCATGACTCAGTGCAGACTACACAAGGATCTTCAAAAATCAGCACAAAAGCCCTAAACCCCACACACACATTCAAACAGTCAGGGAACCCCTACCAATGACAACAGCTTCCAGCAACAATGAGTCAAACTGAGGAGGGAATGTGATGATATCTTACTGAGCTCAAGCATTTCTTTGAAGTCTAAATTTACCTGGAAATTACATATTCCATTTGCTTCACTTATTAGTTTATTGGAAAAAGCCTTAGGTTTGAAATAGTATCTTCCTACAATTATTGCTTTTTTTTTTTTGATCTGAAAATCTTCTATATATTTGTTGCAAACTGCAATTCCTTACAGCCAGAATTATAATTTTAGTTCTTT
This sequence comes from Camarhynchus parvulus, assembly GCF_901933205.1. Classification (NCBI taxonomy): domain Eukaryota; kingdom Metazoa; phylum Chordata; class Aves; order Passeriformes; family Thraupidae; genus Camarhynchus; species Camarhynchus parvulus. The sequence continues at coordinate 78,733,272 of NC_044572.1, forward strand.
CAAAGTGGACATAATGATTCATCATCAAACATTCTCTTAAAAACATAACTACTTAATTTTTTAAATGCATATCCTGTATATATATTTTTAATGAAATAATATACATTGTAATTGAATGACATTTTATCACAGCAATAACTGTAAGGAAGAAGAACTTAACTCCTGAAGATGCAGTAAACCAATTTATATACCAGAACAACCTTGAAGGTTCCTACCAGGACAGTTCAATAAAAATTAAGGAATTCACTTCTCTCACATAATCCAGATACAATGAGGAAATTAATTAGAAGACGTGTATGTGCCAAAAGCAATAGTTCTTAACAGTCTAGAGGTGACTAATCTGAAAACCCCACTATTTTTCTTTTGTTGCTAATAATGTAAAAGGCTGTGCTTCGAAGAAATGCTACAATCATTCCATACTTGTATATCCCTTCTGCTACAAAACTGTAGTTGGTAATTACAAAGAAGCTAAAAAGAAGTTTGAAACTTCATTCTTCCAAATATGCTTATACTTACTACTTAACCATATTTCACAGAATCACAGAACTCTAAGGGTTGGAAGGGACCTTGGAGTTCATCTAGTCCAACCGCCCTGCCAAGACAGGGTAATTTGGAGTGTGTTATGGTCACAGGACCTGCTGGGTTTTAAATGTCTCCAGAGAGGGAGAATCCATGACCTCCCTGGCCAGCCTGTTCCAGGGCTCTGAAACCCTCAATGTGAAGAAGGTTTCCCTCATGATAATTTATTCTGTTTGAATTTATGGCCATTGCTCCTCTCATCACTGGCCACCACTGAAAAGAGCCTGGCACCACACTCCTGACTGAGGGTGGTGAGCTGCCTTTGAAATATTTATATGTATTGAAGTGGTCCCCTCTCAGTCTTCTCTTCTCCGGACTCAACAGGCCCAACTCCCACAGTCTCTCCTCACAGACTTCAGACCCCAAACCATCTTTGTGGACACCACTGGATCCTCCTCTCTAGTAGCTCCTTGTTTTTCTTGAAGTGTGGAGACCAGAACTGGACACAGTACTTCAGATAGGACACCTAAAGGGTCAGGATGACCTGATGACTCCTTGACCTGCCAGCCACACTTTTCCTGGTGCACCCCAGGATACTGTTGGCCCTTCTGGCCACAAGGGCTCTGCTGGCTTGTGCTCATCCACCAGGTCCTTCCCACAGAGCTGCTCTCCTGTAGGTCAGCCCCAAGTTGTATGTGTTCTTGAGGTTATTCCTCCCCAGGTGCAGGCCCTCATTAGGTTTCTCTCTGCCTGACTCTCCAGCCTATCAAGGTCCTGATGAATGTCAGCACAGGCTTCAGGTGTATCAGTCATCCTCCTCCATTTCATTATCATCAGCAAACCTGCTCAAGGTGCATACTATTCCTTTGGTCAGATTGTTGGTAAACAAGTTGGATAAGAATGGACCCAATAAGTGCTGACCCCTGGGGGAATGCCACTGACTTCAGGCCTCCTACTGGGTTGTTCTCCACTGATCATGATCCTCTGAGTTCTGCCGTTGAGCCAGTTCTTTATCCACCTCACTTCATTCATCTAAAACATATCTCCAGAGTTTACCGCTGAGTATGTTATGAGAGACAATGTCAAAAGCTTTGCTGAAGTCAAGGTAGACTTCTCTGATCTCTATAATTCTTACAGCAGACTGCCCATCCCATCTGAGAAGTTTATCAAATGATCCAACACAATTGCACAGAAATTAGCGCATGTATTAGTGCATGTATTCTCACGTGCCCTCACAATACTTTGGCAGAACAATATGCAAGATATCAGTCTCAATTCTAAAAATGTTTAGCAAGTTTTAAGAACTGAAAGGGCAAGCTATAAATGACCTGTTATTCTTCAGTAATGTCAGAAGAAAAAGAGATCTGTTTGCAAAATCAATTTATCTGTGAAATACAGGAAAATTTAAACATCATTTATATTTGTTAATTAATGTTTGTTCCATTTTAGACATTTTTTTTGCAGTATGGGGTCCCAAAGGTTTTCCCTTTGAGAAAGGGGAAAGAGAGCCAGGGAGGAAAGAACTGTAACTGTCTTTTGATGCATTTTTCCCAAAAATAATACCTGCAATTAATCATTAACAGATTATTCCCATTAAATGTTGCTATGCATCTTGTACAAAGGTTGAGTTTTTGAAAAGAATATTTCTTGATTGGTGAAAGCTTGATAAAAGATCTTTGATTTTTTTTCTCTTTTTCTTCCTCTGATTCTTCCCATTTCTATGACAGAAATAGAAGCAGACAGATATAGGAAGGTATGTAAATATACAAGATATACGTTCTTTTCAATCTGAATTACAGTGAAAATATACTATGTGCATATTAAAATATTCCCCTGTGGAATAATTCAGAGAGTGTCTGTTTACATCTGTACTATCCTTTCGTTAAATCATTTGGGAAAATCACTTGAATATATGAATATAAGAAGGATCAAATACTATGTCATACTTTTAACTTCAATGGCATAAAAAGATCTTCAAAAAGCCAGTGTAGTCTAAAATAACACCCAAAATAATGAAGTTCTCCTGGGGAAAACTTATTTTCTTAACAAGGCCAGCAAATGAAGCTGATTTGTAATAAAATCTTAATCAAGCACTGATTGCTTTTTTCTACCACACTGGGAGAGTTATTTTCCTGACAATACTGCCTCCTGCAACACTGAGGACGATATTTTTTACATATTATAAAAAATCTAAGTTAGGAATCAGGACTCCCTTTCCAATAATGTCAGATAATCAGAAACAGAGATGGAAAAATGCTAAAAAAAGAAAAGATGGGGGGAGGAAGGTTCTCATTTATATTTGCTTTTTATCTAGTAGAGATGACAAAAAAGTTTTAATGTGGTTTTTCAATAGTGGATAAAAATTTATACCTGAAACCATAGCTCCAAATACTCAAATGTCTGTCTTCTACCTGCCACATAAAGCTTTTTAAGAAAGAAAAGTTCTACCAACTCCTCTTCTTCCATCATAGCAGTTATGCATCCAGTCCCAAACTTCCTCTATTTCTTTACTGAGAAAGTCAGTTATAGTAGGGCTGACATTTCAATAAAACACCAGGCTCCTCCACTTTTCTACATGTTCTTTAGAAGAAAAAACATCATCTCTATTTGTTACTATTACTGTCCTAATCATCCAAGAAAGAAGACAAATTCTATGTTCTTTTCTTTATGTTAAAAAACCAGACAGTACCAGTAGGCCATGAATGAAGAATTTGTTTTCCTTCATGGCTAAAGCCTTATTTCCCCAGGCCATTGAATAACCCATTTTTTTTTCCCCCCAAGAATGGATCAGCCTACAAACTAATCAGTTCAGATCATGTGACATCACTGGAAAGCAAAACACTGGACAACAATCCTGCAACATACACCCTGCCTACATATTCTTTAGCAAATAGGATTTACAATTCAAATAAATGTTTTCTGGCAACTGATGCAGCTATTTTGAACATCAGGCTCATCATAATGGCTAAAATCACTACAATATGTTACTTGATCAGAAGAAGGGGTTTCTTCAAAATAGATGCTAAGGCTGAATTCATAGCCAAACAACCACACAAAATACTACAGGTTTTTCCACACCCATGACATTAACTTCTACAGTATATACAGTAAATTCATTATGCTGTGCCAGACAATATATGTGCACTGCTATATTTATATCTCAGTTGTTACCATTGATATGAAACAGTCAAAAATTGATTTTACTATGAATTATGTATTTGTAATAAATAAAAAACATTTCCTCAGTGTTGTCTGTGAATGTTCCATATCTGTTAGTGCCTAACCAAAATGTTTCCCTATGCTGTTTCTTTATTTTATCTTATCAAAAATATGTTCCATTGTATAACTTGAATGCTTTTTTACTCCAAACCACATGTTGACCTGATTTATGTCCCTGAGGAAAGCCATAATAGTGACTTTTCCATCACTTTAAAGCATTATTTTTTCTGTTAGTTGGTTTCTTGACATATATTTAATTTGCGTGTCTTTTCCTGAACATTGGTTGCTGCAGTACTTTATATATTTCTATGGGTTTTACAGGCAATAACAGGCAATACCATCAACTGTATTGATGCTACTGTCAAGCCAAAAAATCCACAAAACTTTCTGTAGTAGCATTCCAATATCCAAATGAAACCATGTCTTAAAGGCGCTGTCTGCCTTCACAAAGCATGCCAAGAAATAGCAATTGAAGAAATCACTAGAGCACTAAGGCATAGACATAAAATTGTCTCTTGAGCTACAGAATATAAAGAAAGATAAAAGAGAAAGGCCACAGGCAATCTGTAAGGCCCAAAGAAATATCAGTGCATGACACAAAGAGCAAATATACCTGTTCCATGGATTATACACAATGGTGAGTTGAGTTCCTACTAGCAGTTGAGCAAACTAAAATTTATGTTACTCAATTACTCTTCTCTCAGTTAACAACAAAATATTTAAAGCATAGAAAGGAATTAGTGTTTTTTAAATCCCAATTTCTGATGAACATCTTGTATAGTCTAACAAATTACATTCATCTGCTTATTTATAGATCTTTGTTCCCTGTTCCCCAGAGCACAACCAGCGCGCCCAGCACGCATAAGAAAATATATCTACTGAATTGAAACAGACAAAATCATTCTCATTTGAGGAGAGAAGTTATAAACTAATACAGCAAGAATCCATTGTTTATACAGACTCCTGAGAAGAGGTCTCTTGAAGTTGAGTTCAACACATAAAGCACTAGATCTCTTCCCACAGACATATTTGTTTTAATTTGGTGGTCAAAAGCTTTTGCTCTTGCTACAAGTTTTTTTTTTAATCCTCCAAAAGCTTCTCCATTGTTACTGAAACAGTCCCTAATAGCAGTCTACCTGTAAAACCTGTGAAAAGTATGGAAAGTGTATATAATATAGATGTTTGTCTGAGAAAATAATTTTACATTTTGTATGATCCATCATAAACAAGCATAAGTAAGTACTATAAATGCTGTGTGGTAAAATACAAATGCAGGATAATCTTTCTACACAATAGACACAAAACATGGTAGATCAGTTACATTCTCCATAGCTGTGAAATTAATAGTCTGAAATTGCATTACTAAAATTTTCTTTAAAACAGAATTTTAGCATCTCAAGAGATTGCTTTCATACCTGTGTTCTTCTTTTGTTTGCTTTTTAAATCCAGATGTCTTATTTTAATTCCACTTAGACAATTAATTTTTTTTAGGTTTTTTGTTCCTTCCACTATTGCTTAGTGGGAAGTAGTCTATCAGATTTATGTATGATTTTCTGCACATTAGATTCTGATCTGACATTTGTATGACCTCACTATAGTGGTCTATTGTAATATTCTGCAATAATAATACACATTAAAAAGAAGCTTGATTTTTGTCTTGTTTCTTTCCCCAACCCTGCAGATATATTGTTCTATTATCCAATAATACCCTTGATATTATCATAGCAAAATATTAGGTATAAGTTGATCTAACAGAGTTGAGACAAAATTATGCAAAGTTACCTATTATGTAAAGCTAAATTGCAGTTTGAACACAACCAAGTTTAACAACTGAGATCTACTCAATTATTCTGAATTAGAGAGAAGTAAGAGAAATCATACAGATCAACCTTGCACTGTACCCTTGCAATTTGGTCTTAGGTGATTTCGATTTTTTAAAAATCAATTTCTTTCAAACAGCTAAAATAAACCAATGCAGTTATATTTCGGAGGAAGGATTACAACACATAGAAATTTCTTATGATAGCTACAGAAGATCAACAGCATAGAATAGTATAAGGAATACCAGAAATTATCCCACATATTACATTTAAGAACATATGAATGTACCAAAGAATTTTCATTTTCACAGATGCTAACTAGTTGTGTTATGTAATATTTTGATAGTGTGATATACTAAAATAACAATTTGTATTTAATTTGAATGAAGAAACATGTTATCATTCTTGTGTCCCCTGAACAGATTAATTAAGTTTAGGAGGTCTGAAAATATCAAATGAACTTTAATCTGAGACAGATTGATTTTACTGGCAGTTAAATAGGACAGAAAGTCGAGGCTGACAAAGAAAGTCCAACAGCAGAATGGTGGAAAACTTCTATAAATAATGCTAGAATTGAAAGGTAAATTCCTGTATTCATTATTTTCCAATAGTTATATTTTATTTTAGTTGATACAAATTTTTTAAGAAATCTATTAAGATTCCAAGAACCATAATTCTGTCACTGAAGAGAAACTAAGCACAAAACATTTTTTTCCAGTTTAGAAATGCTGGGGAGAGAAAAAAAAAATTAATCTAAACAAATTTTTGTCTTGTCTTGATTAATCCCTATTTTCTTATCAAAGGAGGGGAAAACCTTTTTTTCCTATGACCTGAAAACCAGAAAGTTTGAAACTACTTTGAACACATGAATTCCTGAATTTAAGAGCTTCCAGAAAATGCCCATTAAGGATAAGAATCTAGCTCCTGCTTGAAAGTGCAATTTTTGGCAATATCTGTAGCTGTCTAATACAGGGTGAAAAGTGCAGAGAATGCATGTGAAAAACTTCAGGATTCAAGATAAAAGCTGTAAAATGACCATGCCATCCAGTATCACCTTCTTCTGGGAGTGCACAATGTCTCACCAAACTGATAAAAACCCCAAACCATCCCTCTTATTGGGTGGAAATTCTTATTCCTCTATATTTTATTTTGCCTTTAACCTGAATTGGTAAACAATGAGGGCCTTGATCAGATGACTTAATTTTCTCGTTTAAAGCAAAGTCTTCAATTTGTCAAAGCAATTAAATGTATACAAGTGTGTTCAATCAGCTCTTAAGTTAGTACAAGTTTTATTTTTAAGACAAATCTTTGAAAAATAAAAATTATTTCTTTTTACTACTTATATTTATTACCTAATAATCAGAAACATGAAGAAATATAAATTAAGTTTTACAAAATGTGACAGCTTTAGAGATGCTTCTTTAACAGACAGTCCATTTCCCTGTAATTAAGGTCTTATTATGTATTTTGTAGTTCATCCATAAAAAATGCAGAACAGGTATGGAAAAAAGTAAATAGTATTCAGCTTGTTCTGTTCCATCTATGTCAGATTTTCATTCCAAATTAGACCAAAGCACTTTATACATAAAAGAACCAAATCGTGTTTGCTTTACTGAGGTGAATAATCAAATTTATTTCAACAGATCTACTTAAACATAATGTAATGCACCATCGCTCATTCTATACTTAACTTACTTAAATGCTGAATTTCCTACTTGGAGTCTATCCATTCTTTGGGGTTTTTCTGATTGCTTTTTTCATTTTTGTTGTTTGTTGTTGTTTGGTTTGGTTGGGGTTTTTTTTGTTTGTTTTGTTGTTGTTGTTGTTCCTGTTGTTGTTTGGTTTTTTCCCCACATCCACCTTTGTCTTTGTTTTATTGGCTACATGGTCTGCTATTAATATTTCTATATTCAAGAAGACAATATCACAAATAATAGGTGAAAACAATTTAAGTTACAGGTTTAAAAAGCAATATCTGTGTGTCACAAGAATAAATCTTGGAAGTGAAGCATCTGAGAAACGTATAAAAACACACATTAAAACATACAAAGGCAACAGAAAGATTGAAAGAAAGCTGTTATTAGATATTATTAGTTTCTAGTATTTTCGAAGGAATATTTCAAAGGAAAGAAGTATGGAAGATAGGACACACTTGAGAGACCAGTATAATAATTTTTTCTCTTTTTTTTTGGTAGCAGCTTGAATCTGTGTTTCTAGAACAATGTGAAAACTCTGAAAGTCCACTTTATTAAAAGCTTGCATAGCTTAAACAACTTTATAAATGGTGAAATATGCAATCTTATTTTCTGGTGGGGTCATAACTCCCAGGCCTTAGTTAATAAGTGATTTGCAGATGCAGAAGATTTACATTACCACAAAGTATGACTGTTAATTGTGAGACAAAAGAAAACCAAAATACCCATACAAAACCATTACACAGAATTAAACATCTCCCCACCCAAACTTGGTACCACTCCAACTGACCTTGAAGCAAGATTCAAATTTGCCCATGACAGCAAGAGATCATAATATTTGTACACAAATTTTATGTTTCATTTCTGTCTTGAAATAATTTAATCATGGTATTCTAAGGAAAAAATGTTTAACAGAACTTCTGCAGTAATTTTTTCCCCTGGACAGTACATTTTCCCTGAATAATGTCTCAGTAAATAATCTAATTTTGTTATCTACATTACTATCTAAATTATGTCAGTATTTAAGCTTGATAATATGAACTAGAATCCAAACCAAGGATATCTTCTTTGCTAAGTTTTCTTTCAGGAATACTAGAACTGTGTAAAACTTAACCAACAGGGCTCCCATTATCAATATTCAGCCTGTACCCGTCTAGTGCTTTTTAACAACAATTTGGTTAAAAAAAAAAAAGACAAAATTCTGTTTCAGAAGCAAAACACTCTAAGAGTTTTTACAAAATATATTATACAGAATTATTTAGTCCCCTGAATTAAGTAGATCATTTTCACCATTGGTTTCAAAAAAGCACCCACAGATACCATTACTAGTCTGCAACTCTTGATTTATTCAGCATAAGAAAACATTCCATATTTATCTGAGCAAATAGAAAAAAACTACAAAGAGGTGTACAGGAGCAGTTTATGAAGATGTAGATCTTCATGTAATTAGGAACATGAAAACACATTTTAAGTCTTGAACAAAGTATTTGATGTGTATATTTTCATCAGGATTTTTTCCTTTTTTTAACTTTAAAATCATATTAATCTTTCTTGAGAACATATGTAAAGGCAGAAATCCAACTTCATCGACCTCAAATTCTGGCAGAATCAACATTATTTAGAGCTTAAGAGGGGAAAAACATACTGAATGCTCAGGTGATCATTGGAGACATTGGAGTCCTTCTATATTCTTCTGAGCTGGCGAGAGGCAGGCTGCTGCCAGTTCAGAAACTATGGAAGAGAAGCTCCACATACATCCTCACATGAGTTGTATTTCTCAAATTATCAACACTGTAATACAGCTCTCCAACTTTATGAGACATTGTAGTACTGTTTGGACTTTTTACAAGGCTCCAGACACTCTAGCCATGACTCTTGCTGGTCTGCCTTTCATTTACTTGGCACCCTTTGCCATCATGCTGCAGATTGCTTTGTGTTAAAGTTACGTTGCTACACCTGGGACCTCTCTTAAATTTTGTTAGGGACATGCCAGGTGACTTTGCCTTTGGAGTACTGGATGATGGCCACCAACTATGGAGAATGCTGCAGGGCAGCTCAGGGGCTGGCAGTGACCTGGGGCTGGGTGCTGGCCCAACAAGGTACATCCAGGTGGGGAGTGGTATCCAGGGACTGTCCTGCTGCTCCAGCCAGGAGCAGGGCAGCCGGGAGGGATGGGGGCAGCCCCACCCCTGGACAGGCAGAGACTGGGCTCAGATCTGGGCCTGTGACAGGGCAGGGCAGGGCTGTGGGGAGTTGGAGACCAGGTCTGCTGCTCTGGGGTCACTGGGGAAGGAGCTGCTGGCCCCAGGGCTCTGACATGGGGTCCTGGGCTGTGGGCAGGGTGAGGAAGCCCGGGGGCTGGACATGGCTGGCCAGAGCTGGCAGTACCCTTAGGGCTTTGAAAATTGCACAGGCACGTAAATACATTGCTGACTTAGGCCATTAACAAAAATACATTGCTGGAAATAGTAAAAGAGCCCATGTAGTGCCTTTCACCTTGCTGAACCGTTTAGTGAATGATTTAATTCCTGCTTGCATTTTTGGTTCCTTCTATGTTAGCTAATTCTGTTTATGGAATAATTAGGCAATTACTTAATTGAAACAGAAACAAAATTTAGTGTATTTCTAAATGTGCAAATTATAATTAGTCTGCTTATTAAACTGCATTTGCACAAATTATACCTCTTTATGTATAAAAGGAAACGTGGCTAAATGATTTACTGTGCTAAAACAGCTGTGAGTGAGTATGTCAGAGGCTGTGTGTGCCAGGTACATGATTATCATTCAGGGAAAAAGAAAAAGTTAAAAAAAGTAGTCTTTCAAGAGGACTAAAAATAAGTAGACAGTTCAGAGATTTGCAACTTTGAAAATGTCTGAACAATTTTCCCATATCCCATGCTCTGAAGACAGGCAGACTTTACTGTGTTTAAGCCATTTTAATAAAATAAAACCCAAAGTTGAGGAGTTTTGGATAAGACTTCACTTCCGTATATCCAGTCATTATTATTCTTGTATCATATAAGACAAATTCAAATGATACAGTTGCAAAAGAAAAGCAGTTGGCAATGATCCTTTGCAGGTCAGATCTTATGATTCAGTATCAGTCATTTTAATTTTAACCATGAATTTGAGTGAACTAAGGATCATACTCAATGATCCCTGAAAATCCTCATGGTACCATGAAACATTAGATTTTCTATACAGTTTTGACTGAAAGAACTTTACAGTGTGCAAAAACTTAAAGCTGACTTTAGATTATACATATAAAGAGACCTGCATGCATTGTATTACCGAATGCATTTTGTCATTAAGTATACTCACAGTATTCTTGCTTCCAGAAAGACTCTCTGAGTAAGTCATGTAGAATTTAAAGCCTTGCCCTTTTGGAATATCTACAACCTGTGTAATATTTTATACTGTTGATAAAATATTACACAAACTCAATAGCCACACAAAGTTAAAATGAAGAAATCAGATTTGGGAATTAATAATTAAAAATCCTCCCTAAAGCTAGAGATTTCTTGTAGCATATTTCTCAGAGTAGTATAGCAATATTTAATTAAAAAGGTAGAGATTTAGAAACATTTCTCATCTGTTTCAGAGGATTCAGTATGTGTAAAGTTCTAATGATAACTTGCCCTCACAATTGTAAAGCTGCTCTTTATTTTAATTTCCCTCAAATCACTTCACAGTTATTGGACACTGCTCATTCTTTCCTGTTTGAAATATTAACTCTGGTTGTTGGTGGCTTCTACCTATGGCTTATCTATAGCAGTAATTATAGGATCAAGTCAAAGTGTTACTGGAGAACAGGAAGGAATAAGTAGTTCTCAGCTTGGAAATCACTGCATAGCTCATTATTTTAAAATATGCTCTTTTCACATTTGAGCCTTGTATGGAGATACCCAACTAAATCAGCTAAGTCATGTTAGAGTACAGTTAATTTTCCCCTGCTCTTTAGTTCTGTGCCAGAAGAAATACTTGTAGCAGGTCTGAATGGGGCAGCCACCCAACAGAAGGTTTCACAAGAACAGCATTTTAAAAAATTACATTATTGACGGATGCACACAAAACTTGTAAACTAATATTACATTTTGACGTGAGTGTGATAATTAAATTGTTTTGGGAAGCGCCCATAAGACTTAGTTTAATAATAATATGCAATTTTCTATTATGAAATCTCATGGCAACCACTATGTCTTTACTTGTAAGTCAAATAGTGTATTAGATAGACCTTAAGATAAAATGATGCATTTTTCACCTTTGAGAAACATAAAAGAAAAATAAACCAAATTCTTTTATAAAGCAGTAGGTGACCAAACCCCTAGCTGTTTCATGTCTTGTTTCTAAGTTAAAGCTCTACATGGAAATTGTCAAACTGGGCATCAAATAAAACAAATCAGAATTACTAGGATTTTACAGCCTCCCTCTACAAGACTAAGAAAGTGGAGTGGGGTAATGGTGAAATGTTTAACTCTGCATCCTTGTTCTTTTAACAAAATGTCACAAGAATCACATCTCCTGATTTTTTATAAATGTCTAAGCAATTTTTTTTCATTAGCACTTTGATACAACACTAACACTTGTGAAGGATTGTCACTTATGCAAAAACTACCCTGACTTTTGCCTCTAAAATGTCTTAGGATGAAATGAGTTACACTTTTTTGTTACCAGCTTGAATTCCAAGTCACAAAATTAGCTTAAAAATACAACCAGTCATAGTTGTTCACAGTAATTACTAAAAAAGAAAGGTTTTCTTAAATAAAAGTTTAAAAGTAATCCACTCATCTAGGTGAAATAATTAAAATTAATAATTGAATAATATGTTTTGGAGCAATTTATATATTGTCTATTGTATTACCAGAGAAAGTTTTCAAAGTAATAGATAAATTAGGTTTTGTCCTCCAGATTTTTAGTAAAAACAGCTCAGTTCAAGCTTTAGATTGTAATCTTTTTACATGTTGAAGACAGAATTCTTTCTGTCTTCATCTAAATTTAGTTCTAGAGGTTGTGACATTACAGCAAATCTAGTTTAATCATACTGGTAGTTTTACATGTAAATTAATGCATGTACTCATACAGAATTATAGTGTTAGCGAATCATTAACAAAACCAGTGATGGGCATTCCCCCCAGAATATGGGATCCCTAATGAGCTATAACTTAGATTTTAAATGAGAATAAATTACCATGCCAACAGTTCTTTGAACACAGATTGTTTTTTGAATATATCTTCACTAGGCAGAGTGTAACGGGAAGTGAATTAATCATTTCAGTCCAAAAAAAATCAAATGCATTAAAATGAAACTTGCATGACTGATCCTTTAAATTTTAATTCATTAGGATATTTTTTGGACAGAAATTTTTAGAATGACAATTGATGTTAAAACTTTGTGTATATTTACCTGAAAAAGAAGATAAGTTTTACTTGGCCACCAACAAATCAGATATCAATTTACTTGGGAATTTTAGCATATATCATGAGGATAGTTACATTCAAAAGTGTAAATCATGGACAAAACAGCCACTTGATACCAATGAGATACCATGTACTATAAAGCAAAAGTAGTAAAAAGCAGCATGAAACCTGATCTTTCAATCTGGTATTATAGGATATTCAAGGAATGTGGCTACATTTTTTGCATTTTGTTAATTTATTTTCTTGCTGTATTCTATCATCATCGTATTAAATGTAATGATACAAGATCTGGTTGAATTTTTGAAGCTGATTGAATGAAGTACACGAAATAGTTCAACATACTAAACCACACTGTTCGTGCATTGGTCAAAAGAACCTCCAGTAGAGCCCAGGTTCTCTTTAAGAACAAAGTTAATAATTTCCCATAGCAGAAAAAACCCAAACTTATAAGACTCTCTTTTTATCAAGTATTGGAAGAAATGCAGTGTTGCAGAGAGCAAAGAAAGAAGTACTGCAGAAACAATTACCACAAAGTATAAGCGTAAGCAATAATTAACCATGTTGTCTTCTATTTGTCTTCATGATGTGAAGGTAATTACTTATGCAAAATTTTTGAAACATTTCTGTTCTCATGGGATGAATGTTTGGAACTTGGGTATAACTTACAGACACTAAGGCAAAGTGTTTCTAGTCTTGGCCATCTACACCTTTCATTATCTGTTTAGAAGAAATGAAGACAGACACGTGAAGGCAAGCACTACAGTTCTGCACCTGGCATCCAGCTCCTCATGTTTCTGGGCATTTCTTGCACAGAAATTATTGGGATACTTCATATGCTCATGGCCGATATGCCTTTAGTGCTTCCCCTTCCCTTCCCTTCCCTTCCCTTCCCTTCCCTTCCCTTCCCTTCCCTTCCCTTCCCTTCCCTTCCCTTCCCTTCCCTTCCCTTCCCTTCCCTTCCCTTCCCTTCCCTTCCCTTCCCTTCCCTTCCCTTCCCTTCCCCTTCCCTTCCTTCCCTTCCTTCCCTTCCCTTCCCTTCCCTTCCCTTCCCTTCCCTTCCCTTCCCTTCCCTTCCCTTCCCTTCCCTTCCCTTCCCTTCCCTTCCCTGTTCCATTTTGTTTGGTGGACTTAGTCCAACTCTAAAATTGAAACAGAGTAGATGTACATTAGGGCTATAAATTTGCACCAGGAATGTGCTTTTCAGGTAAAACTCCAAAATGTTCCTGAGTCTCATGCCTTATCACAGAGTAGTTGCAGATTGCACAAACTGGATTAATTCCAGATGAAAATAAATTGAAAAATGTGCCCTAGGAGTCCACTTAATGTTCTTCAATCAGCAATGAGCATTCAGTCCTGGTTGCAAAGTCCATATCTTTCTCTCATTCTTAATAAACACGCACAGTGCATACACTGAATGCTCTATCAATTGTTTTACTACACACATCTGGTTTTGCTATGCACCATAGTCACATTAACCCATATTCCATGATGGGAAGTGATCCTGGATCTAATAAATGTCTTGATTTTACCTTTTATTTCAGAAGGAAACACATGATACATCAAGAATTTTGGAACTTCACAGCAAGCAGTGGAAAAAAGAGGTACCTTATTGTATCAGCAGATAACCATGCTGTAGTAACCCTGCAAATATTTATAGAAATATACTAAACAGGAAAGCAGGTAAAATGAAGAACACACACTGAAAAAAACCTAAAACCAATGCCTGTGATGATATTGTGAATTTCTAGCTAAGACTTCCCTTACAGATATTTCTTTTTTGTTTAGTTCTTCATAATTGTAGGAAGACATTTTGGCTATTCACTTTGAAACAGTCACTTTGAAAAGGTCAACCTACCCCGCCCCTCTTAGTAAAATGTTTGCCAAATGTTTGGGATCTGACTTGGCAGTTGAGATACATTGTTAACAGGAAACATTTTAGTAAATGGATATTAGCATCCCAAATTTGTGGAGATAGCATATGAAAACTTTTAAACAAAAAAAGATGATTCTGTGGATAATAAATTTTCAATACTATTACTTGAAATGACCTTATATTATCTAAAAATCTTGCCATACCTGTGACTAGACTTCTACATCATCATTGTTTTAAATTCATGGTCTAGGCATTTTCTGCCTACTGCATGATATATAGTTCTATTGTTTTATGTCTCAAGCGCACAGCCTTAGAAGTTGTATTTACTTCTTTACTGGCTTGCACAAACCTTTTGTCATGAGTTACCTGTTGATAGCAGGTGGAAAGTGTCAGTATACGATTCTTCCTACCACTCTTTTTGCTTGAGTTAGTATTTGTAAGTAATTTACAACACAGTCAGATCCAGTCTTGAAATCTGAAGGTGACAGAATGATTATGATTATTGTTTCCACCAATAAAGGTGACAGACTTTTGTACTTATGGTCTCAAATACAATATGAAAAAAATCGATACTTCTTTCCTTTGAAATTAATTATCTAATACATTTTAAAGATTTTTTAAGCTTGTACAGGTACTCAGAAGCACCAATCTGATTTGATTCACAACTGCATTAAATCCTGATGTTTGTATGCATAACTACCATTTTTAAATCCATTTACTCTGAGAATCTGAAGGATTGTTTTCCTTGAGAAAAGCAATGTGCACATAAGCTAATAAAATAACCTCTGGGTATTCAGACGCTAACTTGGAATGGCAAGAAAAAATGATTGGAGACTTCCATCTATGTTTGCATAAGGTTCTCGTGTTAATATGTGTGGCAGTCTACTCCTGATCATCAAGCATTCCAGTTAGCATCAAATCCCAAGAGAAGACACAGTGCAATTCTAATATGTTCTTTACAGAGGTGTTATCCACATTAGCCAAAAGATATTCAGTAATATGTCCTAGAAGACGTGCACTGTCCTAGGGGCAACAAGAATCCTGGCTGAGATGAAATGCAACATCATCCCTGGGTGGGAACAGTGTTGTCTGTGCCCCACAGGGGTTGTCTCCATGTGGTAGATTATCATCAAGCTAGGGGTTGCACTGATGGTCTGAAAAAACGCAGCAGTGGAGAACAGTAATACCCCCCCAAACACTGATTGTTGTAATGAGATCAAATAACTGTCCTTATATGCAGAAAAAGTTCAGAATGTGATGTGTCATTGAATCCACAGGCTAGAACAAAATAGTATAAAAAAGACTTTTATTGAAAACTACATATGAATATATATCTGAATAAAAGTACATTTATGAGATGTGCTATACATTTTTATGCTATTACAAGAGATATGTTCATCTTAGTTCAATTTCAATATACTTCTGAAAGAAAATTCACCAGGCATGATTCTTTCAGAAGTGGACTAAGAAGAAACTTGGATAGGGAAAGTATAATGAGTGAAAGACAAAAGATATTGTCTTGAAATGAACCTACAACAAAGGAAACAGATATGAACATTTGAAAATATACCTTGTGGGACAGCCTGTAAGGGAATTTAAATATATTGCTTCTGAAATAGCGATATATTATGTTTATGCAGATACTGGTAGGGTAACCAAGCAAGCTCTTAATTAAATTGTTTTTGATTTCTGAATGTGCTTAATTCCTAACCCCTTGTGAAATCTTTATACAAACGTGTCAATGATTAATTTATTATTATCCACCAATTTTTCTGTGCACGATTTTGTAATTTCTCCAGCTGTTATTTTTAGTTCTAAGAATCCATTCTCTCTGATTTCTGAAGACTGTCTTTTTGGAATAATACCAGATGAGTCATATATGAGTTTTTCAAATCAAGACTTTATCTTCCCTTTAAATGATTTCTAGCTTCCCTAAAATATTTAAGCCTCTGTATGGGGACAATGTTTGACCTATTAAGCACTATTCTTCAGTTGCTTAATGCTGAGAATTTGGCTGAAGATAATAACCTTCCAGATTCTTTTTTCACTTTGGATCTTTTGTAATTGTGTCTATCAGAGATTTCATTTGTGGCCATACAACATATCGTGCTACTTAAATCTGTTATTTCATGTTCACAGTGCACTTGATTTCTTTGATTTTCAAGAAAGAGATGGTTGAAATGTTTCTGGGTGTATAAATCTCAGGAAGTTTCATTTTTCCTTGAAGTAAGCCCTTATAAGTCTTGAAAACTTGTGAACAGATGTATTTTCTTGAAAAGAAATTAAGTTTCATAGTACTATCATTGTAAAATTTCTGCTCTAATGTAGGAATCCTTAAGTGTGCTAACCACATCAGAAAATTTAACCAAAGTAAAATGATTTCTACTTTTGTTTATTAAAATTTTTACATTTATATTTTTTGTCAGTGAAAACTTCTTATGAATATGTGTTAATATATGTTTCTTGTTAACAATTTTTTCCTGGTAATTAATTTTTTGACCAATCATCTTCCTTGTAATGTATTTGTCTCTTCCTTAATTTTACAAAATTTCCTCTAACTTATGAAGTCCTTATTTGATGCTTTGTTTTTACATATTTTTACTCTCTTTCTCATACCCCTCACCATTTACTCTAATTATTTTTTGTTTCAAGTATCAAGAAACCCCTTCTCAGGTCCCTAAAAACTCAGTGTAAATGGGACCCAACAATATTAAAAATTCTTCCATCTTTATGTTTGCTGCCTGAATAATGAAAATATAGCCATGTAGCCTTACAAAACTTCCACTCTTCAGAAGAAAAGCAAGAAATGCAAGAAAAGCAAGAATTATGTCATTGGAAGTGTTCTTTGTCTGTTGTTTGTTTTTGACTAAAAAGGATTCTTCTTCTGTAATTGTCTGGGCTGCTAATCATGCCTTATTTTCCTGTTAGTCAGAAATATCCATAATTTAAAAAGTATAAAGAACCTGTTCAGATTAATGATTTGATGACTATTCCTGACTTATTTCAATTAGATAAATATATGCACACCAACCTAAATACCAAAGGAAAAACAATATCACTACTTGGAATATCACCAAAGAAAATTTCTTGGTTATGGTTATATTCTTCAAAGATGCTTGGGCTTGAACGATCACAAAACAGCCATTCTTGCTCCAGAGATGAAAAATAATTTCATCACAATTATGCTGAAATTGATTATGGGAAAAAGGAAGCATTGTTGTTGTCTCAAGAACTACATTAAGTTGAAAATGCTAAATCCTAATTTCTCCAGAACTGGCAAGCGCACTAAGTGAAAGTCCAATGTATAAGAAAAAACCTGTACAGTGCTATCAAGTACCTTTCTTTCCTTTCTTTCTTCATAAATGAATACATCTTCAAAAGGACAAAATTTAAAATGGCCTTTTATATCTGATATTATCTTCATGAGTGGCAGAATGACTAAGGTTAATCCAAAAAAAGCAAAGCTTGTGTCGTCTCTTTAATTCAACTTCAGTTTTTCTCCTCTAGGATTAGCAGCTCAACATTCACTATTGTTCCTGCTATCTGATTACATCATATTATTTATCCACTATTTAAATTAAGGCCAAAAATGGTCATATAACAAAAACTGAATTCTGAGCTCAGAAATTCCCCTTTCATCAGCCAATCCAGGTCTATTAATATTTTCACAAACCATACTTTTCTGTTAGTACAAAAAGCTTGCTAAAAACAGCTGAATTTTAAAATACTCTGTATGTAGGTAATGTGGTGCACAAAAATCGACAGGATTTGTTATTGATAATTTTTGTTACTTGCAGTTAGTAGTGTTTCCAAGTAAATGCAAGCCACATTTTCACTGCTTGGCAAAGTGAGTTGTTGGACTTTGCTACAAATTAAGACACATAAAACCTTACTAGCTTCTATCTGTCTGTGTTTTTTAGTGCTCCCCTTGATTGCTGCAACATCATACTTAATTAAAATTTTCACATTACCAAAAGTAATGAAACAAACAAAGTATCAGCCATTTTTAATGAAAGAATAAAATGACTTCTAAAAATGGAAGCTTGCAGTAAACACAGGCTTTCATTTTAAAGTTATTTTACACATTAAAAAATCCAGCTTTAGAAGTTCATATGGCAACATAAAAAAGTCACACAAATAAAATAAAATGACATAGAAAATCCCAAGTCATCAGACTTTGTGCTCTTCATTTAGGCGTCTAACCGCTCAAAATAGTTAAACAAAGCATTTATTTGTTTCTTTATTTTCTTTTAGCTAAGGCAAATGAACTTGAGTGAACATATTTCCATATCTACTTCTTCCTTTCATTTATTTGAGCTCTTTATTGTGTCTGTCCTTTTTGCTTCCACTCAGGTATGTCTCCAAAAAATAGCAATTTCTCTGTTCATGTTTCACTCATTTTTTTATCTGAGAGAGGCTTTCCTTTGATCTATTAATTTACTAATTCTAGAAAGTCTAATATATTAAATTAAAGACAAAAACTATCAAAAAATGACCAAACATAATTTTACAGCTACCTGGCTGTTATAAGTTTTTGGTTCTGATTTGATGAATATTTTCCCTATTAATGAAAGTTTAATTGATTACTTGTATATTTTCATAAGCTTTACTAGTAATATTGAGGTTGATCTAAAGAAGAATATACAGTGACTGGCAAATTATGTGCTGCTAGGCACAGATTCTGAATATTTTACTCTAGAGATTTTATTTAGGTTATTTATTATATTAGAGCTGCCTGTTCACTAGGAGATAAATGAAGACTACCTAAAATATGGACAGATTAGTTTGTACCCTGAACTAGGTGTTTAACAAGTAATTAATGGCATTGAGGTGTGTTAAAAGCAAGCACTCAAGCAACTAAAAACCAACAAAACAAAACCCCCAAGTGGTTGTGAAGATGTGATCTCAGTCCTCTCTAATGCAGACATTTCATAAGATTCCAGGTAAATTGCACAGATTGACTACAATACAATGGCAATAGAACTGCTTTCGTTGCTAAAATTTTATTATTTTATAGTTAAACCTTATGTCATTAAATGCTCTATTCTTATTGGAATGACTTTATATCTGAAAATAAATGCTTGTACTTCTGGTGTGAGGAGGTTTTTGAAAGGTGTTTTTGCTTAGCTGCTTTATTTCTGAAAAAAAAAGATGCAGGAAAGAGGCAACATAAATGCTGCAGGAAAATCATCCGCAAAAAAGACAAAAAATCCAGGCAGAAATAAATTGGGAAAATTTTGCCCTTATGGAAAGGATGATTTTTGGATCTGAATATTTTTGACAATGAAGGAGAAAAAAGAGCTAAATGTGATTACATAAGAGATTAAATGCTCCAAATCAGCATCAGATTCCCTAAAAAATCAGGTTTCCTAAAAAATTAGGAAAGCAGCTAATAATTTGGGAGCTTTTTGGCCATTCAAATTAAAACAATGATGAAGCATAAATAAAAGCATGCTGTCTCCTGACCCATTGTTGAAGACAGAGGGAGCAGAAAGACAGATTACTCTAAGTAGAGATTTGAAAACTTTCTCTTATTGTGTTAAAAGTTCTTAAGTCAGCTGGCCTTATGATATTCATTTCTTCATTATGCTAGCACAAAATAATTTGGGGTTTGAACTAACATAAATTTTTAGTTGAACATAGAGATATCTCAACTTGTTTTATATTGTTAGATATTGAAGTTATAAAATTTTTAAAACTGCCCATTCAATCAGAAACCCAAATACCGGGATAGAATATTTTAGGTTCTGCTTCCTATGAATTACTATCCCTCCCCCACAGTTTTTTGTAGCTTTGGAGGAAGGGAAAGCATCATAATGTTTAACAAGCTACACTTTTTGCTAGTATTCAAATATAAAATAACATGTTAGAAATATAGAATCTGTACTTTTAGGCAAAAATATTGCTTCTAACAAGCCACACTCTCCTCTTGAGATATGATGCACAAATACAGAAAACCAGCAGAACAGCTAGCCATCTAAAAAGCTGAGGATATTGCATTAGAGAAGTGTTCTCAATTTGTTTTGGTACTTTTTCCCATTTTTGAAAATAGCCATTAATTGGCTTATAGAACTTCACTTTAAGACACAGACTTTGACATAAAGATACAGCCTTACTTATAGAGATGCCCTGAGAACATGAACAGTACATTAGTGTTTTTTCTTGTTGCTTTTAGAGGAAATTGGATGTCAATTTTCACTACTATAAAATAGTCCATAAGCTCCTGGTTCTCAAATTTCTCATTTCATCCACTTGCTCTCATTTTCATGTTGTGTTTGCAGTTATGAACCTATGTGCAGCACACAATTAAGTCTCTCAGAAGTTTCCAAAGGTGTCAGTTTTGTTGTGGAATGTTTACTCTCCTCAGTCCTCAACAACACAGTCTGCCTCTTCCATGTCATACACTTTGGATGGGCTATCCAGTCATGGGTTACATTATCTGTTGAAGTTAATCATAGCACACTATTACCTATATGTTCTTTGCTTCTTCACTGTCTCAGCACTCTTGGTCAAAGAAGAACCTAGAATTTTTTAAAAATTATTTAAAATTCATTCAGTCATACTGTTGTATCTTTTTCAGTGGTAGATCTGAATAAATATTCTTTGTCTTATAAAATTATTTTAAAGACTAATATTTTTTTTTTCTGTGTTATCACTATCTCTCTCCCTTCTTCCTTTCAACAGGTGGTAACTTTAATCTATGTCAATGTTCAAGAACTCAAAGGAAATATGCAGCTTTTATGTGTCCCAAGTCAGGTCCAAATTAAGAGAAAACAGATGAAACAGGTTCATTTTCAGAAAGTAAGATTTCAAATACACTTTGAAGGTAAGTCCTCTTAAAGGAAATCAACTAAGAGCCCAAATAATAACAAAATGCTGGTCACTGGTTAAGCTAAAAAAAATCTTATCTGTTTGTATTATTTATTATACATCATATATTGATTCAAGAACTGCAATTGTATGCTAACAGTATTTTAATTTATATATGTTGATGTATAAGATGTATTTTCAAAACTGCACTTGGTACTTCTAATAAAAAGGTATTTTGGAGAACAATAAATGAATATTTTTTTAAATTGTAATTATCAAACCCAGTTCCAAACAAAAGTTAAATTTCCTAAAATCATTGCTGGACATTGGATATACAACTCCCTTTTGAAGTTTTCACTCTTTTGTCACCTTAGACAATGATGGTTGTCTATAGCAATAAAAATAACAAGGTAATGTAATAAAAAACAATTTTATGTACAATTTTTTTTCCAAATAAATAATTTAAGAAAACAAATTGAAATCTGTTATGTAAAAAGTTTCACAACACATTTCACACATTGATAACAGCCTAGAATATGTTATTTTCTCATCATGTTTTAGAATCAAATAGGGCTTTCCATTATTAATTGGACTGCATTACCTTTTTTCTCTATGCTATGTAATTAAAGGTCAACATAGCCAACAATTAATTTTAAAATAGTCTATCAGGGCAGGCTATCATATGCAAAAACTATTTCAGAGCAGAAAAAATACCTTTGCAACTATTTTTAAGGCCAGCTGTTATATGTATTACTATGCATGGCTAATGAAGAAGGAATACTTTGTGAATGTTTTGACCCCTTTTCTGATTTCAAGCTGTAATAGTCAAGACTTTTCCTTATGGATTTTGAACACTGTTTTATTGCTCATTCTCTCATTAGTAATTACACTTTTAGTATAAATTTTGAGCAATTTTTGTTTATAATTTTCTTAATTTACTTGTTGTGGTTTGAGAATAAGCTGATGAGTGGAGGGTAACTGGGTAGTTCGTCCTGATTAGTTCCATGAATTCCTTTCCAAATCTTTACATTCATTATTGCACACTTCCTCCTTGAGGTCCAGACAATAGAGTTAATATTATAAATAGAATATACTCCCCTTCGAAGCGCCGGATTGCTGAATTTAATGCTGTATTTATGATGATTACACCCCAATATATGTCTCCTGAGGCCTGGTTGTTTGTAAAGTGTTTGTTTGCCAGACTAATAACAAGACTTTGCTGTGTTTGGTGGGTGGCTGTCCATTTCTGCACAGATGGGTCTATCTCAATGTTTCCACCTGTAGTTTTTTCCACTCTTTTTTCTACTCCCACAACACAAGGGCTACTGACCCCTTACTCCTTAAGACAACACTTCTGTGTTCAGATGGGAATTCCAGCATCCTAGCTGATTTGACACTGGTTCTAGTTGCCAGTCTTTGTTGTCATTAAAGGGCTTTGCAACAAACACCTGATTGTCCTGTCCTGCTCTCCCAGCTACACAGCTGGGGCAGTTCCTTGTGTGTACTCATCTAGACAAACTGTCCTCTTACCCTTCCCTGACAATAATCAGGGCTTTTTCTTTCTGCAGGGTGACCGACTCCTCCTTATCCTTGGAAGAGAAAGGAAATCAGATGTCCCACCCCTATGATCCAGGCCCAGGTAAGGGCATTTGCTGCAATGACCTCAGATATCAGGATGGCAACACTTTTCAGTCAGCAGTGCAGATTTCCAGCAAGCTAGCTTCACTGCTGATCTCTCTGTATTTTTCTGCACTTAGACCAGTAGGAAGGAAAAGTACAACGAAAGTCTTACAACTTACTAAATCAAAAAGTAAATATGAGCTTTGCAGTAGGCTTCACCTCTTCCTAACATTAGCAGAAGCATTTCTTCATGAAAATGACACTCACGGAGTTCTGATTTATTTCATCAAAATACATTTTTTTGAAAACCTGCATTAGAGAAGCAGTAGTCTCTTACAGTAGGGAATCTACTGGTTAATTAAAACATTCCCTTTTAAATCTCTGGATGACACTAGTGTCATACTCCTGCTCAGCATAAACAAACACAGTTTAAGAATTATTATAATCATTAGTATAAGTGTTGTAAAGTGTTCTTTCACAGACAGTCCTGAATCTTAAAACTTATCTGAGACATACAATATGTACATTGTGGACTTTTTTCTATCATAAATCATGCCAGCTTGTCAAGGGAAGCTTGCATGAGGTTATCTTAAGGCAGATGCCTCTGGAGTGCTTCTTTGCTTTTTCTCAGCTAGTAGTTGCATAAACTGCTTTGGAAGAAAATGCCTCTGAATAGAAACATAATACATAATCAGCCCACATAATTACAACAAAAATGCTAACTTGCTGTTTTCACAACATGGATAATAGGCTTGCTTAAGGGCATGGAATGCAAAATCAGTTTTGCATGTCTTCTTGTATTTCAGAGTCATTAAAATGTGCTACACTCTGAGTATGGAAATAAATGCCTCTGCTGATAACAGAAGTGACAACTGGCACACTGGGAATTCAGCTGTTTCAAACAGTGGCAGAGCTATCAACCAGGGAGTAATGTGGATAATTTTCGTAGTGTCTATCTCTGTTGAAATATTTCAGTTTTAAATTCAGGAAGCATAACATGACAGCCCAATATTTTAATTTAGAGATTCAGAGAAATGAAACAGGAAAGATATATGCTATCATTGCCTAAATTTATGTTGAACTTTATCATACGAAATCAAGGATTTCCATTTCAAAGCATTGTAAGAATATTATCCAACAGAATGAATTCTATCTAAGTTGTATTTAATGTACTGGAAGAGCTTCTACACTCCTAATAGTTTCCAAACAAGGTATTTATTCACAGAGCTTATGTTTTGACTTGGATAGAATTATTTTTATTTTCAGTAGCTGGTATGAGGCTACATTTTGAATTTGTGATGAAACTAGTGTTGGTAACGTAAGGATGTTTTTGTTGTTGCAGAGCAGCACTTATGCAACATCAAGGACTTTTCTTTTGCTCACCCCACCCCACCTATGAGGAAGCTGGGGATGCACAGGAAGTTCTGAGGGGACACAGCCGGGAAAATTGACCTCAACTGACCGAAAGGACATTACATAACCTCAGGCATCACACTCAGCATATAAAGCTGGGGGAAGAAAGAAATAGGGAAGGATGTTCAGAGTGATCACGTGTCTTTCCAAGTCACAGCTACCTGTGATGAAGCCCTGCTTTCTTGAGGAAATCTGAACAACAGGCTGCCGATGGGAGCTGTTGAAAGAATTTCTTCATTTGCTTTGCTTGCATGAGTTGCTTTTACTTTCCAGATTGAACTGATGTTATTGCAACCCATGAGCTTTCCCACTTTTATCCTTCTGGTTCTGTCCCCCATCCCACCAGGAGAAAGAGAATCAGTAACTGTGTGGGGCTTAGTTGCTGAATGGGGTTAAATCACTAAAAGATTAGTCTTCTATATTCATAATTAGTAAACTCATGTTCAAAGAACACAGGCATTTTGTACTGAAAAAGTCTTAATAAATAATCACAACATTCTATTGTATAGAAAAAATACTAATCTCATATTTTTTAAATAGTGAGTAACCACGTCTATTCTGCCAGCAATTTAGTAGCTATTGAATGTGTTAAATCTGGATGTTTGTTAATATTCAGTAGAAACAACTCCAAAATGCCAAATATGTACATTGGTGCACATACATATGTATCACCATGTGTAAGAGGTTACTTGTAACATCGATGAGGAAAGGTATTTACAGAATATTTTCAGTTTCCTGTTCTTATTAATTTTGTCAAAATGCCCCCATACTATTGATAACTAAGCATTAATTAGCATACACTGATGCTCAGATAATTCCAGGCAAAGATTGTAAAATTGTCCAGTTTCAGTTTAACTTCCTCTCAATGTATTTACTCTTTCTATATCCAAAAGAAACACTCACACTCGCAGACCTGTTTTCTCATCTCCCAGCTAAAGATAATTCTTTTGCTCTGCTAAAGCAGCTCTCAAAGTCATTCCTCTGCTCCTTTAGTTTTCTTGGAAAAATAAGGCAAACCTACTATGTTCTCTTCCTTCTTATTTCAGTCATCTCTTTCCCTCTCTTTCTTAGTATATTAAATAAAGTACATTAGTTAGATAAAATATACAGAGGTATATGCAGCCAGGATATGAGGGGGCTGTGCTGTCATGGGTCTCCACTGAAATCAGGTAACCTAGAAAAGTGTAACTTAGTAACCCAGAGAGAAAGCTGATGTCCCCTTTGTTCAAAGATCTTTCTCTTCTTCAGGACAGGTTTCCCAAATACCAGTGCTTGTCATGTCTCTTCATATATTGCAGCTAAACTTGTTTACAATACACAAATGTCCAAAATCATCTGTCTGCGAGCTCTTTTTGACCTGACATACATAGGTTTTTCCATCAGATGAACACTTTTTAACTTACACAAATTGTCATAGTCCTATAAACTTTGATGGCTTAATGACTCTAAACAGTTGAGGATCTGACCCAAAGCAAGTAGTTCAAATATTTATTTAATTGTTATATGTCAAATTGAATAATTTAGTGATAGAACAGGGAACTTTAAAAGGAAAGAGTCTTTAAAATACTTCCTTCTTAAGAAGAAACTCTTTACTGAGAAATTGGAACAGGCTGCCCAGAGACGCTGTGGACGCCACATCCCTGGAAGTGTTCAAGGCCAGGTTTGATAGGACCTGGAGCAATCTAGTCTAGTAGAAGGAAGCAATCTGGCCCATGACAGAGGGGTTGGCAATAAAGGTCCCTTCCAGGCTAAACCATTCTATCATTGTCTAAGTCTTTGAAAGCAGACACCCTCAAAAGTTCTGGTAAACTGCTGAAAATTCATCAAGTGAGATTTGTCACTCAAAAAATTCCCCCTGCTGAGCATATCAGATGGCATTTCACAGTGTATTATCTTGTTCCTGCTAGGTGCTTTAAAACAAAATTTCCTCTAGGCTATGTAGGGACTTGTCCAGATTATGATAGGAAAGACTGGAGACAGACATAATATAACAATAGTTCACAACACCCTCCTTGTAGTACAAAGCTTTTTGGAAAATTATTTAGTTACAGGTATGGTTAATTCAATCTGACATCATAGATGAGGTACATTGCAGTGAAGAGTTAGACAGATTTGTCTTTGTGCTGTGTTTGTGGCTATAACAGAAGATCAAACCTGGCAAATTCAGCAGTCTGAGATTTCTCAGGGTACATTTCACCCAGGCCTGTCAAGACCAATAGAAAGTGCTTACATGAACTGAAGAAAGCTTGATCACTGAGATTTCCCTGCTGTAATTGGAACCTTGGAAATATGGAGTCATCTGTGTATTTTCAAGAGTATTTGGATGGATAGTTGCAGAGTAGCTCCTATGGAATTGTAGCTGCACTGTAGTACAGCTATAACGGAAATGCAAATAAGCTTAAGGTAGACAAGGACATAAATACTTTTACAAGTGTCATCCTGAACTCTAGGAAAGCAGATACATTTTATGGTAGCTGAAATGTTAAAACAAGGCTGACTGGAATTTTAAATAAAATTGTGATAAAAATTTGAAAAGGTCCTGAGGATCAAAGAGTTCCTTCCAGGAACCCCACAGGGCCAATAGATAAGTTAAGGAGTAGGAGAGAAGGTCACAGGAAAAAACACTTTTCCCACCCCTGTGTGCCTTTATTTCAGGATGGGTTGGGGAGACTCCCATGGCAGAAACCTGGATCTAGTCCTGACATACTGAATAATTTTCCATCTTCCATTGTCTATGTGTTGGCAAGTCCTGTATAATTTGCCATAGTTCAATTACTCATCTCTTTCATCCTGTGTTCTCCCCTCAGTACTTATAGCTACTGATGTATTTGACTTGGAAACATTAGTCACTTGATTAAGACCCTGTCTATAGATAGGTATTCTTACTCATTATTCGTTAACAGATGTGGATCATTTTTTTTTACCCTTGTAATGGGAATTTTTTATGAGCACATTTGTTTGATACAAATGCAGCCTATATAATAGGATAAGTATGATATTCTTCAGACTGATGCCTTTAACAGTAGCATTTAGAGGCAAGAATTTGAAAAGAATTTTTCTTGTTATGTAGAAAGATCACACTTCCTTTTTCTAGCACAATAATGTATAATATTTATTTATACAAATCCTCTGTCATTTCCATTTCCTGCTTCTTATTTACCAGATATTTTATTCTGTTAGGCTCTGTGTTGCAAAAAGGAGAGATTTTCTCAAACACTTTGTGTTTGATCAGTCTGTCAGCACCCTAGGAAAGCCAAGACCCTTGTGCCAATCAGTCTGTCAGTATCCCATTATGGGAACCCTTCAGTGAACAGTCCCACTGGATTGGAGGGTGGTTCAAGTGTCTTGTTCAGGGTTGCACAGCAAATAGAAAAAGCCCTCCTGGGTCTCCACACCTTTACCCACTGCCAGTGACCGCCAGCACCCCTGAAGCCCTCACATTAACTGTTTACAGAAAAAGACTCTTTATTAGTGAAATCGTGAGAATTTAAGGTTCAGGAATTGCCAGAGGTAGTATCTGACCACAAATATATATTTAAAGTAATAATAATTAAAAGCAGTATACCAACAAACTACTCTCCAATAAAAGGTGTCTTGAGAGAATCATTCAGCATACAGAGAACAAAGTTCTTTACCCAAAAGGCATCTCTGTGGGGGAGAAGACAGGTTCAGTGCCTCAACTTATCCCAGAAATTATGCTGGAGTCTTCCCCTACTTCCCATTCTTAGCTTACTTTTACACTATTTCTTTACATTTACATGGAGCTTGGGTGACTTTAGTCATACATCTTAATAGTGAGTGGTGGTCATATCTTGGGGTTATATATCTCAGAATAGTACCTGAGATAACCTTGGGAGGGGTACATGGGTCAGTCCAAGATTTTGCCATTGTTCCTGATTGCAGCAGGACATCTTCCTTTATCTCCCTTGGTTTTCAGCTGCTGTGTGGTTTATCAGCTGGAAAGTACCACCGAGTTCTCTCCTCTGCAAGGGTTTTGGCAGAGCCTGGTCATGGTGGCTCCACTCTGCTCCATCATCTGTTTAGTCCCCCTTGGATTGCATTGCATGGGGGAGGTCGGACATGCTGACTGCATTCCATACGGGGAGTAGCAATGGCACGTTTCCCTAGAACTTCCATGCCATTATCTTTTTAACCCCAGTCATGCTCCCACACTGGTTATACTTTCCCTTTAAACAAGTAATAGTGTTTTACAAACACATTATTCACTGTGTTCTACAAAACCTCTACACACCCACTGAATTTTGGGACAGAGAGAAGATGCCATTAAAGGTGAATGCATGGCAGCCCAGATGTCTCATTCTTTTTACATGACTTGCTAATCATGATCCGTATAACACTATTTCATCTGTGGCTGCATGTAGAATATGAAATTGAAGTTGTACAAAGAAAACACTATTAAAGAGTATATATAGTAACAGAGTAGATATACTTGCTCTTATACAACAAAGAAGGCTCTGGAAGAAACCTTTTCCTTGCTATGCAAAAGAGGCAGCATTGTTTTTTTCCCAGTAGAATTACATACTGGGTTTCTGATTATGTGCAGTCAAAATATGCTTAATTATCTTTATCTTGAAAACTAAGTAGCATATTTTGCGCTTCTATTGAGGACTTTAAGAAAATTTAGAACTCAGAAATATTAAAATGTTAATGAAATACTTTATTAGTTGAAAAAAAAAAGAAAAACTGTATAGGAAAAAAAATAAGATAAAAGCTGCTATACATCTAATTTGAATAGTTCTGAGTGAAATATTAATTATTTACGAAAAGTAAGACTTCAAAAGGAAAATGGCTGTAGTACTCCGAAACACATTCGGTCTCTGAGACTTTCTAATTGTAGGAAAACTTAGTCCAATTACTGTGTTTGCTTACCAAAAGCTAAAATTAATTTTACCTAGAAAATTGCTACTTTTTTTTTTCTCTGCCTACTGAAACAGTGAGCAGTAAAGTCCTGCAATATTTATACACTGCAATTCAAAATTTCTCTACCCCATGTCAATAAAAAAATATAAAGAGATTTAACAAATCTCATGTTTCACAAAGTTTCCCTTGAAAAGTGACATATCGACTCAAAATTTCTTTTGCAGATTTTGAGTAAAGCACCATGTAAGAAGGATATTAATATGAAAGATCTGAACAGAGCTCATCAAATATAGAAGATGAAATATAAATTGCTTAAATGTTCAGTCAATGTCCATTAATGCAAAAAATATTCTCTTCTGCCTCCAAAGCTTACATTTACTTCCAAATCCATATATCAATTGGAATACATTTGCTGAATTCCTATTTAAGTGGGTATTTGAAGACTGGTATTTGAAGACTTATTCTTCTGTGAGCTAATATGAACACAACAGAAAACAATCCTGGAAAAAAAGGTACACAAACACTTCTCACATTGAAATGTCAACTGAAATAATTCCTACAAACATTTATGTTGGATTATAACACTGATGCGCTTTCTGAAACACCATAAATTTTGAAAGCTTGCTTACAGCATGCTCTTTAAAATCAAGTGTGCATTCTTCCTTTCCTAGGGCTCAGTGTGCCAAAAGTTGTTTGAAAGAGAAGTGTTAGTTGACCTGACATAGTCACACATATCCCTTAGTCTATTCAACACCTCTGGGGAAAATAAATATCTAATTCTTTGTCTTCAGGGAGAGGAGAACACTCTGTGGCAAGGTGATACTGGCAAGTAACCTAAATATTATACAGAACAGTTTCAGTAGTCAAAGTGCATAGGAAAATTTAATGTACTGTAAAATATTTTAGACCTGAAAAGAAAAAAGGGCAGAAGAAGCTGAGAGAGCCGTAAGAGGTCATTTAATCTATCCTTCTGTCCCAAGAGAGAATCATGCATTGCTACATCACTTCTGTCACATACTCACCATCTGCTCTAAAGGGCTTTAATGACAGAGAAAGCAGCTTCCCCAGGCAATTTATTACATTTCTTGCTATCCTTAATGATAGAAAAATTTCTCTAGTGTCTACCCTGACATCCTGGCTGCAATTTATGTCCAGTTTTTTTTCTTTTTCTATACCTCACAGATAATGAGGAAAAAAAACAACAACCCCAAAACCTACTCCATTTTGCTTGGCAAAACTTTACTAAAAATGTGATTAATTCAGTCTTCCTTTTCTCTTACTCAAGAGTCTCTTCATAACTATCCCAATCTTTCTGAACTTTGTCACTTACCAATTCTCCTGGAGAAATTTTTGTGATGTTGAGTACATTAGAAGGAAAATGTTAGAGAATATTATTGCCTATTCTTGTATTCATGCAACAAAATATGAGGCATACTGCTGTTTTAAGCATTATGGTGGTTTTGATTCATGCTTAGCTCTCAGAAACCTTTCTGCAGAACTCCTACATAGTTGTTAATTTACTTTTAGTCTGAGTTTAATGTTCCTTCATTCATATGATGTTGCTGTCCTAAGTGAAATAAAGGAGTTTGTTTGTTGTTTTGAACCTTATCGCTGATATCTTTTTTAATATTGTGGATTTCTAAACTTCTATTTCAGCCTGTACAAACTGTCCTGAAGTTTGATATCATCCAAATTTAGTCCGGAACTCTCTATTTTATTGGCCAGATTATTTAAAAGAATCATCTATTACCAGACTAAGAATGAACCCGTAGATCCTTCAGTTTTTGTGAACCTCCAGTAAATCTTTCAATATGGTTCCAAAGAGTTGCACTGTAGTTTCTCTTAAATGGCTCTCAAATTTATTACCTGAATACCAAAAGTTTTATTCAAGACAAGACTTGGCATCTCTCACTTTCCTTTGGCATACAAGGCCAAAAATGTCAAAAATCAATGAAACTTATTTGTCAAAAACTGTTCCTGACAGATCTGTGCGGACTATTATTTTCTGTTGTCTTCCATGTGCTTTTCAAATTCTTTGGGTTTTTAAATGTTTTTCATTTTGTTTTTATTTTCTGTCACCTGTTTTTTGGCATAATTAAAATTATAAATTCAATGAAACTTTAATGAAAGGAAGATACATATATGAAACTACTTACAAGAAAGCAAATATGGAAATATATGGAAGGTTTAATATTTGTGTATTCTGTAATTGCATAACTCTGCATGTTAATTACTGTAACTTTAGGGCTTTCCTTATAAATTAGCTAGATGTTTGCTTTATTTAGAAATAAAAGTTCAAGAATTTTTTTTTTTGCAGCCATTCAAATACCTTGTGAACTATTTTCTACCAAGTTCAAAGAGAAACAAATAGCTTTTGAAGTCACATGAATTTTCTTTCCATTACATTCTAGATATGACTTTCTTCTCCTTATCAAAATGGTGATTTTTTTTTTTAACCTCAGTTTTAAACATTAGATCTGATTTGGAGAAGTTCAATTTGAAAATATTTCAATCACTAGTATTTTTTTCTGTTCACCTTGAATTTTTCATAGGTATGTTGATAAGCCATGGAGAAACTCAGTGAGTTTTTATGTTTTTATGTGAACAGGTAACAGGTACATCTGTGGGTATTCTGTTCATGAAAAAAAAATCTGTATTTTTTTTCCTATCTACTTACAAGTTTAAATAGTTTAAATTCACACATGCAGTGTAAAGGAAGAGATACCTGCCAAATTTTTACTTTACCTTGAAATAAAAGGAATTAAATATGATCCTATATTTTGGTTGTTTCACTGACAGATTTCTTTGACAGAAACTTCTAGCAGAAATACAACATCCTTTGACTATCATCGCATTCTTACCCAGACTTTTATGTCATTCTTAGGGCATTATTCTTTAAGTCCTATTTCATGCTGCTTCTGGTAGTTCCTAGTAACAGCTTCTGGCCATCACAGGGGGCAACTCCACAGTAAACAGCAAGGAAACAGCCAGTTCTCTGAGAAAGTGGGCAGTGTTTCCTTATAAGGCAAAAAATACAAAAATTTTTGAATAGTTGTTTCATTGATCTGGGAAAGTAGGGTTTAAACATAATCATGCAAATTAGAGTTTACAAGAAAAGAGCTTGGTAAGTTTTGAATGTTGCTAATGAAAAGAAAACTATATATGAATTTTCTCTCGCTCTTGAGATTCTGATCGTATAGAAATAAACCCTTATAAGAAAAGAATGGAAACTTTTGTGTCATTCATTAACATCTTAAATGAAAATGCAGTGAGTACAATTTTTCTGGTACATTTATGAACAAAAAATTGTTTACATTTATAAATAAATTCATTATACAGGAAAAAGAATAATGGTAAATCCTGAACACAGTGGATTTAAATAAAGGAGAGAGAGAAAAAGTAAGATTTTTACATTATTACATTTTCTAGTACCAGGCTGATCACTTCAGTAAAAAATGTTTCTTTACTTGTGTTTTTTGGGGTTTTCTGGGCTTTTTTTGTTGGTGTTTGTATGGGTTTTTTTTAAATTATTGCACTGTTCCTCTTCTGTGCTACTGAATGTGTAAAAAAAAAGATCAAACAACCCAAACTGCCCCCCTCCGCAAAAAACCATATAATCTTGACCATAGTGGTTATGAATAAGTAACACTATGAAATATATATCACTTGTGTGAACCTATGAAAATATATATGAATCAATTCAATATGAAAAGAAAAAATAATCAATCAGTATGAAAAAAGGAAAATAATTATTTATGCCTAATTACTTTGACACTACCAAAGTAGCTAGATTTTTATTCTGTGGATTTTTTTAGTGAAATCCAGTGAAAGTAAAGATCAAACTACAAAAGGGAGTCAGTGAAGTCAGTAGAACAGTATTTGGCTTTATGATTCTGGGTAAGAGATTAGCTCAATTTTGTACTTAGAGTTTACACTTAAATTCAATTTCCAGGTGTGCTCTCCAGTTTCTAGGGGAAGGAGGGTGAGGAATAAAAATTTCAAATGTATGTAAGAGACAGTTTTCAATATTCTTTTGCTCCTATGCGTCTCTGAAATACTGTGGGGCTGTATTTCACATGGAATTTGTCCCCAAATCAAAAGGAACTACTAGTATATCTGACTGTCATAACTAAAATAAGTCACTAGAGGTAGTGTCAAAACTGCTGCTTATCCTAGTAAATACAAAACCCACAAATAACAAAAAATGCACAAAAACTCCAATACCTTTTAAAAGACCCTTAATATAATTTTTAAATACCAAATTTTTATCTGTGTTCACAATGCACTCTCTCATTTTTGATGTGTACATATGTTAGACACTAAAAATACAGATATTCTCAAAGTCTGCATGACCATATTATATAACTTTTCATCCAGCTTCCTCACACACACACACACTATTATTACTGATAATTTGCAGACCTAGATACTAAAATGTCTTTGTCCCAAGTTAATTTTGCTTATGGAAACATTGCAATTTCTCTCTGGCCCTGCCACGTACCTGAGATACATGATCATGGTGTCTGCTCAGTTATGCTATGCTATTTAGAGGATTATTATCTTAAATGTTTATAAATTCTCTGTGGTCAGTTAGAAGTACTTGGTACCTTGTCTTGCACTGCATTGAATCTGGGGCATCCCAAGCCAGTCAAAATTGGAAGACAGACCTGTCGATAGGAAACACTGCACTGTCGTGTAAGATAAATTCAATGCCAGGCTACTTTTACATGGGGAAGAAATCGAGACATTGTCTCCTACATTCACACAAGAGTGGCCCAGGCTCTTGGGTGGAAATAGCTACCAGGAGACCTTGAGGTGTCTATAACAAATTTTATTCCTTTTCAGCAACTCAAAGACTTGCCTTTGAACATTTCCTCTGCATCAGATGGGTTAATATATTTTGAACTCAGGCTCCCAAAGGACTGCTTTTACATCCCTGCCTGCCTCGGTCTACAATGAAGCTGCTCCAATACTCACATGCTTGGTGGCTCCTAAGAAAACATTATCTTCCCCTTCAAATTCCTCATCTTAAGTGGGATAAAAAACTAGAAATATTTTTAAATTTGGAGATGCTGTAAATAAAGTATAAATAACTAGCATTTAATAATTTGAAATTCTTTGCCTAACAAGTTAGTTTAAGATGAGAGAGAACCGTTCTTATAATTATGTCAGTATAGCTATAATTTTGAATCACCATTTATAATCTCTGCTGTAGGGAGCAAAGGGTAAAGATGGTTTTGTGAATCTTTAACCCTCTGCACTGGTATTTTTAATGTATGCAATACATTTGAAAACAAGCTAAAAAATTTAAATTGTAGATATGTAGACATTACTTCAGTTTACTTCAGTTTATCTTCTGCTTCAGTTGTTATCTGAAATTATATTTTGATGTGCTGGAGCTTCAAGAAGAATAAAACTATCACCTCGTCTCCTCTTTTGTCTGTGTTTTAAAAATATCATTAGACAAAAAATACTCCAAAAAACTTAAGAATATTAGTTACCAAAGAATCCATTCTGTAGAATAATGAAAGACACCATTGATTTTTAATGGAAATGGAAATGAAAAACTGATGCTGTTAAAATCAATATCTAAATTTCGTTATTTTATATGCAAAAGATTTATTAAAACCCTAGTTTTATTGTATTTTAATATATTTTGCTAAATCATTACACAGATCTACTTGGAAAACATGAGATGTCTCTTTCTCAATTTTCTTTATGACACTCATATAAGAGCTACTAAGTATATCAAAGAAGACACAATCAAATTTCTTACTCTCCAGTGTTCTTTCTGAAAAATTGGAGTAAAAATGCACATTAAATTTTTGAAATTTTATTGTACATTTAGAAGCTATTCAAGGTATACTGTGAAAATGCCTTGTATAGAAATTTTCATAAAGTAGTCTGTAATGGCAATTTATAAATGGATTTCAATTGTGCAGTAATAAATCTAGGAATTACAGCTTCACCAGAAGCTACAAATGAGAAGTTTCCTGAAAGAGCATGAGAACACAATTTTTCTTTAATTTAAGCAGCTTCATATTCAAAAAAAGATAATAGAAATTTTTAAAAAACCCAAAAACCTAATTGGATTAAAGAATGTAAATTACTTGAGGCATGAGGTGTTATAACAATCAGTCTGCAGGGGGTGTTAATTATTTTTCTGTGACATTATAACAAGCAAGACTAGAGTAAATTAAGACTTGATAGGAGATACAGTTCTTGAAAATACTGGCCCATGGCAGGGTCTTTCTAGAAGTTAGTTTTGTTTTCCTGAATGCAGATCTGTCTAAATTAAGTCTCATGCCTCAGAGAAGTTCAAGTCTCATGTGCTTTTGCTTGTCTTTCTTCCTTTAAGTAAGGACCATGCCATATTTTTCTTTGTTGCCCCATTCTTCCCTTTCACCATAACCTTTAAGGTCTTCTTACATCTACAGTGCAGTTATAAATCTGTCAATATTCTTTGCAGGCAAGCATCAGGAGCTCCTGATTGAACCCATTATTAAAAATATAATCTGAAAAAAGTGAGAACTTACAGTGTTTAGTATTTCTATGCAAGTTTTATAGAAATCAAGGTAGTGGATCTTTTTACATTTCAATCTAAACCACATTAGCTGAATTAAATGAAATACCAATTTTTAGGGAAATCCATGTTGTCTTTGAGAACTCGTGAACAGTGAGTCCTTTCTGATATTTCCAGGGTGCTGGATTTAAGTGAAATGGTTTTGCTGCTGCTATCAATTCATTTATATGTTATATTTCAGTTATATTTCTTCCATAAAAGAGAAATCCATTCAATATCCTATTGCTCTGTTCGAGAGAGAGAACAAAACCTTTCAGAATATTCTTTCTGTGTGACACGTTGCACGTGACCTTTCATTTGTTTCAAACACTGGAGTGTTCAGTCTGTTCATCTGTCATCTAAAGGCCTTGAGTTTCACCTAGTTAGCTCCTACCAGGACTCCAAACTTTGATTGTTATAGTTTCGAGGAAATCAAATTGTCCTGGTTTTTTGGCAGGAAACCCAGTCTATGACTTATACTAGAGAGAGAGAGAGAGAGAGAGAGATAGAGGGAGAGAGAGATGTTCAAAAGCTGGAATTTTAAATGCTCACAGCACGGAGTGTGTTCTCATATTCCTTAGATATCACAGTAGTTCACAGAAGAGCAAAAGACATTTAAGCATGCATAAAAATAATATAGTAAGCAAAGAACTGTCTAATTTGACTACTTAGAGAAATCGAATAGAGTGTGATAAGTACCTCCTCAGAATTCACCCATAGGCAGCAACAGCCATAAAGTGATTCAGGTCAAGGCCATTAGGAGATATTTTGGTACATCTTCCACATGCCACTGTAAAGCAATTAGAAGAACAAGCTAGTACATGGAGGGCCTAGGTTCAAGTGCTTCTTCTCCCAAAGGTGATTTGAGATCCTGGCTCCCTACTTTCCAGAAGATTCAGCAAAGCATTGAGTTTTAGGATATTTTTAGTAGGGGCTTCCTATCTCTCACATTGAGATTATTTTGCTTTTATTGGAACAATTTAAATTATTTTATATATGTAAATAAAGACTCATTTTTGAGATTAAGGCAAATTTACAAGGGACAAGTCAAACTCTATCTAGTGAGCATAAATCTTCTAACAGAAGCACACCAGTGTTAAAAATTTGTTAAAATATTGAACTATCTTCCCAGATGTAGGCAAAAGCAAAGCTAAGCAGGACTAAAAGTATGACGTCTGATTGTTACAGATGTGCAAAAGAAGAAATAAAAATTTGAGTATTGTTGTTTTGGTACTGGCCAAATGCCAGGCACCCACGAAAGTCATTTGCTCACTTTCTCTTGCTCTCAGCTGGGCAGAGAAGAGGGAAAAAAATTAATGAATGGCTCAGGAGCTGAGATAAGGACTAGGCAAAAAAAACATGTTCAAATTTAAAGGGCAAAACAGGTTCAAATTTAAAGGTATAAGGTAAATTTATTATTAACAGGGTGAGAAGAGGATAATGGGAAGTAAAATAACCCTTTAAAACACCTTTTTTCCCCCAGCCCCAGGGCCTCACTCCTTCCCACTGACAGTGCAGGGAGACAGAGGGTGGCGGTTTTGGTCAGTTCGTCACCAGAGACCTTTTTTTTGTGCTCAGAGAGAGAAGTCTTTCCTCTGCTATGCTGTGATTCCCTCCCACGGGCAATCAGTCTTTCCAAAAATGGGTCACTCTTCCATGGGGTGCAGCCCTCACAGGGCGGCTGCTCTAGTTTGTAAGAAAGGGCCCTCTCTCCCTATCTCTGAAAGTAGGGGCCCTGTCTCTCTATTTGGGTCTCCCACTAGAGTACAGCTTTCCGTGGCATCCACCCACTCTGGCATAAGCACTTTTTTCCAAAGGCTGAATGGGTCTCTGCATGTCCTGTGGATTTTATACATTACAGGAGAACAGTTTGTTTCACCATAGTCCTCACTATGGCTTACAGAGGAGTCTCAGCTCTGACACTTAAAGCACTTCTCCCCCTCTTCTTTTTTTCCCACTGACCTTGGTGCTGCCATGTTGTTTTCCCTAACATGTCCTCACTTCCTCCTCTTTGACTAGAAGAAAAACTGCTGCTCATAGGCACCATTGTCAACAAGTTCCACTAATACAAAGATTCCTGCAGGATCCCCTAGCGCTGAGAGGTTGATTACGTCTGGGTCCCACACTGGGGAATTGCTCACCATATCTCCATTGCCAGCCAGGCAGCCCCTCTGTCATTGTGCGTGCAGCGGCGGCTGCTGTGGTGCTGACACTATTCAATGCCTCTCTTCATTAAAGACACTGGGAAGGAGAAGCCACCAGTGCCACCCCTTCCCTCCTGTCCATAGCACAACCAGCTAGGGGTGGTCAGGCAGGCAAGGCTTGCTGTGGGCCATGCTGAGATGGCAGCTGTGGTGGTGCATCGCTGCTTGCTGTGCTGGGATGGCCCCTGCTGGCAGCGCCTCAACAACCCTGAAAAAAAAACCTGCTTGTGTGCTGTTGTGATTTTCTTAAATATGTCACCAGAGGCATTGCCAACATCTCTGATTGGGCCAACAGAATGTCCATTTTCAGAGCCATCAGAGATTGGTGGACGTGTTGGACATGGAAGCTTCTAGCAGCTTCTCACAGAAGCCACTTCTGTGGTCTTATCCTGCTACTGAAAACCAGGCCATGCCAAATCAACACAAGTATATGTCTGCTAAGTAGCAAGACAAACAGCTAATGAGCAAGATGTTTGTAGTCCAAAGGATGAATGACAACATCTAGTTACTCTGGTATCAAAAAGTCTCAAACCATCTTTCAAAGGATGCAGAATATGAACTAGTAAGAGTAGAACATTTACCACAACTACTAACAGGAGCTGAGTTCTGTGCTTAAAACATGATTATATGTAATTATTTATCTTTTCTTGGCAGAAAATTATATGCAGTATGTAATGGCACAGCAGAGTGCATGAGGCAACAGAGTAGAGGATAAAGAGCAGAATTGCAGTTTGAATTCCTGGATTGATGTGTCTAGACTGTTGACTTCACTGTGTAATTTTCTCATGAGTGTTAAACAAGCCATGTTTCCTACTGCTTTACAACACAAAAAACGAATGCCAAAGCTTGAAGATCAAACTCAGCATCAAGCCAACTTTCATGCTGGCAAAAACATAAGTGGCTTTAGTTCTTCTGAAATATTCAGGAACAGCAGCAAACAGTGAAATCTTCTGAATCCTGTTTGCCAATAGTGAACCAGGAGTCTATGGAGATACAACAGCACATGAATCATCAAAACCAAACACTAGCAGGAAAAGAGATTAAGAGCAACCAAAATACAAGAAGAAAGGATGTTATTTTAAGGCTGTAGCGGTCTAAATTACAATTTTACACTCTTGAGAATGATCATGCTTTTCATGGGTGTCTTTCCCATATGTTTATTTAGAGAACATATCGTTCTCCTACTCTATTTTCAGACTTGTTTTACAGCTTCTGTGTCACTGGGGTGTGCTTTCTTTTCATAACCTTGACAATTCTGAATATTCTTTAAAAGTAAAAAGACGTATCATGGAGACAACATCTTCATGGCTTTGACAATGCCATTTACAGAAATAAGATCAGCTTTATATGTGTCTTTTCAAAGAATCAGGGAACTATTTTTCCCTTTTTTCATAATTATATTTAGAGTTCATGATGAGAAAGCTACCTCTGACATCCTCCCCATTTTTTAGATATTTTGGTATGAATGAAGAAAGACTGCTTGCATTCTTGGTTCACATTGTACTACGCTGCATATGACTGTGTTGGAAATACGTTCTCTTAATATCTCCAAATTATAAGAAATTCTGCAGGAGCATTTTATTTTACTTGTAATTTATTGTCTCACCAATCATCAGCAGTCAATTCACACCAGTAATTAACTGATGTAATTAGTTAGATGACTGACAGTAATTTCTACTCTTTTGCATGTTCCTTACAAGAAAATAAAGGAGACCTCTCTCTGTCTCCCCTCTATCTTTTTAATTTCTCTACCTCACATTTATTGTTAAATAAAATCCATATTATTGGCTGCAGCATATGAACTCATTTGAACCTTAATTTGGGCAGAGGCATCCCTAAATAATAGGGTCATAACAACCTCATAAAAATTTTTTTGGTTTATGCTTAACAGGAAAACTCCTTCTCTTTGTCTTCTTTGTATCTATTCAGCACATTAACCAAAGACATTTGCAAATTCTTGTCCCTCACAAAGCTGAATCCGTCTTCAAGCTGCTTTAGAATTGGGTGTTAGCAATATCCATATCCCTTACACAGAATATGCATTAGGGAACAATCTCTAGTGGGGAACACAGCCCACTTAGGTTTCAGGCAAGGCATTCCAGGCTGTAGCTTGGTTATGGTGACCCTTTCTCCTATTTCAGCACTAATTTGAAATTTTATTTTTTTCCTCAGAAATGTAGATGAAGATTCACTTGTTTAGTTGAACTTCTTTGTTCAACAAGTGGCAGCAAGAAATTTTTTTCTCTTTGAAAAATCCAACATCCCTATTACCTCTTCTCTGTATACACATTTAGACATGGGTTTCTTTCATTGGTAAAGAGCAAGAGAAATTCAGAGAAATCTGTTGGTCTCAAAGAATTTGACTTCAAAATACTGGATAGGCGGAACTGAGGATTGATGCCAGAGAATCTGTTCCATGAAATCTCATTTTCTGTAAGAACCAGCTTAGGCTAACTGATATACAGATGATTCTTCTTTCATTTTCTAAATTTTGGAACTACAGCAGACTTTTAGAATATCCTCATTTTTCAAGAGTTACAGGAAACAGAGAATCATAGAATATTCTAAGTTGGAAGGGACCCACAAGTATCATCAAAGTCTAACTCCTGGCTCTGCTCAGGTCAGTCCCAAGAAACCCACCCTGTGCCTAAAAGCATTGCTCAAACACTTCTATAAATGCTCCTTGAACTCCAGTGCTGTGATTCTTCCTCATTTCTGCATAGCATCTGTAATTTTCATCTGTAATGTTGAACTATCTTCAACTATGGTCTGTCTTGGAAGTGCAGTATCCCCACAGTCCTTGTGTTTGCTTAATCCAGAATTTACTATCTGTCTCTAATGAGTTTTGCCTGGGTATTAGTTGCAAAATCTTACATCATGGAATAACAGAGGTACAGCCCAATCATCCAGAAGGACACAGAAAGACAACCTTCACCCTGCAGCAACACTATGCAAAGTTTTGTGCTCATGTCACAGCCCAACGAACTGAAGGTAACTCAGCACAAAACACAGGGCAAAACACTTTCTCCAGAGAAAGCTTTATCTTCTAATTGTATATAAACAGATAATAAACATTTAAACACAATAAGATAAAACTATCTGATTCCCAGTATCCTCTTCTACACACTTCAATTTAAGAATCCCAAACAAAAGACAGATTTCTTCTGATATCTTCTGGTCCACCCCTGGGTGACCTGTTTGAGACTGTTAATGTCTTTTTTCCTAGAGTCAGGACAAAGTAAAGCTTTACTGTTAGCTTTCCCCAATGTTGTATAGCATTCGATGCTTTAACTGGTTTTGAGTTGCTGCCCAAGACAAATTACTCTCCCCACTATACCTAATGAACAACAAAAGAGAAGCAAAAGGTTGAGCAAATGTCTTGACAAGGCTGTTGTACTTCAGTGGATGGTGTCCAGGGCCAGGCTGATGTGGATGCAGCAGAGCCACCAGAGGTCCTCAGCAGCTGCAGGCCCCAGCCTTGGGAGCATAAGCCTTTTTCAATAAGTTCAGCAATCCATCTCATTGCCTCCCTACAAATTTCAACTGGAAAGGGTAGGATTTCCTTTTATAAAGTGTGTTTCTGCATCCTGTTTTGTTAAGATTTTAGAAAGTGACTGAAATTGATTTTTTGGATTAAGATTATTTTATCCAGGTGTTTTGATGGGTATTATTAGTGAGACATGATGGTTTGGGTCTTAGTGTTTGATTTCTGTTGGGGTTGTTTGTTTGTTTGTTTGTTTTTTCCCCAGGGCACTCTCTGTAGAATAAAATATTCCTATTAATTATGGAAGGCAGGGAAGTAAGTTTTTGCTGTCACCCTGGAGGACACAACCAAGGGAAGACAGGAAGTCCAAATTCTTGTGCTAAAATACTCTAACAGATCATCGCTGAAAACTTCACTGCCTTTTCCTCAGGATGGAACTCAAAGTCAGGTTAGAATAGGTAAGAGCTCCTGTCATGGGTACTTGTCTTCCTCATGTGTTTAATAATAGAATATAATGAGCCATGTCTGAGAGAACAATAGACACAAGCCCTGGGTATAATAATCCAGGTCTAACGGGGTAAGAAAAGAAAGAACAGACCATGGGGAGCCTAGATGCTGGCCACAGATTAACAAGTGGCTAGAGAATGATGCCTTAGCACTTTGGAAACATATAGTGGGATATCATCATGGACTGATTTGATTGGCAGCTTGTGTTGACATCTGCCTAAAAGCCCTCAGTAGTAAAAATTGGTGGAATATCATTGCTTGGCCATCAGCATCACGTAGAAGCAAACTGCCTGGGGTGAAGCAACTTCACCCTGGTACCAAGCTGCTGTCTAGAGCCTGACACTGAGGCTGGCTGCAGCAAGAGTTGCAGTTTTCCCTAGATTCAACAACGCCAAGTCATTGGAGAGATGTATAGAGCAGTTCTCAGTTACTGCAGGTGCATTGTGCAGGGGGAGTGCAAAGAATTTTCCTAATACAGATCGTCATGTGGACCACTTTTTAAGTTCAGCTTAACCGTGTCATGTTTGACTAATATTCATGTTTCTCTATATTTAGTTTTACTATATTCACTTAGGGGAAAAAAAAGTAGTTTTTAAAACCCGTACATGTTCCCTTTAAAAAGAACCTCCTGTGGTAGAGGTGGTGTCTTCTAACCAAGTTGGGGGTGAAATTACTATTGTTCTTCATGATTTGCTAGTTTGCTGCTTCAAGGCTTCTTTTTAAAGTTAGACTACTTTTTCAATATACTTATATTTTATATCATCATCCTTTCCACTCTTTTCAGCAGGTCATAAATATTTATGATTTGTGACTCCTGAGGAAGAAATAGACAAAATCCCTAGCATCTAAAAATGGATTTCAGGCGAAGCTACACACTCAGGATTCTTCCTATTTAGTCTATTGGGAAATGGGTTGTTATTAAGACTTGAAAACATATATAATCAAATGGCTTAATCATCTCTGTGTATTCTATTTTTAATTAATCCAGGTATCAACAAAAGTTGGGGGAAGAAAAATTTCCTATCTATACATTCTGCTGGTAATTTTCCCAGCTTTAAGAAATATTTCCAATTCAATTCTCTCTTCTTCAGAACCCCTCCTTGACTGTAATAAAACAAACAATAAAATCCTCTTGGGAAAATCAGAGCTGCATCATAAATCCTGAATGAGTTGGAAGGAATAGAGCTCCTTTTTACTCTAGACATGGTCTAAGTCAACACACTGCCAAAGGTATTTTTACATCATAAAATTTGCTCCTGAAAGGCCCTGTCTCAAAAATTTGTGGAGAACAGTTTTTCAAGTGGTAGACAGTTTCATCTTTTCTGAGACTTCTAAATGTGTCTCCCTGGATTTGCAAATTCCTTTACCCCAAAGAAACTTATGTGAGGAAAAGGAAAATGTATTTGAGTTTAAATTAGGTAAATTAAAAAGGGTAAGGAGAGTTCATTGTTTGTCTAAAATGGAAAGCAATGGCTTTATATAATCTTAATCATCTCCCAGACAGTAAGAAAAATGTGCCAGTAGGTTAACAATGGAATAGTGAAAGGTAGTAGGTACAATTTTACAGTGCTTCCTTGGAAGAATAGCCATTTTGTAATAGTTTCTAACTCACAGGCCTAGTTATCCCATATTTTATAATTTTCTCCACATGCTTCACAGAAAGAATACCTGTTCAATCATTTCTGAAATCATCTTAGTCAGGCACATGTTTATGATTCTTGGCTTTGTCCAGTCCAAGCCCAGGAGCTGGAGTCAGCAGTCATTTTAGGTCCCTTCCAAAATAGAATATTCTATGATTCTGTGTTTGTCAATGCCACTAGTGAGTTCATAAACCTGTTTGATAATCTTTATTTTTGTTTCAAATTTTTGGCTTAAAGCCTTTTTTAGTTATTCTTTCCAGACATTCCATATATCTGACAACATTTACCACCCTTCTGCCATTTGCTATTTTACCCATAGCTGGTTCCTTAATGGGGAAGAGAAAAAAATATTAAACAAATGGTTTTATGGGAAATATTACATATACAATATATCAGAATAAATCACAAAAGTAGCATAGTAAAAATGAAGAAAAAAGTTATAGATATTGAAATAAAGGCATTTTCTTCCAAAGAAATAAAATTATTTAGTGCTACTTCATATTTACAATATGAGTTTATAATCCTAAATTTAGCATTGAAATTCCAGAGTGAACAGATATCAAAATTACTTTTAGAACAGAATATGAAACCACTTCCTCAAAGAAGCCTTTTACACAATATGAACCTCACATTATTTTTTTTCTGTCA
This sequence comes from Camarhynchus parvulus, assembly GCF_901933205.1. Taxonomy (NCBI): domain Eukaryota; kingdom Metazoa; phylum Chordata; class Aves; order Passeriformes; family Thraupidae; genus Camarhynchus; species Camarhynchus parvulus. The sequence goes on from NC_044572.1 coordinate 78,777,584, forward strand.
CTTCTTAACTCTTACATGGCTAATGCATGTTAGAATATTGAATTGTGTTGGCTCTAGACTAAGATTTCCAGTGGTATAAAAATAACTTAATCTTATTAGTATTATTGTGTCTACTGTTTTGATTTACATTTTTTGTGGCTTACTAAACCAAAAATAAAAGTAGCAACAACACTAATACTTTTTTTTTTCTGACAGTAGCTTACTGTAGCTTCATAGGTAAAACAGGAAGCTTTATAATTAGTATAATTTTTCTACCTTACACAAGATTCTCAGATTTTTTTTTACAGATTTTTTGTACATATCTGAAAGTCTAAAATATAATGGAGACCATCTTAAAAAACACACACCCTAATAATTGGTAGCTGGACTGGGGAAAGCACATAAATACAAGACTATTGGAAAGACAGGTCTGTACTAATGAGATAGGTCAGGATCTACTGTTCTGGGAAGGATGGGCTTAGGAAAAATGCACAGATTTTCATGTTTCGGACCAACCCTGGAACCCATTACTTTCGCCACACACTAATGTCTCATTCAATTAGAACATTACTGAAAACTGTTACAACTTCAAGGCTGTTGTGAATCAGTTACTTACACTCCTTCCTGAATGTGCAGTTGTTTCCAGTACCCTGTCACCACTGAGCCAGGCTTACCATGGTAGTGAATGCCTCCAAAGTTAGTACAAGTACCAAAATGGTACCTTGGAGTAACAGCATGACATACTTTCTGCTGGAAACCAAATGAGTTTAATTAATTTCTATCCAAGGGTATCAGGTTAGGTGCCACATGGTGGATTAAGAGATCCTATTAAACATGGCCAGTACTGGAATTTGAAGGTTTTTCAGAAGATGTACAGATGTACACTGTTTAGTGAGCTAATAGAACACAAATGGCAAGAAATAGCCTGAAGCTTCTATACCATTGAAAAAAATAGATTTGCTCATGTTGTGTTAATTGTGTTTGTTGATGATAAAATAGAGGAATCAAACTATGAAAGATGCATGGATTCAGTGATTGCCAGGAAAGAACACAAGTTCCCCCTTATTTCCATTCATAACTACTCAAATAAACAGTGTTTGTTTCTTTCACTTTTGCAGAAGGGTTAAATATTGGATCCAGCTATAAGCACAGCATCAGAAAAGATGGGATGAATGGCTTTAGACCCTTTAGTCTATATAACTCGTGATAATAGTAAATTTTGCCTCTTAGGTTTCAGAATTAGACCAAGACTTTTGAAGACATTTCCCTGACATCAGGGAGGCCAGCATGAATCATGTGGGCTCACGCCATTATTTACTTCCTGCCAGTTCAGGAATTCAATATGTGGTTTGGATTTTGGTTTCCTTTCTGTTTTTTTGGTTTTTTGTTTGTTTGTTTGTTTGTTTGTTTTTTGGTGGTTTTTTGTTTTTTTTTTTTCTATTATTCCTCCTGCATCACCTGAAAACTCCTAATTTTAATAGGTGTTTGCTGTCGCTATCATACTTGATTTATTGTTCTGCTGTACTTAGGTCTGCTGAGTATCTGAGATTATTTTACAGGTAGGATGCAAGTGTCAATCTTTCCCTGAAAAATGTTTTATTAAAGGACAACGACAAAAGCTTTTTCAACAAGAAGAGAAAAGGAACATAGTATTAAAAGATGAAATTTTTTTGACTACACCAAAACTGAATGGAAAACGAAGAATACAAAAAACCACTTTGCACTATCACATAGGGGGAATTTATTGTGAACATGAAAAGACAAAGCACGTCCTGAACTGGGAAGCAATGCTATACAGATGGATTCCATTGGGTTGGAGGTTTTACTAGTGGATTTAACTGAAAGCTCAGGAGAATTCAATGGATGGAAAGAGTTGTTTATAAGCCTCCTGTTTTATGGCAAAACAAAAAGATACAATGGCTGCAGTTAAAACATTGGGGTGTTAAATTTCAAGCAGAGTCTAAGAGTGCTTTGTGGTGAGGGCAGTCAGCAAGGGATATCAGAATTATAGAATTCAGGGCCTGGGAAATGCAAATTTAATAAATTAGTTCAGTAAAATTGCTGTCCACTGTACAGTGAGGATTTCTTGGATGTCTGAGTATGATATCAGTCATCTGGAAGGAACAAGTTTGGAATGGCACTTCATTTCTAAAAAGTCCCAAAGAACTTAGAAAGCCCCATAGAGGTAGGAGTGGGATGGAATCATGAGACCATATTATCTGTCCCACTGTGTACAAAGAGAAGAGGAGAACATCTGTTAAAAGAAAAGGATGTGTTATTGCCATGCTTTATTGGCCAGTTGAAATAGACAGTTTCCCAGGAGTCTTAAGACTCAGTAGGACCTGTTACAAATTCTCCTCCAGGGGTTCCTGGAGGAGAATTAGTAACAGGTCCTACTGAATAAGAAAATTTTAGTAGTTTAAAGATAAGAATAATTTAGTAGTTTAAAGATTAACTTCTACTTGGAAGCTTGATTTTCGGTTTCTGCAATCTTACTCAGATACTTTCTAGGTACTTTTCCCGAAGGGGGGTTGATTAGCCTATGCTCACTGACGGTGTGGTTCACACTTTTCAGAATTATATGCGCTGTTCTTTTGACAAATACAAGAACCTATCATATACAATCTAAAGTTAGAAACCCTAAAGCCCTTCCTATTTTCTGTACTGTAGAAAACAAAAGCATTAATGAAAAATGAAAGCGCTGTGGCACTAAATCAAAAAGGCAAAGTAATGACCTCTCAAATATAGAAATAAAATTAATACATGAAGAAAAATATCTTTGCCTTCCACATTTGTATTAAACATTGTGAGGCTCAACAGAAATGTAAACTTAAGGAAAAATGAAGGTTGGAAGTTGTGGCCTAAAGAGTTTTCTAATTCATAAGCAGAACTGCCCCGAGTTCAATATCACGTTTGACAGGTCAGACATGAAGCCAGCCTTTCCACTTCTACAATGCCATTGTGACAACACCACGCCTCAATTTTTGTAAACACTAAATATTTGCAGGTTTAGACAGTATTGAGACTGTTTTCCAATGGAATTTATCCCTTTCTCTTTCACAAGCCTGATTTATCTAAATATACATTAAATTCTAGAAAACGTTTTTTTTTAATCTGTCTAAAATGTTTCAGCTTCCGTCATTTAAGAAAAGAAAGAAAACTACATGGTTTTGAGCCCAACTTTCACTCTTTTTAATGATCATTTATATTAAACATATATTTTAGCATCATTGTGTTAATTTGATAAGTTTCATATGCTCCAAATTATAGTCTCCTACAAGCAAGGATGAACACAAAGCTTATTTTGTTTTCAGAACACAGCACTGTCTTTCAAAGTATCAGGCAGGCTCAACAATTCCTTGGGGAATTATTCTCTGAAAGGAAGGTAGCAGAAGTGGAAAAAAGCTAAAGAATGAAAATAGGATGTGTAAGAGAGATGTAAGCTGTTCCATAAATAATCCCATGGAAAAAAATACATAATGAAAAACTGTTTTTTAAACCTAGCAAAAGCAAAAGATCTTAAAAAATAGTGTAAGACTTGAAAATGGGAAATTAGGCTGACAAAAAACTATTGATGAGAGAAGATTCAAGCAGAATCTTGGCAATGCACAAGGTTAAGACATTTTAAAAAATGTGCTGCAAAAGCACAAGCTGAATGCTGAAGGTGTAAAAATGCCTACTGTGACTGTAGACTAATGGTCTTCGGACTTGTTTTGCTGAGAATATAAATATTGTATGCCATATTTGTTACTCAGTCCCACTTAATTGACTATGAACATAATCATTAAGTAGCTTACAGACTGTATGTCCATTGTATAATACATGTGCACACATACAGATATGCTTTGATTTAGGATTAACAGCTTTCCATTTAACTCTTCTCTACTTCACTCAAAATAGTGCTAGAATAACGCACTTCTACATTAAAAAATGTTAGCAAGAACCAGTGTCTCAAAGTTTACATGTGTAGTATCCAAGTACATATATTGTACACTTTAAACACAATTATTCTAATAGCTAAAAGCCAACATTGAACTTAATTTTTTTGTTTCAAAATAAGTTTTAATGCTTATATGTAGATGCAGATAAATATAAATGCAGATATTAAATGTCTGATTTCAAAAAAATCTCTTTTAAAATTTTTATTTCATGACAATTCCAACCTAACCTCAAACAGATAAAAAACCATCTGTCCATTTCAACAGGAAGAAGGACCAGAACTTGTTTCCCTTAATCAGCATGCTATAAGAAAATATTAATTTTCATGCACATACTTTAGAGGCAATTCAAGACGAATGACAAGGAAATAATTTTATACTACCTATATGGAATCATCACACGTAAAACAAGACTTTCTTAGAGTCAAAGAACAAAATGCTAGTTAACAAATGGCTATACTATGATAAAAATTGAAAAATTACCATGACTACCATGATAACATTTTTAATATCTGATTACATCCCCTCTCTTGAATGAAGCTTTAAAATCAATTTTTTTTACTTGTGAAAGTATGGCAGACTCCCTTGAATACTTAATTTGGTGTGTTTTCACATACAAGAATATTTTAAGGCAAAAAATCATTTTAATTTAAAAGGAAAGGAGGTAAGAGGCCTAGATTTTTGTCTTTCATCCCATTCCTACTGTCAGCCCAGACTGTGAGATCAAATTTGTGTTTGTTTCCAAAACACATCCAATATTAATTGGAAATAAAGTTGTCTGACAATGGTTTATATCTAGAGTCCTACTCCACAACTGCAAAGTACACAGAATTGTGAGCACTTGTTCTCCAGCTGTACAGTTAGGAAAGTGAACATATGTAGTTTGCTATTAAATAGAATTCAAAGGTCTTCTTCCTCTTAGTGACATCAGTTCTTAGTTCTACCAAATTCCTTTTGAAGAAGCAAGTACTTACATGTTGTATAAACAGGCCTTAGATGACAAAAATGAGAAGCCATTCAGAGTAGAAAAAATTGATGAAAAGAAAACACAAGAACACTTCAAAGATTCTTCTGCTTACTTTTTTTCTCCCATTGAAAAATGTGTCAACTGAACAGGGATGTTGCTTTGAAAAATGTGTAATCTATATCTATTCCTTTCATTTTTCTTTACTACTACTTTCGGAAAAAAATATTATCTCTTTTTGATCATCCCATTTGACTCTTTAAGCAGTTATAAATATCATTTAATGGCAAGTCAAAGATTACTCCTCTGTATGTAGAATTGATTTTCCTTATTCATCTTGTGGTTTTGTTTGCTTTGAAGTTTTTTTTCCCCCTTCACTTATAAGAGAAAATCTAGGGAATTGTTATTTCCCCTTTTTATTACTAAGAAAAGGTTAAGAAACTATTCTTCAATATATTTGTGCAGAGGAATCTTGGTTGAAGTTTATCTCCAATGTAACCAATCAGAATGAAATGAGATTTTTTTCTTTCTACACCAAAGACCTGACATTTTATCTATGTGCACAGGGAGTTTAATGCACATTCTTCTCTTTTATAACCACTGAGTTCCACTCAGATCCTTTGCATTTTCCCAGTGATATAAACTGTCCTTTTGTTTCTTTTACAGTCTCAGTAGTAATGAAGTAAAAACTAACAATCAGTCCCACTCTTACTGAAACAGTACAACAAAGACAAAACTCTCCCAGCACAGCAGAAACTACCACAGAAGAAAGCCCCCCTCAGCTCTTACATGATATCATTGGTCCACTAAAAAGCTTGGGGCCCTAACTGATAACTTGGAATCCACATGTTTCTGTGTCCTATGCAGAGCTTCCAGCCCTCGACATGTAACTGAGAACTTTTTAGTGTGTCAGAGAATGGTATAGTGCTATAATGAAATAATAATAATTAATACAGTAACAATAATAATAATATCAATATAAAGTTCAATTATATGAAATTGGTTTTATGTTAAGTAGCTGTGTCTTAATGGAAAGAATGACAATGGAGGTGTACCTTACTTTTTGCTCAATGTCCTCAGATTAGCCTTGTAGTTAATCTAGTATACTCATAGTAGAGAGAACTACTAGTTTCTACATTTTTTGAAGCTTTGCTCAACCTTTAGATTTGGAGTGAAAAGGGAGGAGTCTCTTATTATTGTTTTGATTAGCCCGACACTCCGGACAACCTTCTCATGACTAATTTGCTGCAGAAATGGAAAAAAACCTCATCTGCAATCATCACCCTAAAGAAAAACCTTGTCGTGAAGCTGGCCACTCACATTAATGTCCTGCTACCAAAAACCCAAGAAAAGGGAATGAAGTTGTCACAGTAATAACCAAACCTGAACTTTTGCACAGAAAGATACTATATGTGAGCTGGATATTTGATTTTAGGCATAACAGATAAGTGTAGTCCAAGAGGGGTGGACCTAGTAGAGAAATTCTGAAAACACATTTAAATCAGTGAGGAATGGATTATGAAAATAATTGTGGACAACATTTGCTTTATTTTTTTCTATATTCACTGGCTGTAGTAATATTTGAGTGTATTCTTCTTGAAGCTCCTAATTGCTCATTTTCCTAGATTTGGCTGAGAAAGCTTAAGAGAAGAAAGTTCAAAGATAAGTCAGGAGGGGTCAAACAGAAACAAAGGGGTCAGAAAGTCAAAGAAAAAACAACTGAGAACCAGTGCAGAGTAGTTACCTCTGCACTTTGGGAAGCTTTTACAGAGTTTGCTCCAATTCAGTGAACCACTGAGACCTCTGACAGTCTGAATGCAAGGGCACGCTTGAAGAAATGTGTATAAACTTTATCTTACTGGTATTCATCTGGCAGAGTTTATTCAGGATTTCTCTGTTTAGAATACTTAAATATCCTAGTTTGGATTCCAAGTCATGCTGTTTTACTTGGAAACATTTTTGGCTTGTTTTATGATGCTTAGGGTGAGGAAAGTAGTTGGATAAACCTCAACTCTGGCCTAATAGTAATAGTATTAGGTGATGAAAAAACACCTGCAGAAACAATAACCTGCTGCCTAGGTGGTGATAAACAATTAAAACACACTAGTAAACATTTCCTTATATGTCAACTGTAGATGATCGATTTTTCTGGTTTCTATAACTATTCTTTTTGGCTCGTGGGATCACCCTAGGAAACCAAAATCCCTAAGGAAATTATGCATAAGTAAGGTTCAGATAAAAGATTTAGAAGCCACTGGTGACAATCAAAGAATATAGCTCCAAAAGACACAGAGTACCAAAATTTGTCTTTATGTCTGGTTCAATCTGTGTTCACTGCAAATAAACCCAATGTCACTATAGCCCAGCAAGAAGATTTAAAACAATTTTTAATTGGTATTACCAACCAATTGAATATAATGAGATTTCCCGTAACAGTTTAGTAAAACTTTCAAGAATGTATGGCTGACCTTTGAGGGTTATATTTCTTCACTGAGTATGCTCTGTTGTGTTTTACAAAGAGGTTTGGTCAGTCTAACATGTAAGTTGTTACAACTCATATTCTTTCTCCAAGCTACTATATTTTATAAAGCCCATGTAACATTTATTTAAATATTAGATATTTGAAATGAAGTAAATATAGTATCAGGTTTATAAACAAAATTAAAAATCATCTTTCACTAATTTCCCATAATAAATTCTTGGTAAAAAATGAAAAATATTTTGGAAATATTAAAAAAACCCTAGTAACTTCTATATTTTTCTTATTTTTTCATGGCTTATTTCAATATAGAATTAGTTTTAGTGTCTACTAAGTCAGAACAATTGAGCCTCTTTTCCTTAGATATCATCTTGGGAGTTCATTGTGAAAAAATTCCAATTTTAAATTTTTTTTCTATTTCTTGAATTGTGGTTTGGATTCAATCAAAACACATGTAGGGAAATTTAAATGAAGTTATTTTCATTATTTTTGCTATATCGTGCAAAACCAGAAAAAGCCTATTCTTGTGTAGGAATTGTGCTTATGGAAAAAAAAGGAGGAAATTGTTTTATGCAAAGGTTCATTAGTGACCAAAAATCCATTAGATTTGATTCTTGCACGCCTAATTTTACTGCTTTTACTGAACCAGACTGTGTTTGCTTTGAGGTGAGAGGGACTATGTGAGAACTTTAATGTGAAGCAGAACTTCAGCATGAAAGCAAAGAAAACCAAATTCACTTGTACAGGAATATTGATTTTACAGGCAACATAAGTGCACATAGTAAATATTTAACTGTGTGCATTATATTTCTTCAATATCTCATAGTTAATTTAATTGTGGTCTATGGAGTGATTTCTCTCCAGTTAAAAAAAGGAGAAAAAAGTAGGGGCAGGTGGGGAGGCGCAGTTTAAAAAAACTTAGTTGCTTTAAGACATGTAAAAAAACGTGGCAGATCTCAAAGGGAACATTTAGCTTAAGTGTTATGAGAGAATTATTCTTTTTGGTCCCATTAATACAAAAGAAACCTGAGTGGTTTACACAGGACTCTTCCTGCACAGTTGTCTATCAGGTTCAAAGAATTGTAGTGATTTCTAATAATTGATGACACACGGAGCAGTTCCCTGGTGTAAACAGACACAATACTGAGGAGCTAACACTCTTTCTCACTTTCTCCTGGAAAATTATTTCCACCACAGACAAACAACAGAATTTTCAACCTTTTTTAGGATCTGGGAAAAACTTGTTAGTTCTAAGCCACCACATGATCAGCAAAGCTATCTCCATATTACTTTTATAGAGTTTGAATCTTAGGAGTCTGAAGTCTCCCTTGGTCCATAAGTGTTTTAAATTTGCATATAAATAAGTGATTTAAAAAAATACTATGAGTCAAGCTATAAGCTGCAAATTAAAAAAAAATCAAAAGATTTTTAATTATGTATTTTAAACTAGTATGCCTATATTTGGAAATATACAGTTGAAAATAAAGTTGTAAATGTCCTGTAAGTTATCACCAGCATTTAAAAGTAGATAGCCATTTTTTAAAATTTTAACATCCATTCCCAGAGGCAGTTTTCTTGAAAGAAAAACAGATGGAAGACTCATTTTTGCACCCCAGAATTTTAGTAGCATTCAAAAGTTCGGAAGTGGATTTTCCTTCATATGGATTCAAAGTCTATCAACTTACACAGACAACTTTTTGTTCATTATTATTTAATTAATTATCTAAATTTGAAGTTCTTGCTTGTCACTGTGTAGGCAATAAAACACTAATGAAGCAGACTCCGTTTCTCAAAGGTCTTGCACTGATCAATAGTTGAGCATTCTTCAGGTTCATAATTCTGAGGAGGAATTTGTGGCTCCAAAATAGCTGGAGTGTTAACAAGGTTAACTTATCTGCCATCTGAGGATATATTTCATGCAAGTTTTAATTAAAGAATTCTTCAGACCAATTCAAAGGACATCTTTCCTCCAAGTCCCACACTTCCCTTTTGCCGTTTTTAGTGTTGATGTTACTGCAATGATATCCAACACACAAGTTCCCTATCAATGTTTTCTTGAATTACCTGCATTTTGTCTGGCCAAAATCAGTTTTTTGGCAGGAGTTCCAACTTGTTCAGTGTCTTGCCAGCGCTTGTCACTAGTGGGCAATATCCAGCACTACAGTGGTCACCACACAGGTGGAGCTACATGAGCAACACATGCCAGGAAATGAAGTGTGGTCAGAAACTGCTTTTGAGACAGCTGGGTCTGGCACTATTTCAGTTATAAGAATTCCAGCTGCAGCTGAACAGAGGCAGTAAACTCGTATCTCAAAACTTGACATAAGGCAATATTGAAAGTTCTCAAATGAAGATGGAGATAATCTATCAGTTCTCAGGCTCTTTGTTAAGCTAGAGGGATTCTAAGAAGCATTCAAGTATCAGAGCTCTTGTTCTGTATTGCATAAAATGATTCAGCATTCTAGACAGTGATTGAGATTAGAGAGTTTTCCTGTAGTGAAGATTAAAGGCTGTTTTATGTAGATTTAAATAGTTAAGTAGTACCCCATTTAAGATCTGTCACAGTTTTTAACTGAGTTTTGTAAGAAACTTCATTTTCTTTTCAATTTCATTTTCACTGCTGTCTGCAAATGGCGTGGGAGAAAATTGAAACCAAATATGAGTATTCATGTAACAGCTACAAGGTATACATTGAAGTAGGAAGAGCCCATTTAATCTTAGCCTTCAATTTTTGTGAGGGAGGAAATATTAACATTTCACTTTGAAAATTTCCATTGCCTTTCTGTTACTCTTATTTTTAAATGTTTAATAGAATAATATTGAACTCTTTATCCTCTAATTCAATTTCTTAATTTAACTAGCTCATCAACATTATTTTCATTAATCCAAAGTGGATGGCATTGTTTTACTGTTGGTAGTTTCCTCTGATTACCTTACTCTTGATCATTTCTTCATATATTATGTTTCTCTGAGAGAAGTGTTATATGAAATTTTTAAACTGCCAATGTAAATTTTAGACAGCTCTTTGATATATTTGTCAGACATTGGTATTTTAGTAGATTTTACTTTAGATAAATCAGGTTCTGAAAACAGTTTCCTACCATCATGGACTTGAAATTTCACTAGCTGTAACTACAAAAGATTTCACATTATTTCAAGTATTTTACTGTATCAACAAGAAATTAAAATGACCATTTGTTAGTTAAAAAAAATTCCTAAAATTCTCAGTCTTAAAAATGTGTGTGCTTTAGAAAAATACACTATTAGTATTAGTACACTCTATTTAATGGAATTTTATGAAGGCTGAATGTCTACAGTGCTAGGGCTTGTTAATCTTTATTATTATTTATGAAAAAGAAAAATTAAATTCAGGTTATGTAATTATACTCTGACCACTACTGAAAAACACAAAGAATAAATCCATTATGGCTAGTTACAATTTCTAGAATGGGAGCACATTAATTCAGCTGAAAAAATATATTTGAAAAAACTCAGAAAAATGATGACCGCATTTGTAAAATCTCATTATACAGAATGAGCATCATGTTCTGATGCAAAAGAAAGTGACAGATCAAGACAGCTAGTTCTGCATCAAGAAGAAGGGCTTTGTGGGATTATGAAATCCTTGGGAAAGGAGTATGCTTCAAGGAGGTAGAAAGACATATTTTCTGTGTGAGCATCTTATCTGAAGACATTATTTTAAAAAATTATTCCTCTTTGTAAGCTATTTTAAAAAATTCACTGGCTGCTCCAGAAATGTAAACAGGTATTACTGAAGTTGATTTTAATTTGAAGGAAAAAATATCAATGAATTGTCATTTCTAGTTTATTGTTCTCATTTTTAAGAAGAATTCTCTACCCCTATACTGCTAAGGTAAAAAAACTCTTTCTTTGCTTTAGTAGCTGCTTTGTAAGATAAATTCCATGTTTTTACTAAGCTCAGTAAGCATAATACTCTGGTTAGTGGCATTGGTCTAAAGCTCTTCAAGCTTGTTATTTTCATTATGACATAATGTAATTCAGCTGAATCTCACTCAGGTTTAGGCCTAAAGAACGAAGGAATTTAAACAATGTCTGATGTTGAAAATATATGATAGTTATTAGCAAGGTAAAAAACTAAATCTCTTGTGCATATTTTGTTTACTAATAGACAAATATTCAGCATATTTTTTAATTTTAAATTTCAGTTTCAATTGTCATATTTCTCATCAGCAGATAGCTAACACTAATGGAAACGATAAAGTACTCATTATAAAGGAGATTAAATTAACTGGTATTTATAACTTAATCATTGTTCTAGAACACAGAAACCAAGTGATCTTCTGTAGCCCCAGTGTACTACACATCAGAATTCTAGGTTCCAGGATGTGAGAGAAAATGGTATTAGCTTGTTTTTACTAAAATTAACCCTAATGGTTGTTTATGATTCACAAGGAGCCTTGATTACACAGAACTGAAGGTTTGGTAGTTTTTTGGGAGGTTCCATTTTCTTTGCAGTTCATGCCAATTTCTCTTTAATTACTGAAGAGGTTAAAACAACAAAATCTGACAGACTGTTAGCTGAACTCAACCCAAACAGATGGCACCATTCTATTCAAGCCAGTTTTGTGAAGGTTCTGCTGCACCATATGCTAGAATCAGTTCAACAGCTAATTAGTGCTTTTTACAAGACAATCATTCTCCCAAGGAAATTTCTTATGGACAGGTCACAAATACAGAATGAGAAACTCTGAACTGCATATTGTCTCACTGGCTTGTCTGTTCCAGTCATAAATAAAGGTTAGCATGGTAAGGCATCTTGAATAACCTTTCAGTTCAATCCCAGTAGTACTGACATTCCTAGGCTGTATTTGGAAAATAAATATTGAATGCTGTAGTGACTTAGAGCTTTTTCCCTCCTTTTTCTTAACAGCTGTGTGGTAAAAAATGGAGTTGATTTTGCAACTGAGTTCCCATCTATTAAAATAATCTAATTAAAAGAAATTGCAACAGAGAGTTATAAAAATTTGGAACTACCAGCTCAAGAAGAAAAGTGGATATTAAAATCATGAAACACAGCTAACTTAGATATTAACTTTAGTTAACTAGGCAAAAAAAAAATGAAAATCCAACAACAAACCAGAAACAGAATGCCAATAATTTCCTGGGGCAAAAGCAAGAGAAAGGTGAAGAAAGGTGTGATGATATGGTAATATTATTCTATATGCTAACCCCTTTCTCTGATTTAATATGATTCTCTGAAGTCAGATTTTTTGAGACTTATATATTCAATTAGACGGTTGAGGTTCAGGCTTTACAATTTGACTCTCTAAGGCATGCCTTCTGCATAACTAAATGGATATGCAAAACAGTCGTCTTGATGTTCAGAGAAATTGTTAGAATGAGAACTCTGTAATTACACAGTCTGGGAAAAAAAAGAATTTTATGTGCAACAGATGTATAAGAGACCTATCAGAATGATTGGAAGGAAGAGTTAGTTTTACAGGAACAAGTATCTATCTGTGGTATTTCATAGCCATTTATAAGCAAGCTCTCTTTGCAGATTGTGGGATTGGAAACTATGTTATGATGCTATGTAAATAAAACTGTTTATACCCTAGATCGTTCATGACAAGAAGAGGCAGAGAAAACACTCATGACCCCACAGAACTTCAAAAAAAGACATTCTAGGGAATCTTGGCCCTTTTTTCCATCATTTTCTCATAGCAATAAAAAAAGCCTCAAGAAGAGTTGAAGAGTTTAATTTTTATTAGAAACAAAAAAAGAGGGAAGTTTCAAAACAGTTGTCTGATAGAACATCAGAGCCAAAAACCTACAAATTTTTAAGAGAAATTTCATCATCTTTTCAAAAGAACAGGAAAGTCAGTAATTTGGTTTAATTTGCTCTGTGGTTTTTGTTTTTTCTTTTTCAGAATGTGGTTTCCCCAAATATCGTAATATGGCTTTCTGGAACAAGTCATAAGTTTTTTTCTATTTGATTATTCTAGACAGATTAAAGTGATTTTTAAGTACAGTCCATTATGACCTGGAAAATTTCTTTAGATGCTCAACTGTGACCAGATCAAGTACAGTTCAAACAACAGAGTCTACTATTGCTTAAGCTGCATCTGTTCAACCAATAAAAGCACTTAATTTTCATGAGCAGATTCAAAAAACTCCTACTCTCTAAAACAACTCTTTCTGGCAACATATTTGAATGCATTGCACCTCTGCAGTAAGTCCTATGGGTTCAGAAAACCAAATGAACATTTATAAGCATGCATCTTGAAGAATATGCACCATGTGATCTCTGCATGTACATTGTGTTCAAGTCCTTCTTGGAATACTGGTCACACTTGGGATACAGGTATTTTTCCAACAAGCTACCTCCTGCTGGGAAAAGTCAAGAGCTACCTACCATTGGAATAAACAGTATAGCTGGCTTCCATCTTTCTGAACCATTTTCTTACCTTGTGTTGGATGAAATGCTTTATTGACAAGGAATTTTGTTTTGAGCAGTTGCCATTCCCAAACGCATCTCTTGTTTATATAACTCAAAATGTGTCAGTAAAATGTTGAAGCCAAGGGAAGATTTTTCTCCTGTAAGAATGATTCAGTGGTTTATTTTACACCTATGAACACCCTGAGACCAGATGTCTCAGGTTAATCTATGTGTATGCCACCAGAAGAATATGCAGCTAGAATTTTTAATAAACTCAAATTAGCATTGTTGACCTTGGCTAAGGTTCGAATTCCCATCCAGACACTCTCTCATTCCCCCTCCTTAACAAGACAGAAGGAGAAAGCAAGATGAAAACTTCCTGGGTTGAGATAAAGACAAGGAAATCGCTTACCAATTACTGTCTTTGGAAAAACAGCCTTACTAGATTTGGGGAAAAATAATTCAACTTGTTGCAAATAAAAATAGATTTGGGAAGTACATTCTAGTTGTTGAAGTGCTGGTTTGAAACTGGGACTTCTGTGAAACCAGAGAGAAGTAGATGCACAGAAGATATGGAGGGTGACTGTATGACTCTTTTCTGAGTGATTATAGAGAGCAGGTATTCTCTTCAGTGGTTCTCCTTACTTCACAGTCATCACTAGAATTCTCAGCTGGTCTCTCCATCAAAGAAAGAAAATCCAGCTCAGGTGACTATAAGGAATTTTTTACTTTTTTTTTTGAAGGAAGAATGACTTAAGAGAGAGATGGAAGGAATATTACCTCAGGAAGTATGTTGCATGAGATTAGATATCTGTTGCTGTGGAGGAAACAGGCATTGCAGTGAAAAGTAAGCCCTTCACCAAATATGTTCTTATGCCTGCCTGTTTGATAGCACAGCCTGGCAATGGGGCTGAAATATGTTTTCAGGGCAATTGTTTTCAGTAAATTGCAGCAAATCACCACAAAGAATAGAGTTGAAGGTCTCAGTAAGGAATTTTTATGACAACTAAATATGTTTATGCATGTATATTTGATTTTCTACATGAAAAAAAGGACATGAACTACTTTCAAAACAGATGCCCTACATAGTCTTGGCAGGAGATTGCTGTGGGTGTGCAACTTTTGCCAGTTGTCCCAGGTCATTGTCATGCACACCAACATAAGGGACACCTGCCAGCGCTTTGGAAGTCATACTATCTTCTCAGTCCTCCAGGGATATGGCCCTCAGAAGCATGAGTTGCCATCCCACCTGCTCTGCAAGCTGTCATCTTGTGGTGCCTGTGAAAAAGATGTGGGAGTGTGCATTGCATTACGTGTTCACCAGACACTGCACTGCATAGGCCACCTTGATTCATTTTCTTTTGCAGCATATCTAAAGGGGGCAGACTGAGATGCTGGCTTCAGCCTTGGGACCATGGTGTGAAGAAATTACAACATTACAAAATAAGCCCAGGAGTGCTACCTAGAGGCTAAGGAACTTAAACTTCAGTATCAGTGGACAGAATCTGTCCTAACTTGCAAGCAGAAGAACTCACACAGCAGCAGGAGAACAGTCAGTTTCTCCATGTCATGCATCATATATAAAAGAGCCTACACTAATGCTACAGTCTGCCTAAGAACTCCTGAATACCACTGCACAAACTTGGGTATTAAAAGCATGCAATATGGAGAAAATTAGCTTAAATTTTTGAATATCTTTAGGACCTCTCTTGCAGTCCAAGCAGGAGTTGAACTAAAAATACAAATAAATATCCATACTTACACATTCCCCCAATAATTATATTTAAAATAACAAATGAAAATATCTTTTTGAACCATTTTTGACCCAGCTCTCATCTCTGGTTCAAAATCTAGCTATCTTTTTCCTCAACATTGATGCATTAATTTTGCCTTGTCTTTGAGAACTACAGTAAATAGTGCAGATCTAAGTGATTGTAATTATTTAAATAAAAATGAATATAAAATTAAGCTTCTGGACTTCCACTTCCAAAAAATTGTTTTGTCCTATGAGTGCTGAAATATGATGATATCATTTAGCAAGTGAACCAAAGCAAGCACAATAAACAGTTTCAAATAATCACTGATTTTTATAAGATTGTTTTAATAGTTTCCACTTTGACACATTCTGGTCATTTTGAAACAATTAAAGCTGGTTGTAAATATCCCCTTCTAAAATTTGTCAATTCATCAACTGAATTACAACTCTCTACTCACAGAAAAAGAACACATTACTTTATATATTGTCTGCTTATGGTTTAATATGTTTGCAATTGTTATGCAGTTAATGTTGTGCAGTATAAAGAAATGTCACTCCATTGATAACTATATATATATATTTGTTTCAAATTTCAGCATAGTAGCATAACGTGCTATCACCTGTAGGAAATTTGTATGTGTGTCCCTGGAATTCACATTGAAATAGCTTCTTATCATTCTTTACATGTCAGACTTGATGAAATTAACTTTCTTTTCATAACATATACCATCTCAAGATGAAAATTGTAATGGCGTTTTATTGCTAAGATATGTGGTTTTACAAAATTAAAACACACTGTTCTGACCTTGAAAATGGAATTCACTGGAGTTTCAGGTGTCCTTAATATTCCTGTGTCTGATTATTCTCAAAATGCTTTTACTGAATGTTGCCCTGTCTTTATATCTGTTCCACTAGTGGAGTGATCTGAGAACATCTTTTCCTTTACAGACTTTTTCTCTTTCTTTTAAAGTCTCATAAGAGCAGTCACTCAAAAGTAGGCTGCTCTCTCCCTGCTCTCAAAACCATAGAAATCCTTTTCATAACAGAAAGAACTACATCAGCTCTGGATGGTCAGAGTGAGAAATCAGATCTTCCCTTGGTTTGATTCTAAGCAAATTTAGGACTTGCATGCTTTTTTATTACAGAGCCACACAAAGATAACAAGTAGGGAAATCACAAGTCACATAGTTATGCTGTATAAAAACTAATCCAAGTAAATCTTCTGCCCATTTTGCATCAATTCTCATTTAGAGTAGATAAATCGTGATTAAATTGGTAGAAGAGTAGATTAATCTCATGTGTCATGCTCTACATGCCTTTCTCTCCATAAGGTTGAAATGATATTTGGATTATGTATGCATTATTTTGTGTGTGCATGGGGTGGTATTTTTATGCACAGTCTTACACAATGTTGAGATTGTCTGAGAATCCTCATGACACATGACTGAACCTAAAGCTAAAACATCTTTTACAATGGAGTAGTTGGGCTAGTGCATTATATTATTTCATTCTGTACACTCTAATTGCTGCATATAAGTGCAAATCTTTTTAAGGGTGATGATGTCTCCAGGCAGTGGATGTCAAGATGCTTAATGGCTGCAGAAAGCCCTATGAAAAGTAATTGTGTAGGAGTTACCATAATAGAGATATAACGGTAAACATCAGAAAGGCAAAAATATATGAAAATTCTGAGTTGCAGATTTGACTGGGCATTTGTGGAAAGCAACAGAAATAAACCCTGCTAGGTAACTAGGTGAATGACCCTCTTTTCCTTAAGCATTTCCCAAAAAGAAAAGTATTATCCCCTGCACTTAAATATGATCAGTAATGCTAACACAGAAACCCCTGATGTTTGATTGATGTAATGTACTCTGATACATTTAAATCAAACTTTTAGCTTTGATCTGCAATCCAATTTAGTGAAGTGACACCCTTTTCATCATTTTCCAAACTGGCATCAATGATCCACATAATCATACCAATTACGATCTTGAAACACTGTATGTTCATAAAATATCATACTTTAGAGATAACAAAAAGAACTTGAAGTACAATAGATTTTAGAAGTGGAGATTCATGAGTCTAGTGAAGGGAAATAAGTATTTGAAACAAAAATCAGAAAAGAAATACAAAAAAAGACTTGAAAACATCTTTCTGTTTTCTAAACATAATACCTGTAAGTAATGAGTCATACAATCATAAAATATCCTGAGCAGCATAGGACCCTGGCCCTGCACAGGACAACCCCAAGAGTCACACCATGCGACTAAAAATTTTGTTCAAATGCTTCTTGAGCCCTGTTGATCTTGATGCTGTGACCACTGCCCTGGGCAGCCTGTTCCAGTGCCCAGCCACCCTCTAGGAGAAAAACCTTTTCCTAGTATCTAACCTAAATCTCCCCTGACATTTCTTTATGCCATTCCTTTGGGTCCTGTCACTGGTCACCACAGAGAAGATATGAGTGTCTGTGTCTCCACTTCCCCTCACAAGGAAATTGTGACTGCAATGATGTCTCCCCTCAGTCTCCTCCAGGCTGAACAGACTGCTCTCATTTGGATGCTAAGAGCTTCATGTCATTCATAGCCTAACACCCAAAACTGTACACAGGACTTAAGGTGAGGCCATGCCAGCACAGAACAGAGTGGGACAATCCCCTCCATTGATCAGCTGGTGATCCTGCTCCTGATATACCCCAGGACATGGTTGGCCCTCAAAAAAGTGAGACTAGTCTTCTATCAGGTATCTTAGTGGCAACTTTTTAAAGAGAAACATCAAATATTCATTTTAGAACCTGTCCCCAGAGGAATATGAGGTACAAACTGAACTGTAGACACAAATCTAAAGACAGTAATTGTCAGCAAAACTTACTGTGTATAGAAAAGAAATCCAGGATAGGAAAGAAAGGCCAATTTTTTTGTTTTCCATGTTAGGACTTACCTCTGTATCTATCTGTCATTTTGCTATTCTGACCTATAAAAAGTTGGAAAAACAGTATTAGGGTCTTACTAAAGAAAAGTATGTTTTTCAAATCACACTATTTACTATAGAGAACAGGTAGGAATTTCTAGCTGAATTAATCTGTAACAGAAATTACCATCAGGTTCACTGCTTTCTCTGTTTAGTAGACTGCCAGCAGTGCATTGTTTGTAGGAATAATTTGGCATTTATATGCTTTTATCTTAGTCTGCAGTCCTTTCCTTATGAAATCTTGCTTTGTGTTTTTTACTGAGGCTCTGCTCTATAAGGGAATTAATTTTGCTCTTACACACTGTGCTATCACTTTGAATCCAAGACAACTGCTCCTCAAAATTCTCATCCCACAATCTTTCTAAAAATGTTATGCTCACTTATGGAGAGAAAGAAGTTTTGGAGTATTTTCTGTCCTAGATGACAGATATTGTGCAATAAAGAGTAAGTTCCTTGAGTGACCAGAAAATACAACTTTCATTAATGTAAGCGACATAGCAAGAAAATTAATTATACAGATTATCATTTTTATCTTTACATTGGGTCAGGCATGATGTGAATGAAATTTCAGAGGAATTCTACAACACTTTAATAATTGAAATTGTTTCTAACCACTTTATCCATTTACATATTTGTGTGTTTTGTCCCAGCTGGTGATGGCCAAGATAGAGTAAGTTTTCCCCATAGTACCTTGGTAGAGTGCTGTGTTTTGGGTTTAGTATGATTCCTATCAGCCTACTTCTTGTCAAAGAATCACAGAATTGATTCCTAGAATCGTGTGTTTTGGAAGAAGTCCTCAAGATCATCCAGTCCAACCATCCACCAGCACTGTAAACCCTAAACCACTAAACCACATCAGCCAGTGCCAGGTTCAGATGCCTCTTGAACTCCTCAAGGGATGGTGACTCCACTACTTCCTCAGACAAATTATTTTAGTCCCTGATCATCCTAACAGTGAAAAAATTTTTCATAATAGTTAATATGAATCTCTCCTGCACAGTTTAAGGCCGTTTCACTCTGGTCACTGTAGGCATGGCAGAAGAAATCAGCCTTCACCTCACTTTTTTATTACTATAATGTTTCTGTCTCAACTATGAGTTGTAGGGTTTTTTCCCTTATTATTTCCCCATCCCATTGCATCCAGTGTCTCCTAACAGTTCTGTACTCAATGGAAATGGAGAAAACTTAGTGCATTTCAAAGAAGTAACAGACAAAAAGACATCTTCAGTTTTAAAAGACACTTAAGTAAAACAGCCTGTGGAATGTAGAATCTGCACAGGAAAAGATTACTACACAATAGACAGAGTAGTACTAGGTGAAAAAAAAGAAATATATTTTGCATATTCTTTTTGAACTTGGATTAAGGACATGATAAGATCACAGTAACTGACTGGTTAAACCAGCAGAACACAGCATATTGTGATGAGCACAGCATGACAGTTACCTGCCTAACCCAAACAGTGATATTACATGTGTATCTGTGCTTAAAGAACCAAAATTAAACAAAATGTAGGCTTACCTTAGTCATCACAACCATGAGAGAAGCAAAAGTCGGAAAAGGTAGTTTCTGAGTACAAACATATTATTTCATCTTCTTCCCACAAAAGCTCTTGGGGTTGCCTTCTTCACTGAAGGCATAAAATGCAACAAAAGCTAGACTGGCTCATAATTAGGTGAAAGAAAAATCCCTATCCAACATATTCCACACAACTTGGTGCAACTGCAGATTTTGCTATTACAAAAAATCACAAAATAATGTGTTTAGCTGAATTGTCTACTGCTACACAATGAGAGCTTATTCCTTTGTAGAACTGGTAGCCAAAATAGCTTTTCATGAGCCACAATTACCTCAAACACAATAACTGACTCTGAAGACCCCATATCACAACCACTGCTTGAGTGCACAGGCAACCTAATATGCAGAAACTTATCACTCATCTACAAAATCTGTTTTCTAATTTTTTATTCTCTCAGATAACATCACATTTGGGAAGAAAAGATTAAATAATCTTTAATTTTAATTTAAAAATTTTCAATTAAATATGTTTTGAACATTTATTTTCCAGCAACCCAGTCATGGCAACAGCTGTGCCGAAGTATTCTCCTTTTTTTGGAGCACAGGGGGAACAGCTTTACCCCAGTCTGACCCATTTCTCCTTTCTCCACAGTTTGTGCTTGCAATGGGAAGGGGTATTAACACTCTACCTGTGACAGCAGCTCAGCAGACTGTCATGTTCAGAAGCAGATTCTGAAAGCAGTTCATGTAAATTACATGCCAGGTTTTCGTCTTCAGTAGAAGAGAAAAATAAAGAGTATAAAAGTCTTCAGCAATGACAGTTGAAACAGCAAATATGAAAAGTTCTCTGTCAAGATAGAAAAGACAAGCAAGGTGACAAAATGTAGAAGAAAGTAGTTTAATTCTCAGGAAAAAGGTACAGCTAGCAGTAATGGTTAATAAGTCGAAACCTCTGAATACCTTGGATGAAAAATATGCAAAGATAAAGAGCTCAGTAAATCTTAGAAATTAGTAATACTAATGAGACTACAGAAACAAACATGATGCCATATTAAGAAAAGAAATAGATAAATGAAATTTGATGGTGGGGGAAAATTAAATCCTCTTTAAAAATCTAAAAAGACTGCATTTAGCATAGGGGAAGCAAATATTGAACACTTACTGATATTTTCTGAGATTTTTCATGTATGCATTTTGCATGAAACAAAATGACATTACCCTGGTAAACCTACACAGGTTGATCATGATTAGATATTGCATAAGCCTGTTGAATAAGGGAGCACAGAAAAACCTCTCAGGCATTTTCCATACCTTCTGAGAGGAAAAGAAAAGCACCAAGGCACAGCCTTTGCATCAGCTGGGGGAAGAACACATTCTGTCTACAGGAGTCATGTGTGGTTCTCCTTAAGAAAACTGTCTCAGGAATTAGGCTGTTGTGCTCAATTTATCACAGCTAAACCTGAGAGACCCATTTTATAAAGATGATAAAAACTTCTTGCTCCATTTAGATGATGGAATAATAGATAGCCAAGTAATTTCATGCAATAGTCTTTTTCTTTAGAAATACTATCTCCAGAAAAACTCTTTGTGTCTAGATTAAAAAAAGACTGCGAGGAAGACTCCTTTGGTTTAAAACTTCCCTTCTCTGCTACGCTTTTTGATTAATTTCATTGTTTCTCATGGTGAGTTAGTGAAAAACCTTTTGCTATCAGTCTTTACCTATCCTCTTACAGAAGAAGAGGGAATCAACACACTTTATTTTTCTACTAAGTACAGGTAAATTTCTCAAGCCTGTGAGGTCACTCAGATTTGTGAGGCACTCACAATTAAATGCTTCTCTTCGACACACACACATAATTTCCCTTATCTCAGTAACTTATCCCAAGGGAGGAAAGCAATGCAGTAAATTCTTTTAATTTGCTCAAATAGTTCACATCTCAGCAAAATTAATCAATAAAAAGGATCCAAGAAATAACTTTAACTTATCTTCCTCCTTCTCCCTTCTTCACTATAATTTTCTCTTTTATTATTATTATTTAATTTTTCCTTATTGGAAATAAGAAAATGGAAGGATAACTGCAGTTCATTTTTAGTCCTAAAAATTGCTGAAAGTATAACTCTGTGGAAAACAGTAGCAAACTGAATGGTTTTTGTATCATGCAGAATGCTTAATTTATTTCAGTAGTCAATTTTCCCACTAGGTATTTTGCAACACTCAACACAAATATAATATTTAATACATTCAAAATATTTACAGGCTTATATCCATCAGATTTCAAATTATTACTCTTTCCTCTGATTAAATATGCTATAAACCTTATTGCTTTCTTAAAGAAAAAGTTCAAGCTATGATAAAGGGAATGTATTTACAAATTCATATGCGTGTGTGTGCATGCAAATTAATAATGGCAAAATTCTTTAAACATTAAAATCTCTAATGTATCCTTTAGAAATGTTGCAGCTGGAATACATACATATGAAGTAAACACATAAATTTAAGTTGAATTTGTTATTATTTAAGGTAGCTCAATTTAAGAGTCAAAAAAATTAATCAAAAGTTAATTAAACCTCACAATATAAGAGCAATGTTTTTTTCCTCCACACTGAGGTAATTTCATGCTCTATCTTAGCCTCCAAGCTGAATGTTTCAATGCTTTCTCCCACACCACAGAGTTTTCTCTTTACAGAGGACAGAATTCCTTCTTCACTTGCCTGTATAGGTGATTTGGTATCATCTGTATTATCATCCAGCAGGATAATCAAGTCAATCCAGCACTGACTGCTTTTAGTACATTTTCACCCTCTTTTTAAAAGAGATCCTGAATTTAAGATATATATGTGTGATAAAACGATGCATACTCTCAACCTAGCAGTGCATTCTTCATGATTTCATTGGTTTGCCACATTCACACAAGTGCTTGGAGGTAGGCAGTTTGAAGCAGCCTTTACTTCTACACAAGCTGCTGTAGAATTAAGAGTGAAGAAATGAGCTCAAATGCAAAAAAACCCCTTTTTTTCAAGTATAGCAAATGCTAAAGGAAAGATTAAAAATGAGTTTACTGCTCAAGATCAGAGAAAGATGAAAGCTGCAGATTTTTGCATCTGATTTTTATTCTGAAATGGCTCCTTGCAATCTCCATCACTGTGTTCCAAAACTCTGAAAAAATAGAGATTCCAAAACTTTTTTTCTTACCATAGGATAATGTCACAACAGTTCCTTGGTAGTTTTAAGATTTTTTTCCTAAATGAACTAGATACAGGTAACTAAAAAAACAAGACATATTCTGTGCCTAAAATATATGTTGTTAATTGCAGAAAACGTATTTACCTACAGAAAGTTTTCAAGGGCATAATACAATTCAAAAAAATGTAGCATTCTCTTCATGATAGTTAGAAATAGTTGCTGTACATGAGTGAATACATCTCTGCCTTAGAAATAATGATTAGTATGAAGGCAAATTCTTCTAGTCTGCTTGTATGTCTTTTAGTACTGGAAATACTCAATTTCAGGTTAAAAAAAATAAATAGAGGCGACATTAAGACCAATTGAAGGACAAGTTAATCTAGGATGAATTGTCCTGGTTTTGAAATATTCAAAGCTTGTTACTTTACTGTGATTACTTTTAAGGAAGGAGTGACAAGAACATGATTGTAAATGTTCTCTAGGAAGTTAATACATTTTGTACATTAGGATTTCTGAATCTTAATATCTGAGATAAATATTCTTTTGTTTAGCATGCTACGGAGAAGATATAACAGAAAACTTTATATTTGGCTTCTATTCCTGAATTGTGTATAGCTCTGTAACAGGCTTTGTGCTGCCTCCCAAAAATGAAGATTTCCTTTAATTTTCAGTTTGTTTGGACTGGGTAGTAGCATCAGTAGTAAGGCCATTTTGAATCCATTGCAAAGTTGGAGAGAAAATAAATATAATTGTTTTCCTTTGTGCACCCAAGTTTTGAGTATTTAGAAAAGCACCATCAATCAGAGAAAAGAAAAAAAAATCAACATAAATTCCTCTCTGAACATCACTCTCCTCTAGAGTTATAAGAATTTCCAAGGGAGGTCAGATGATCTGACTCAGACTGTAGGCAAAATGTAAATCTTCCAGTGAGGCCAAACCATCCAAAAATCCGAACTCATAAGAAATTGATGTATTGAAAAGCATATTTATCAAATTTAATGGTGTATATATTAAAAATGATATTAAAAATTTTATCTCTGACCATCATCCTAGGCCTCAGACTTAGCATCAGAAATGCTGCTGTCTCTATCAGTATAATTTGGCCCATTTTATCTACAGCTCTCCAGACAGACTTGGGTTTTGGGTGTACCTTAGCACCTGCAGTTACCCACTAGTATGAATATACATTTTAGTCTAGCTGTGTGCTAACCCTGCCTGAAAAATGAATGGCAAATACTGAGTGCTGACCAGTCACAAGCATTTAGCAAACTGCTAGATCACAGTGTGGAAACATTAGAATGCAACATAAATATTTTTATGTACTGATTGCATAGTACATGCAATCAGTGCATAAAAATCTCCTTTAACATGCATGTAGTAAATTGCTCGTATTAATTCCCACCAAATGTGATATAAAACCTGACTAACCTCTCACCACTGTGACTAACACGCATTAAACAGGGTGCATATCATTGTAAATTATCTTCCTATTAATCTGCCCTGTAAAATGTAAACCCTCACATTTCAATCTTCCTCTTATAATGCAAAAGAGTAAAAAAATATAGAATATTAAGAACTCTTGGTAAAGAAAACAAACCAAACTGAAAATTTTCACTCACACTTTAAAACTTCCCATCCTTCAAGAGTTGCAGTAGAAAAAGAACAAATATACAAAAAGACAAGGAGAAACCAAGGTCCCTTTTAAGGCTCTTTCTCTAAACAGTTCCTGAAGGGATGAGGGCTTTTACTGACTAAAAAGACGACAAAGGAAATGCAAGAATTTATTTTAAAGTCATTATAGACTGGACAATAAACTGAAGAGGAGTGGATTACAGATTGCCCCTCAGAGTATAAGGAAAGTGGGCATCAAAACAAGGTAACAGGAGGCATTTTAAAAATAAAAAGGTGTATTTCCTTTAACATATAACTAGATGGTACCAGAGAGGTATATGGTGACAAAAATGTGCATGAATTCAGAAAATAAGAAAACTAATGGTTAAAAAAATAACTATTGTGAGCTATTCAATACAAAGAGATGACATCCAATTCATGAAGCACTTGGTTTACAGCACTTGCTGGGAGTTGGGAGATCATAAAAAGGGAATGATCACTACATTCATGTCTCATTTGCTTTCATTGTTAGTCTGAATCTGTGTAGGCATATTATTTATTTTTCTGGTATATGTCATGTCCTACAATGTTTCTGTTCAAACATGTCAAAAAATAGCAGTCAACAGAACTTTATATCCTCCCATGTACATGATCCTCCAGAATTAGGCAACTGCAGTAAACTCTGCCTGGGGCCTTTTTCAAAGATTCTTTATCATTTCAGTTGCAGTTCTGTGCTGTACCCGTTAGATAGACATACAAGTTTCAGCAACTCTGTCAGGATTCAATTGTGGATCTCTGTGTTGACATAAATATAAAGATACTAAAAAATAAATTGGATTGTTGTTCACCTTACTTTGCATGACCTAAGTGAAAAAAAATTAAATTAAGAAATCAGATCAAAAGTAGATACAAGAATCAGTATCTGAAGTTATTTACTGAAAATAAACTCATTGGGGATTTTAAAGCATAATCATTAAGCAGAGTCCAACATAGATTGTTCTAATAGCAAAAATTTATTTATTTTTACTCCAGGCAGATGACCAAACCCAATTGTCTAACACAAGAATTTAATGGCAGCACCTTGTTAAGTTAAAACCAAAAATCACTTCAACAATGGGCTGAATTCACTAATTCATAAGATTACCAAATGTGACAAGGTGTTGCAACTGACTGCAGGATTTTTACCTTTGAGTTTTGCAAATCCTTTGACCTTTACAGTTATGACTACTAAGCCATCAAAAAAAAAAATATTCAGAGTGGTTTTGCTTCCCTGGGAATATTTGAAATGCCCCTCTTTTTCTCTGTTTTGGTTTTGTTGTTTGTTGTTGTTTTTTGTTTTGTTTTTAACTTATAATTTGCAGCTAACACAAATGAGTTAAAATCAGCAGAATCAGACAATGAAAATAAGAGCCGCCATCTCTCACAAGATCAGACCTTTACAGGTAGCACTGTGACTTTCATTCAAAAGCTATAACAATTCAAATATAATGAAATGCTTTAGCAGCATGATGGCATTTTCAGTTTCCAATCTGACAAAGCTACTGTCCAGGACATTCCAAGGTTTCAATATTACTGAAAGCACTTCACAATTCAAAATGCTTTCAAAAGCGTTCTGCAGAGACTCTGGCTAGATGTGAAGCAGTGAACTGTTAAAGAACTAGGAAAAGAAATATGCAAAATCGTTTGGAAGATAATTTTCTTCTCTGAGTGTACCCAAGTCTTTTTAGGAACAGCACAGGTATTGGCTGCTGCCTACTCATTCTTCCACCATGGAATTCTGGTTCTGCAAACTGTTTTACCATATAGGGGAGGATGGCTTTCTCTTGGAAAAGTAAACAATTTCAAAAAACAACAAAATATAATTGGTTAATAATACCCCAAATTTTACAGTTTTAATTTACTGCATGCGAATGATAAAGAGAAGAGGCAATTATAAAATAGACAGGAAATTGTAAGCAATACATTATAAAATTATACATATCAATAGGGAAACTGTGAGTTCTCTCATGGTCCATTTCCAAATTAAGGACATGTTCTCTCTTCTTTTTTTTACTGTCAAAAATATTGAATTTTAGTTAAATGTACAACTAAAATGTATTTCTAACCCTTATTGTTGTTGAATAATATGAAATAAAGGAAAATTGAGCTACAATTAATGCAGGTGAATTCTCTTCTTCAGAGTACCATAGTCATCTAATGGCTATATCAATAAATGCACTGTAAGCAATCTCACATTTCTAGCATAAGCTAGTGGGTTTAAAAACCTGAAAAAACCTTTTGTTTCCAGTAGTTAAAAGTTTAAAGTACACTACTTTGTAATAGAATAGAATTAAAAGATACCACCAATTAATTCATTATTGACTTTCTCAGGGAAACAACAGAAAATTATTGCCATTTCTAAGTGCAAAGAACACAATGACTGCATCAAATGATCTTTTAAAAATAATGGACAATCCATAATGCTGCAAAGCAATGGGACAAAACTGTATAACAGGAGGACCTTCAATATAAGGTGAAAATCTGTTTTCAGCAAGGGTAGGCACTGCTTCCATCTATTTGTCTTGCACCTCAGGAGTACGTAGCAGAAGGATAAATGTGTTTCAAGACCAGCCATATAATACTCAAGGCTCATTTGAGCATTTAATTAGCTTTTTGAGTCAGTTTATAGGAGTCATATGAATGACAGATTTTTGGTGTTCCACAACAGTGGATTGTCAAAAGCTATTTCTTTTCACTTTAGAGCACCCTGCCTTTTTATTTCCTCAGTCAGATGAGCAGCTGATGACCCAGTGCTGGTGATCCAGAGACTGTTTGCCTGCCTTTCTGCTCACTGCACAGAACAGAAACCCCTGCAGATGTACAGAGCCTGTAATAAAGAATTGCAAAGCAGAGCCTTGCTGCTTTACAGACAGTTTTCAGAAAACAGCACACGATAGTCTTGTAAACCACCATCAATTTATCTGCCATTCATGCCACTTGCCACTGACCAGCAGTTTTATTAGGATTGCAATCTTGTAAGTTTATACTTGCAGGGAGAAATCACTCGCTTGAGCACTTAGCATATCTGATTTGCACTGCAGGAGATGCACTGGCAGGTGGTACTGGTGAGACTAACTGTACAAACCCATTTTTTTCTATTAGCTAATTCAAGTATGCAACAACTACACTTCACTAACAAATCAAGCAGCACGGAGGAAGTATAAATTGATTTTTATGCTTCCAAACTTGGGTATTATAAACAAAATGCAAGCATAGTCGGACAGTCAAATTTATGTTTGAAATAAAATATGTGAATCTGGAGTATGTATCATACTCTGTTTCTTTTCAGTATTAATAAAGCAGAGGAGACAGAAAAATGAAATGGGTATAGCCTCATTTAGCTGTGGTGACAGCACAAAGTTTTAAGAGATGATGCAACTTCCTGGTCTTATAAAGCTGACCAACCTCTCTTTAAAGGAGCTGTGGAAACAGATGCAAAGTCAAAATCACAAGAGATGTAAGCTTTCCATATTTAGTAATTCTCTTTTTGATGACCTATGACCCTGATGCAGACTCCCACCTCTAGTGATTTGACAGTCCACTAAAACCTTTGGATTATCAGTGCTGGACAGTACAATGCTCTCTCTATTATGTCTCTGTCCATATATTTTCCTTAAATTAGTCTTGTCAGCAAAAGAGCACAACTGCTGTTTTTGGTTACAACCAGGAGATACATATGGGTACCTGACCGTGCCCGGTCAACTCTAGGAGATTGAAAAAAGCTAGTATCTCTTTTTTTGTTTTGATTACAGAACCAAACAGATGGTTTGCTTAGGCTGTGTGAGCTGCGACATTTTATAGGTCTAAGACTGCATCTGTGATGTTTTATTTCCTCCAACCTTTAAAAGCTGGAAAGATGTTTTATAATTGCTTCATCACCCATTAATCCTAGACTGGAGATGAAAAATCATTATTTCTGTGGATCTGGTAGTAAGAACATGGTGTGAATGGAAGATATCCTCAGACATGAATTCAGAAGAAGTTTCTTATGTGCTGTATTATATCAGTTTGTACCTGGATTCATGAAGATATTTACAAATCTGGGTTTAGACCAAGAGAGCTGAGGTGAACCTCAGTTGATCTCTCTCTGCTGTTACATTTAAAATCAAAATGAAGCAGATCATGTTAAATTACACTTATTTGCTAAAAAAATATAAACTTTTAGAGGAAAAGTACTGCAATACACCATTTAAACAATGGGTGCTTGAGCTAAATGTAAGCACAAATCAAGCTGTAAATTAACTGATTTATCTTGAAAATAAATATTTGATCAGAGAACTTGTCCTTCCTCTAGTAAAATTGCTGTATGAAATTTTATGTAAACATTCTGTCTGGTGTCAAATGTAATAAAATTGGAATCTGCAAAACTTTGAATGTCTGGTCAAACATTACAGCATTATTTGAACCATTGTCAAATTGAGGCAATTTTTGATGATTTTACAGATATTGCAAAGTGATAAAAAGTTTTTAATGCAAATGGCAGTGTAATGAGTTCTTTTGTAGGTGCTATCAAAGTTCCTATGCAGAAGTTGTCTTTCACAAACATCTAACAGTGATAACAGAACTTGATCGTTGAATCCATTCACTGTGCACGTTTTACAAGAATATTGTGTAAGAATAGATAGGGTTTGTTTTCATCCTAACACACTTTAAAAAGCCAGTCTCTTGTTCACAAACAAGGCATTAACTTAAAGAAATAGACAAGACTTTTATTTCCCATCTGGATCTTAGGAAGGCTTTAGGGGAATGAAAACACTTGAGATAGAACATTTAAATGCAGACATATAAAAAGAGAAGTCACACAAAAAGATCTCTTGGCAAAGTTAAAAAAATTTCAGAGTTCCTGGTGGAGGAACCTGCCTGGAAGAGTCAAAATAAATCATGTCTGCACAAAAAGTCTGTCTCCTAAGACTGCCAAGGGAATGTAGAACTAGACTCCATCCCACATGGACACCAGATATCAGTTACCTTATAACCACGCTGTATAAACACACCTATAAACATTTGAGCAAGAACATCTTGAACAATACATCTTCAGTTGCATTTGCTCACTTACACCTTCCTGACACTTGAAAAGTGCAAGTGTAGACAAGGAATGAAGAGATGGAATTATAAAAATGAGCTAAATCATAGACTATGGAAGTAAGACATATACACTGGGCTAAAATTCTCAGATTCACAAGCAAGTGAACTAGAATAATGTTTAGTGATCGCCAAAGGGTCATGACTTACATTCAATATATATTCAACTATAAGAAACTGAATGAGGAGTAAACTGACAAGAAGGAGTCAATAAATTGTGGTAAAGTGCTCTTCCTGCCCATTTGGCTACATGCCTTTCTATCTTCAAGGAAATATTTGAAAAGATCTATTAGCTCTTCTCATCTTTGATTCAGCATTGTTTTCTCAGCTTTATGGAGTTCTGTTAGGGTCAGCATCACATCAGTCTGAAAGTTATTTTAAAATTTAAGGAGAAAAATCCCACTGAAAGCTGGCATGGGTTTAGTGAGCAAACAACTCAAGTACAGAACAATTATATATATATTTGAAAATATTAAAATAGTTAGGCACTTAGAAACAAAAAGTGTAACAGTATGGTTATTGTGATCCAGAGGCTGAAAGAAAATGAAGCAGTAGCACACTTCATAAGTAACTTTTTGGGTATGTTATAGGAAAACCACTATCAATATTGCAATAAATAAATTTTTTTTAACATTTATTAAGCAGGCAGTCAAGCCACACTTTATCTTACAAATGTTGAGGTTACACTAAATGTCACTCGGTACTATAGGTGTGCTTCCCAGTACCAAAGTCAAATTTACTTTGAGTCAGTTTAATTATACCATATAATTATAATGGTATACTCAGGAGGAGTATCATTTCTCTCATGTTACAGATTTTGTGTGTGTGTGCATGTAAGCATGAGATCAACTATTAAACAAGTCAAATATGATGGTAAGGAAAAACATTTGTGAAAAGTACAGAGTTTTTGACATAATGGTGAAAATAATTATGGAATGGTTGTGATGGATGTGTTTAGCTCTTGATTTCTAATTTTACAAGCTGAGTCATATAGATTCCCAAGTTTTCAAATGAATACTTCAATTGCCAGAGATCAAACAGTCTATTAACAGGGCAGATCTTCCATCCCATCCAGCAGAAAGTAGCTAAAACTCCCACTATGAAGCCCTCCTGAGCTTTGTCTACTTTGTAATTTTGGCATGGGATTTCAGAGAAATCTGTTCCATTTTAGTAGCCCTGAAAATTTTACTAAATTTTTTTACTGGAAGTACAATAAGTTCTTTTCAATGTGGAGATAATTTTAAAGTAATTAAAATACACTTGTAAATTTAACCTTTATGTATTTATGCACAATACTAACAGTATTTATGCACAATACTAATTCAGATAAATACACTGCAATTTTTCTAAACAATCCCTGAAATAGTTTAAGCTACAGTATTCATAGTCATTACTAAACTTATTAGCTAGAAACAGACTAGATTTGGTGAAAGGATGAAGGGATGAAGGGGAAATAATGGACAGTTTGGAGAATTTTTTGTGATATTCTGGATGCAATCAGCTTCATAAGTTCCCCATTTTCTTCCCTGATAAAAAGTGGTCTTTTTTTCTGAACTTAGGATTCATAAATGCTACATTTTTAAGTAGACCCAACTGGTTTTCCCAGAAAAGATTTTCCAAAAAGCAAAGTCTTTTTAAGGTCAGAATGTTTTAATAATTATTCTTATTGCACTCAATTCTTTCTCCCCTGCTTTTTATTACCATATTTAGAAGTAAACATTATCCAAATGTAAAGAAGAAAGAAAAACTTTAATTTGCTCTCTTAGACTGAAAATTTTGAATTTGATCATATGAAAAAGAGTGCTTTAAAAATTATGGTAATTTGCAGCCAAAAGCTGAGTATGAATTCACAGGAATTTATTTAATGGAACAGATTTTAATAACTAAACACTATTTTAGACAAAATATCCTGATACAAGACATAAAGACTCCAAATTCAGTGTCCAGAGCATGGCCCAGTCAAATTAATAGAATTACTTGATATTATATTGGCTTTTGAATCACAGTGAATTTTTCTTTAAAGCTTTCACATTACACTTGCAGTTCTTTTCCAATTTAGACACATTTAACACACTACAGTGACTTTCCTGACCTTTCATATTATTCATGAAGTGTAACACCATGAAAATGCCAAAAAAAATCCCCACCAAACATGCTTCCAAACCTTAATTGATGTTGGGATGCAATTCGTATGAATCAACACATTCAACCCCTCTTACAGGCACAGAGATTCCAATATTATTGCAATAGTATTTATTAGGAAGAGATTGAAGAAGTGATGTCCCCTTCAAATTGCTATTAACATATTCTCTAACATTACTCAAGTAGTTTCCACAGTGAGTGATTTTATCCTGGAATGTAAAACATCCTTTGCATCTGCCTTATTTCTGCTTCGGAGTTTAATATTTAAGAGCACTAAGAAGAATGTGTAGAGCACTGAAGTGGTATCACAGATATACACTTATTGCCACTGAGGATAACATTAATTTAAATTTCTTTTTTAGATATCCTCAATATCAAATATTATCTAAACTGAGTTACCTTCAAAAAAGTGAACTTTGCAGTTACCTGTACTTTTGCTCCACAGGGATGGTCCAGTATTATTTTTTTGGGCCAAGATATGTTGTACCAATGTCTCTGTTCCTGAAACATCACTGAAAACTATTTTTTTTTTTGTATCTCATTACCCACACAGTACAGGTGTGCAGTTCTGTGCTTAGTTCTCCACCTTCTTTCTCAGGCATAAACATTTAAGAAAGAACATCTTGGATAGGTTTTGGATAGGTCTCCTTGCATCATTGCACTTTCACGGTTCTTCCTTCCCCTCTTAAATTTATATATATGGCAAATTCAAGGCACATCCTTTCAGATGTTCTTTTTTAATGTATAACTCTCAAAACACTTCACTGCACATGATTGGCTTCACTATCAACACCTTACTTTCAGACACTTTTGATATCCTCTAAGCCAGTCGTTGAATTATTTAGTAAATGTTTGATCTTCTGTGGCATGAGATATGAAACTGTTGTATCAGAGGAAGGGGCTAACTGTAGTACAAGGGACTCTTCTGCTCAAAATATTTCCTGTACTCTGGCTCAGCCCAGAAAAGGCTCTGTTTTCTGCTCAGCTAGTTCATAATTCCTCAAGTTGAATAATGGCTGTATAATACTGTGACTAAATCAGAATTCCTCAAATGTGCTTGATGAGAAGTTTGATGTGTTCTATACCTTCTTGCAATTAAGCATAAATTAATGGCATCTATATTCTCTGTTGCAAAGCCTTCCAAGTAGGAAAGATAACACTTTTTCAGAATCATTTACATTTGGGAAGTACAATTAATTTTTCTTGAACTATACAATGTCTTTGAAAAAACAGGCTGTTCTTAACCTCAAAGCATTTTGATGGATTGGAAGCTGCCATCATGACAAGTACCTAGATATTTATGGTTGTGTGTTCTAGTTCAAAAAGTATTTCAGAAAATAAACTCTCAAATTATCTCATAATCCACCAACTCCAAACTCATAGTCTTATGAATGTAATTTTTTCTTGGAGGTACTTCTGATCCATTATGACTGGCATTATAGCACTCATGTCAGAGATATTTCTATACTAGTAATGCTTTTTCCACCATTAAAATAATTTCTTTTCAATAGAGAATTTTCTCTTATGATATAACTACTATGAAATCAGGAGAGTCTTTTTATAAGGGCACGTAATGATAGCACAAAGGGGAATGGTTTCAAACTGAAACAGAGTAGGTTTCAATTGCATATTAGGAAAAAATTCTTTACTGTGAGGCTGGTAAGGCACTGGAACAGGTTGCCCAGAGAAGTGCATAGCCCCTCCCTGGAAGTGTTCAAGGCCAGGCTGGATGAGGCTTTGAACAAACTGGTCTAGTGAAAGGCGTCCCAGCCCATGGCAGAGGGGCTGGAACCAGATAATCTGGTAAGGTCCCTTTCAACCCAGACCTTTCTATGTTCCATGATTAAACTTGTCATCTAAAAGCTACCAAAAGGCACACCATTCCTGATACTGGATGTACTGGTTAATAAAGTGATGCTACCAAAACCAGCAAGAAAGTAAATACTCTGACACTATAGTTCTAGTATTAGGGACTGGACATTCTTATTATGGCGCTGGATATATGGGGGATAGCTTCACCTATTGAACAATGTAGAGTACAGAAAAAGCTCCTGTTAATATGCTATATTTTACACACATATTCATGGTTTCCACAGGAGAAACATAAATATGATTATAATTTCCCCCCAAGTCTTTTACATATATTCCCTCTCATTGGCGCATGTGTTCTTCTGTCCTGGGGGTCTCTTTGGCGGTCTCTGGAGGTTGGCAACCCCACAGTCATGAGTGACTACCCAAGGATCTGTTACTACTTTCCAAAGGAGGAGAAAAGTTGGAGCAATTGGCCTGGTTCATTAATTTGTGAGTCCTTAGATAATGAAGAGTTCTTTCTTATTCCATTGCTTGAATGTTTCTAGCCTAATTGTTTTATAAAATAACCCTCTAGTACAAACAGTTCTTCATCTGGCAGCAATGTCAACAGAGCTCTACGACCTGGAGTGACTACTCATGTTATTTAGTGGATGGAACAGGGCACCAATGCTGCCTTAGAGGTTCAGAGGTGCAGGGCTACCTGAGGCTATCTGGTTGGATGTCTAAATACTGCTAGGATATTTTTAAGGAGAAGCATTGGAGCAGATCATAAAGACTCAGAGGGGATGATAATATGTTACTCAGTTACTTCTTTGTAGATCTCATCTTTGCAGTTAGTGCCAGGTCAGAAGCAATTTCTGCCTTTAGGATTTTCATTGCATAGTCTCCTCTATGTGGATTAATGTTCATAATTTTGCCCAAGTTGCATCTAAGTGCCACTTAGAAAGACAATTTCTTGGTTCTTCAAAGTGTTATGATGCTTTCTTTATCTCTTTTGAGTGAAAAATTCTTATGGTAACATCTGGTGAGCAAGAATTATGATCTTTGCTACCTCCTTAAAAATATATCTGTATGTTGCAAGGAATACTTATGTCCTGGAAAATAAAATAAATATCTAGGTAGGCTGCTTCATTTATAATACCCAGTTCAACATTCTTTAAAGTCAACAAAAGATTTTATGCTGAGCTCTGTTGCTCCAGGATAAAGTACGAATGATAACTAAATACAGGAGTAGATCTAAAAG
Organism: Camarhynchus parvulus; assembly: GCF_901933205.1. Taxonomy (NCBI): domain Eukaryota; kingdom Metazoa; phylum Chordata; class Aves; order Passeriformes; family Thraupidae; genus Camarhynchus; species Camarhynchus parvulus. The sequence continues at coordinate 78,812,717 of NC_044572.1, forward strand.
ATGACTGAAAATTACCACTGCATTTCTCTAACGTGTCTGGAAAAATTAATGAAACCAAGCAGAGATAGTAGTATAACCAATAAAATGTGTAAAAGCTTAAAATCATGTTCTGTTATTAAATATGTAAAGCGTAACAAAGTTTTCATAATTTTATGTTTTGTTTGTCAGACAGGAATAGAGGAACAAAAATGGTCAAACCCAAAAACTGTTACACTTTTCCTGTTATGCAAGTTCAATACACAATGAAAGTCAGTTCTGGAAACATTAGTTATAGCTCTTTTTGCAAAACCACTTTTGTTAAAGCTTCACCTACTACTTATCTCACTGTTATAAGTGTATTCTTGAAAAATCTAATTGAAGTTTTTAATATCTTCTATTCTTCAAAATAACAAGAAGACTTCAAACTTTGAGAAGAGTAGAACAATTACTCATTTCATCACTAAATTTTAGAAAATGATGAATCAAAAAGATTTGCATAAGTTTTGTTTGCAAGGAGAAGAATCACTTTTAAGATTTAAAAATAATGCAAATGAAACTTTATAGATAATTTTTCAAAGAAAGTTTTGAATCTATTTTGTCAGTCTGTTGTTTGTTCAGTCAGCTCAGTATTTTGTGCAGCTTTTCAATGTACAGAGTAACTCCAACTAACAATTTACTAATGTTGGAAATTATGTCTGCTGTGGGGAATGAATGCTGCAAATGAGAGAAAATATTATTACAATGAAAAATGCCTTGATTTCAAGATTTCATCTATGTATCCAAGGTTTTCTCCTTGTCCTTTAGTTTTCTTTTTTGATTTTTCTCCTGGCATCCTTCCTCTATTTTACTTTGTCATTTTTTTCATGTTCATTGTGCTTAATCTTCTTTTATGTATAACACATATGACCTGTGTTTCATGTTTAGTGGAGAACTTTCGAGCTATCCTTATTTTACTAGACAGAGGAAAGAAACTTTATTGCAAAATGTGACTTCATAACAGTTAAGACAAGAACTTATAATTCAGGTGCTAGGAAAGAAAACATGAAAGAACTGAGCTGAGTGAATAAGTAACATTGTTGTAACTGTACCAATTTATTGAAGCTAAATATTAAATCCAAACCTAATCTGTATAGAATCCTGGTTTATATCATCATTTCGTTTCCCCAGAAGTAAGCAAGTATTGTCATGTACAATTAAAAAACATATCACAAGTTTTTTTACAGGTACTCACCTCTCTTCTAGAGAGTTGATATTGGACAATGGATTAAACATCTACAATTTTAGCTAATTTCAATATCTTGAGACATAGCCTTGGTATATCTCTAGACCAGATTACTTCTAGTGCTGGCCTAACACTGTGATGCAGACAAACAGCTGACTTAGATCCAAAGTAAAGCCCTAGCAATTCTTAAATCTGACTGGGAGATGACATATACTAGTCCATCCCTGAGCAGCCTTTGACGGCCATATTCCACCTAAGAAATGAGCAGCTATTACTCTGAAATATCTGTGTGCATCCCATTCTTGGCAACCTGCAATAAGTCAAGAAGCAAAGAGCAGGAAAAAAATAACCTATTTCTTGTATTGGGACATAAATCTTTTGTAGTGATTTAACAAGGAAGAGACTTGGTATTGTCTGGAGATGTGATAATCATGTTTTGCTGAAGTACCATTAGCCAGCTTGCACACAACAGCAAAACCCAAGAGGAGCAGAAAACTCTCAGGTACACAGGGGTTGCAGTGCTCACTCTTTAAAAGACCTGGAAAGTACATTACTGCCAATATATTGATATTGTCAAAGTATTCAGTAGACTTATCCTGTATAAATTCTGGTTAGTTACTTGGCCAGGATTTTCACTTAAAAGTATTCTGTCCCTAGGGTATCTCTCTCCAAGGGTATTTGTGAGAGCTGTTACTGTTTGTTTGCCAGAAAAGCGTGCAATGGAATTTAGCATATAGTCCACATAGAAATGGAATTTCTGTTTCATTTGTGTGCAGTATGTTACTGGTTGAATATGTGACAGTTACTTTTCAGTGTCTATATTTACTTTAGTGAAAGTTTTTCACTATGGCAGTTAAAAACAAAATAAAAAGCACCCTTCTGTGGGTAGGAGCATTGCCAAGTGTCTGCTTATTTAAAGAAAAGCTATATCCTTTACTGCAGTAATACAAACTTGCTAATTTATCTAGATTAAAAGGAGGGAGTTTAGCAAGACTAAGACATTAAAATAATTTTTAAGAACCTGGCAAAAAAAAAAAGAATTTTTTTGACTATGAAATTTCAGTTCATTAAAGATTTTTCAAGTCTGGCAGAAGCGGACACTTTGAATTGCATTAAAAAATTCTAACTGGATAGAACATATTGTTTGTCTTCAAGAAGTGTGACAGCCTGAGAGAGATAATGGCAATTAAACAAGAAAGACCATTCAAGGAGCACATCTAAGGGCAATGTAAAAGATAAAAGTAGACATTAGAAATCACCTTCTCATAGTAACATTCTTCCTTAATAAAAATATAGAAATTCATGCCCTTTCAGTAGAAGGGACAGAGAAGAGATCAGTGCACTGCATTAAAACACTTGAAAAGCCACCCTATAAATATTTGCCAAAGTATTTACGAGGGAGTAACCAATTAAGTTTATGTAGAACCTATGTGGTGAGTGAACAGTTATTTTTCATCTCTTTGCTTTGTCATAATTAATGCTTTCATTAACTAGTTTGTCATAAAAGGAGAAGCTCGCTGATTACACCTGATAAAAATGCTAGGAGGTGTCATCACTGTGACAGTCAATGGATTATCATGCAGGAACAACTAGATAACTGGAAAAAAGGAACTGAAATTGGACGCACTCATGATTCTGATATTAAGTAATTGGAGTGTGATATAGGAAGTAAAAGGAAAGGGACTAATGAGTCCATGTTTTCATCACACAGAATCTTCATGATAAAGTACTAGCACCATAAAATCGAAAGTATAGGCCCCTGTTTTACCAGGAATTTGTTTCTGTGCAAAATCAGATTACACATAGAAGGAGAAAGATGAAATTAAATACACACAAGTACAGAGAAAGGCAACTAAATTAGACAGATTCCCTAATGGCCCACAGCAGATCAGAAGAATTTCTCTTGTTTAACTAGTGAGTTTAAAACAAAATGAAAGAAAATGGATAGTTGAACTGAAATACACTGTAACCAGATCAATACAATCAAGACAGCCATAGATACATTCAAACTGAAAATTAGAAAACAAGCTCTAGCTGGCAGTAGTGAGAAATCATTAAAAGAAATAGAAAGAACCCAGGCCTAACTCATTTCTGGAATATTTTAGATTGCAGTCAGCACAGAACAAACATTGAAAAAGAAAAAAAAGAGGGACTTCTCTTCTAGTACTATGTAAAAGTATTCCTTCAGCCTTTTAACCTCAGCCATTTAACCTCAGGTAAGGGCAAAAAATTGAAACAAAATGATGGCTGCTGTGAGGGCATATTTTCTTCCATTTCTTGTTTTAGAGAAGGATCATGGATGTTTACAGTGGTTTTTTTTATGCAGCAACATTGGCCTTTAGAGGTAATAAAATGCTAGATTTTATCTGGTAATTAAAGCAAAAGTAAAGAAAAACATCCTATTTGGAAGTCACATGAACTTCACATAGCAGTTTGTCAGTCACATATTTGAATATGCATATATGTATACTGAAAAGTTATAAACTACCTTCTAGCAGTGTTGAAATTTCAGCAAAAAAAATAAAAAGTCCTACCTCTCCCAGCAATTTCTTAAAAAAAGCTAGCAGCAGTATTTACATTTTTAACTTCTGTCTGAATCTTATTTACAGAACTGATTTATGATTCTAGAAACTGTCTACAATCAATATTAATGCAGAATAAGTTACTAAGTAAAATTTTGTAAAAGTAGCTTTCTTTTATCAAGTATTTTCAGAAGAGCTAACTTTCCCTAAAGTTTAGCAAAATAACATAAACCTTGCTTTCCCTTTAAACTACAATTTACCCTGTATTCCAGGAAAAAAATTTAGTTCAGCAAGACCATTCTTCCTTCTGTTTCTAAAGGGGAAGCATGCACAGCAATCATACAGTATCCCAAAGAGTAAACTTCAAACATTTTGAGTGGGATGGTGGGCTAAACTTGAAATATTCTGAAGGAAACCTGACTCTAGCATGACTAAATTGCTAAATTCTCTATCAGAATGATTGACTGAAATACTCATGTCAATGTTGTATACGTATATGAACTAGGTTTTATGAAGAGGGAGTAACAGCCATTACACAATACTGTAAAAATTTATCTGATCTACTGAATAATGAAGATAATAAATATTAAGGTTCAGTACTCAAAGGCTAAATAATTACAATGTTTTAATGAGAATTGGCCTCACTTTTGTTTCTTTTTCCACAAGAAAAACATGGGATCACATTTAATCAGAGGATGATCTATGAAGAAATTTTAATTTATATAACTATTTTTACCCTTTGATGTAGTTTTCTACATCATGGCTGTATCATTGGCAAGACTTTCTAATGGAAATCTAGGCAACTGCAATCAAAACTTTAGTTTGATATTCCACACTTTAAGTGTTCACTGAATGACTTCCACAGCTAATTTCAAGAAGGAGATGAACATTTACCTATACAAGAACTTGCTGGCAGTCTTTAATTTGTAAATTTGCAGTTGTTTCACTGCCAGTATTCTAAGATATGTATTTCTTCTGTCAGGCACTCTCAGTTTTAAGAGACATAGCAGTCCCTGTGACAAAGAAAAATGCAGACACTTCAGAAACACCAAGGTCAACAAACAAACAAACAAATTAATTAATTAATATGCCACTCTTCTTTATTAGATACTGGTCTACACTTACTTGCAAAGTAATTCCCCTCAAATTCTGTCTTCATCTTTTATTGTTTCAACTGTTTAACATTAGTGGATACACAGGGATTTGTTTAGAATTTGCTCTGTGAAAAGTTCTGGAGGGGGGATGAGCAAAGTAAATGCTTTGCCCACAACAGCTGGCCTTTGAAAGAAGCTGACCCTTGATTTCCATGCACGCCTTCAATCACTACCCATGCACACAGCCCTCTTATTTCAGTACCTTGCTGATTGCTATAGATGGATAATGAGATGATTGGCTCTCGCAATTAAAAGATAACTATTGTGTGAATATCAAGAAAAGCTTTAATGATGTTGTAGTTTAGATGTCCTCTCTTCTCACCATAGTTCCCTTCCCCCCCTGTATTGTGACCATCAGACAGCCGGGGTTGTCTAGGACAGGTAAAAAAAGGTGTGCACACGTGTCCCTTGCATGGGGCAGTTGGGAATGGAAAAGCTTGGTGCTTAGGGGGTGTGCATGGCAACACCTGACCTCCAATCAAGTTACAAGAAAGCAGTCTTCACCAATAAATGGCAAAGAAGAGCTGACTGACAGACTTTGGGAAGGGCCAGAGCTAGCTGATGCAAACCCCCAGAGGTATAAAAGACTGAGCATCCATCTTGAAGATGAACCGGCCATGTGGTATGCACGAGGGGCAGTTCCCAGCGCTGGAGCTTTTTCCTTATGTGGTCTTTTGTTGTAATTTTGTTAATGTTTAATAAACCTCTTCAAATTTTCAAAGTAAGCAGTTTCTCTCACTTATGGCACTGATACGTACTTTCTTTCTTTTAAAGCAGCCCTCCTGATTCAACTTCTACCACAAAAGACAGCATTCCTGGCATTCCTCAATGCCCTTGCAAGATGAATAGCAGCAATTGCCCAGTTGTTCTTGTATGACCAGGTGTCACTTTCCTGCAACATTCATAATGCTAAGAATGTTTTCCTCAGTCCTAGAGGACTATGTTTGATGCACAGGTGAAAATCTTGGTTCCCAATTCTAAAATCAGACTACAGAAGACAGCAGTTAAGAGAAATCTGAACTTTTTAACAGCAATACTAAAAAATAACCCTTAGCCATACTTGCCTCACAGCCTCCCATTCCTTTTCAGTATCAACAATAGTTTAGCTGAAGTTGACATCCATGTTCCAAATATCCACAAGATATTCCTTTTGCTATGAGATAAACTGTTTCTATTACTTAACATTGTACAGCTATTCATAAAAACAGCTGTAAATGTTGCTTGTCACAAAGGAGCATTTGAATTGTCAGCATCAGTGAAAAATCAGAGGAAAGGTAATGCAGAAGTCTACGCATGAAAATTAAGCTGGGTAACTTTTAATGTCCTACTCTAAGTCTTTTTCCATTTTAAACATTCTTCAACAATAAAAAGGGCTGAAATGGTACACTAAAATCTGCTCAGTCTTTAATTTATTATTTATTTATTTATTTACTAACTGTTGTGACAAACACAATTCCTTTTCTTTAAAGGAATAGTTTAACTTCATTTAAAGTTTTGCATATATTTGTCAAAACTGCTACTCTGAAATTCATGTATGTTTCTTTCTTGAGAATATCTTTTGCATAACTGAAAAGTGAAGATGCAGAAAGAAGTTCTGGTTTTTGGTAAGGGTGAGGAAAATATTATAGAGTGAAATCTAATCTATCAGTGTTTTAAAACATAAAACTAGAGCTTTGTTTGTTGTGTTTTTTTTTTTTTTAATTCTTTTTCAGTCCCCTGGAAAATTCAAATGCAACAATGCAAATGCAACAATCACTTTAAAGCCAAAACCATATTATAATAATCAAGGCCACTGAATCATCAATTATTATTCAGGTTAAATTTACTCATTTGTAAGCTTAAACATATCTACAAAGATTTTATAATACTCACCTTTTAAAAGTTACAAACACATTTTTAAAAATCCAAAAAATGAAATTGCTCATCATCATATCAGAATAGCCCATTAAGAAAAAATAAAAAAAAGCATTCCTCTTTATAATGTCTCTGCAAGGTTACAGAAAATGTCCTCCATCATATGAAAGGAGATTCCAAATTCTCAAATGATAAAGAGGGGACCAGAATAAAATTTACTGGGACAGTATTTCTGCAACATTCATTTTGTAATCCTTTCTTCACTTAAAACACAAGTGCTTCACAACATTTTGCCTACAGCCACTTTTAGTCCTCCAGTCTGCTTTCAGATTTTTACAAGGAATTATCTCTCTTTCTCATTTACAAACCCAGCAGCACAAACAGCTCTGCTGAAAGGGACTAATCTCAGGATAAAACCAGCTCATTCTGCATATGATGAGTTAGGACATGAAAAGTAGAAGAAAGGTGAATAAAAAATGCACCAAATGACAATGAGCATAATTTTCTAACATCAATTACCACACCAGAAACATTACCAAGAAAATGACTTGTTATAAATTTCTGGCTATTTCTTTAAGTTTGAAGGGAATTAATTCTTTCTGAATGTGAAAGCCCTTGAAAAAAAAATTCTGACAATTAAAAGAATTTAAGAATGTGGATTTTTGCTTTCTTCTTCATGTATATTTAGCTCTCAGGAAAAAAAAATATGGTAGACTTAGGAAAAATAAGTTTTAGTTCAAGAGTTTTGGGAAAAAATTACAAGGAATAAAACCTGGGCCTTCCAAAATTTCCATAAATCTTCCACTAAACACACCTAGCTCTGTCTTATATTGTATCTTACTAGTTAAATTTACTGAGATTTTGAACATCCAATCTGAATTCACTTCAGTGTGTCACAAAAAAATTTTGTGCAGACATAAATGTAACCCCTCGTTGTGAAGAGCACAGTCAAGTCTCTCTATCTCTCTAATATCTTCTGTCACAAATCTGCTTGAGGCAACAGGGAGCATTTTATCATGTCTATCAAAGTGTCAAAATAATTAGGCATTGAATTAATTTTACCAGTCTACAGTAATTATAAACATATACAAGTGAATATCTCCAAGAGTTAAAACAAAAATGATACGTAAAAAATATATTCAGATCCTGTGCTAACTCTGGCATACCTTCTGGAAAAATGTATGTCATAAAGTGGGATATAATTGTGACCCTTATCTGTTTAAACATTTTCCCTTTCCACATAAGAGTTACAGCCTCGAGAAGAGGTCTCTAAGATGGTTCTAAGACATGCTCCCCTCCCTATCCAGAGCTGGGGTCTGGAAAGTGCATTGCACTCTGTAATGAATTGAACACAGGCAAGAGAGAGACATTTCAGAAGTGCAAAGGCAGAGCAGGAGTGAGTGGCCAGCAAGCAGTGAGCTTGCAGCACAGGTGAAACCCTGAAAATGCAGTGCAAGGTAGGCACAGTCAGAGCCTTACCGATTAGAGTGGGAAGAGGCTTTGCTTAGAGTTACAGAGGAGACTGCAGAGTTTGCAGAAGCTGCAAAGTCTTGACAACTCTGTGTAAACTTGAAATAAAAATCTATCCTACAGGAACAGTGGTAAGGAAATATTTTGTATAAATAATTTATCTCTTAGGTACTTCTAGTCATTCATTTTGAGTTCAATTTCTAAAAAGTTGCCTATTTATGTTTGAGTTTGAAAACTAGCTCAGAATTCTTATATTTAGACAAGTGTCAGAGCGCCACAGAGCTGGTCAGAGGGCCACAGAGCTGATCAGAGGGCTGGAGCACCTCTCCTGTGAGGACAGCCTGAGAGAGTGGGGTTTGTTCAGCCTGGAGAAGAGAAGGCTCCAGAGAGCCCTCCAGAGAGTATTTTCCAGTAACTTGTGGAGGCCTACAGAAAGCTGGAGAGTGACATTTCATAAGGGCAGGTAGTTATAGGATAGAAGGGAATGGCCTTAAGTTTAGACACAGATATCAGGAGGAAATTCTTTACACTGAAGATGGTGAGGTACTGAAAGACTGTCCACAGAAGTTATGGATGCTTTATCTCTCTGAGTGTTTAAGGCCAGGCTGGATGGGGCTCTGCGCAACGTGGTCTAGTGAAAGGTGCTTCTGCCCATGGCAGAGGGTTTAGAGCTAGATGATATTTAAGGTCCCTTCCAATCTAAGCCATTCTTTGGTTACATGATTCTATGACATGATCAGCCTGAGACCAGTAAATAATAGCCACAGAGAGAGAACTGTCCATTGCATTTGAGCAGGTCAGGGGATGATTGTGTATATTGAAGACTATTGTTTTCCAGGACTCTTTATCCCACAGTGGGACCCTTTGTCCCACTACCTCAAGATTTACATGCAATAAATCAGAGTTTGCTCTGAATAATTTTGCTAAAACACAAAATGTTTCTTGACTGAAGGATAAAAGCACTTCTATGTCCTGCCATATTACATAGGTGGCCCTGATCAGTCACTGTGACTGTTTGCTATTATATAAAGTTAGAAATGTATTACAGAAAGATTAGTTAAACACCTGGTATCAATACATCAGCATTTCAGGAAAAGTGCTGGAACCAACCACCACTCTGCAAATAAAGCTTAACATTAATTTCTTGAAATGAGCATGTATCTAAGAGACTCTGCACATACTGGGGCTTCCCATGTCAGACTCTCTCCTACATATACAAAAGAACAAGTTAAATACCTTTGTCGTTTACTGAAAATTATGCATTTTTCTCACAAACACATAAATAAAGTTTGTCTTTGGAAGCTGATGGTAACAGAGGCTTCTTTGCTTCCCTAGAGTTACAATTTTGAATCTTCAACTCAAAGAAAACTGAGAGTGTGCAGCCCATTGTTATTGGAAAACACAGCTTTGCCAAGTCTGTTCACACTGTACTCCTTGTGAACCAGCTGCCAACAAGCTGCAGTTAGCACCATGTACTCTCTCTTGAAGGCTCAAAAATGATGGCAAACAAATGAGTATTTGACAGACACACAGGTTTGCAATTTGTGGCCAACAGAGCATTCCCTTCTGTATCTAATTATAGGATGGAATAGTCAAATTCTCACTTTTATCAGTGTATGATTAGCAGGGCCTAGCACACTTGCTCCAATATTACTTAAATTAAATATAAAGCCACAGAACTAAAGATGATGTACCATATTCTCCTGATATATTCTTTATGTATCTTTAACTGCTGTCAGTGTCTTGTAATAATGTCTGGGAAATGGAGGAAAGATTGAGATAGGTTTTTCCCTTGTAATGCAATTAATTGAAAGAGCAAACACACAAGATTGAGTATTTCAGCCAATTGATTTCTTATTTTGTCACCTAAGCCAGAGGCACTTGCCTGGATGTAATTTTTGTTTGGTTTTGCTGGATGCTGTTTTGTTTTCTCCATCCTTCATTTGGACACATGATTCAAAACAATGTTATTTACATCTAAGAAGGGCAAAATTTAGAGGGCAAAATATGGAATCAATACCCTATTAACAGGATTTACAGATGTGGGAAATTAATTTAGTGCCTGTTCCTAACAACAAGCTTATTGGAGCCATTCATACTAGATTTCTCTGTAATATCTTTCTGTGAACCCACCTTCCCAAAAACATTGTTCTTTACCAAAATAATTTGTATTTTAGAAACCTTGTTGAAGTAACATTTAAAGGTATTTTAAATGTAAATAATTTTACAATACTTTTCAAGGAATAAAAAATCTATGTTTAACAAACAAGATTTTCAAAAACACATATGTGCACTGAGCTGAATGAGACATGCAGTTTGATATCTTTCCGTGCTCTCCTGTGATCAAGTACAAGGTGCTGTTTTAAAGAAAACACTTTTAATACTAAAAGTCTATGATTTCTATCAGAGCTGCTTGTGTTGCCTTGTGTTAAGAGCACAAGTGATGGTACTTCAGACAACTCAAATGAGCCCACTCCTTCAAGCTTAAGCCTTCCTGTTACAGGGGGTTCAGCCATGAGTCTGTCCTTGGTACTGTTTGCAGGGTGCCCTATATCCCTGTGTCAACTCGATGCCTGGGATGAGACAATTTGGCTTCATGACCTTAAAGGCCTTTTTCAATCTTAACTATGCATTACCTGCATTTAGATAGTGTGTACTTATGTTTAGCTATTTCTTCTAGTTTTGTGCAAAGTTTTATTCCTTCCTGTTCTCTCCCTCTGCTGTCTGTTTTACATTCACTTTTACACCCTTTGGTTGTCTTCCCCTTCTGCACCTCATCCTGTTGTCCTCATCCTGGTAAGGTTTTATTTGTTGTTATTTTGTTGTGGGTTTTTTTCCTAGTCTGTCCTGCTAACTCTTTGCCTTCCTTCTATAAAGGCAGATTACTATCTCTCCTTTTTCCTGCCTTTTTCAGCTCCTTGAACTCTTTCTTCCAGGCAACTGAGGCACCATAGGAAAGAAGCAGCCCCCCTTCTGAATGCTGCTAAGCAAAAACTGCACATGTCATTACAGATTCACAGGCAATAGTCTGATGCTAGAATGCCATTACTGCAGCCTGCTTTATTTGTTGTCAAGCCTAAATAACCTTATGAAAATCAATGCAAGACATTTTTTAAAAGGCAAGTAGCCAACTCATTGTGTTATTTAAACCTGATATAAAGCCTGCTGCTTCACACAACTAAATGTCTCTTCAAATAGGAACTGATAACTGGCTTTCCAGAATTGTAAGAGCATGTTAGTTTTCTTTCTGTAAATGATGCAGGTGTCCCGGTGTTGGCTCTGTGAGCGGCCAGCGCTGCCCGGGCCGGCCCCAGGCGGTGCCAGCGGCTGCAGCGGCCCCAGCGCAGGGCACGGCTGAGCCCCTCAGCCCCGGGGAAAGCCTGGGCAAGGGAGGGCAAAACGCTGCCCGGCAGCCAGGGCTGAGCCGGGGGAAGCGAGCCAGAAACAGCCCTGCGAGCCCCGAGGGGACAGCGGGAGCAGGGCCGGGGGCAGGAGAGACCCGGCAGGGATGGCCCTGAGGCCTGGGAGAGAGCCCGGCCGGGCTGGGCTGGCCCTGCCCTCTGTGGAGGGGACTTTCATTCCGCACTTACGATGCTCTACTGGAGATTTTAGCGCCTCCAAGCGCAGCCATCATCAACAGATGAGAGCAAAGTCCTATAGTCTTAGCTTTGTCTTTGTGGAGTGACAGCATTCCTTCTCTATCCCACTTCACACCAGACATAATTAACATGTAAAGTTATGTAAAACTAAATCAACATTTGGCAGGAAACATGCCAAAAGATATTATGTGTGTAACAGGTGTTAAGAGCAATCTTTCTATGCTTTCTAATCCCCATGTCATATATCAAATTCCCCATTCATTACTGTCCATGATGATAAAGGGAATTGGCGTTCCCTGATTAGTTTTGAGCTGTGAAGATGTGTGCTTCAGTTTGCCTTAAAGCTGGATAATTCATTAGTCACACTGTTGAAAGTTCCAAGGCTATTATACCCCATAAGATATTTTCCCAGAGAAATTTCTATCCTCCTAGTTTGTAATGCTGTAGTCAAAATGATCAATATTCTCTAGTGTATAGCATGTTGAGTCTCTTTGTTTCTTTATTTGTTTGCTTTGTAAATGTCCTGTTTTCAGCTGGAATGGAGTGCATTTTCTCCTTAGTAGCTGGTACAGTGTTGTGTTCTGGATTTAAGATGATGATAATAATGGTGATAAAACACTAATGTTTTAGTTGATGTTGAACAGTACTTACCCTTAATAAGGGACTTTTCAGTTTCCCATGCTCTCTCAGTGAGCAGGTGCGCAAGAAGCCATGAGGGAACAGCTGACCCAAACTGGACAAAAGGATATCCCACACCATAGTACATCATACCCAATATCTTAACTGGGGAGAATTGTCCAGGAGAAGGCAATCCCTTCTCAGCATCAGGCAGTGCACAGTGTGCTGGCACAGTCAGTGGGTGGTGAGCATGGATATTCTGCATCACTCATTTCTCTTGGGTTTTACTCCTCTCTGTCATATGTTTGTCTCCCATTATGTTGCTGCTATGATTGTATTATTATTATTATTATTATTATTATTATTATTATTATTATTATTATTATATTTTAGTTTATTTCAAATATTAAACTGTTATTTCAACCCATGGATTTTACATTTTCCTGATTCTCTTCTCCATCCCATGTGGATGGGTTTGGGAGGGTGTGAGCAGCTGCATGGTCTTTAGTTACTTGCTGTGGTTAAAATGCAATAGTAAGGTATTATTTATAAAAAGCTTATAGCATTTTATTATTTATAAAAAGATTATAACATGATAAACATTTCTTCTATAATATTTTTTAACCTATGTTCATGAAGTAAATGTTAAGGTAAAGTTCTTGAACACCACACAGGGTCAAACTGTAACCATTAGACATCTCAGATAGAAAATAGGTGGACCTAGTCTCAAATTTCAGTTCTAATTTCTCAGTTGTTATTCTAAGTGGTCTACCTTAATTAGCTTAATCCCTTGGAGACAACTCAGACATTAAGAATCACTGTATATTATAAAATATATATATATATATATATATATATATATGTATGTATGTATGTATGTATTGTAATTCTCATGTGTTCATCCAACTATAAAAAATAATCAAATCCCCTTATTTGTAACTTCAATTGGTTGATAGTGAAAACAATGTCAGATTACTAAGTAAATTCATCCTGGTGGATCCAGACTGACTTGCATTTTGGATTTAAAGAATTACTACAATACTATGGCTTCCACTCTAATGTAGTATAAACCACAGAAATTAATCCAATGAAGGTGCATTCTTCTTTTTATAAATGTTATCACTGTTATTGTCATTGTTATTATAATTGCTGTTATTATGTTATAAGACCTAAAATAATGATGACTCTGCTCTGTTGATATGTTTGATAGGAACATCTACAGGTTTGCTATCCCTGCATGGCTCCTCTGCATGGTGCCAGAACAGAGGATGGGACTAGAACAGGAGATCCACTGCAAACAACCTTCCCTGGCCTGAGACACATACCAGAAACTACAAGCCATCACTTGCATGTACCATTACTAAACTGCGGCACAATTCATCCTAAGAAATGGACAACAGTGTGTAGAAATAAAAAGTAAAACCTTGAAACCCCAGGGCCAAAGAACTTCTGGCCTAAAGATTTCCCTGATTCTACTAAAGGCCTCTTCACACATACAGAATATGCACTTTGGGAATCAAGACATGCAGAGATATTGACTGAGATATGCCAGAATAAAATTGCTATTTATGACTTAGGATATCTCTGAGCCACAAATGTTGGAGGCTAGGAGAGGGTTTGCAAGAAAAATCACCATATTTTCATATTATTCCTTGAGCATCTGGTGTTGGCGACTGCTGCCAATTACATAGACCATTGGTCTCAACTGATGTCACCATTCTTATACTTTTCTAAACCAACATAAAGCGGGGCTGTGATGACATTGATAACAGTGCACATAACTAAAGAATTATATTAAGAGCTCATGGCAAGGGTAGCAAAATTCTGGCAGATGTGCCTGAACTAGGAACAGGGCTATTATCAGTGACAAAAACATCACAAGAGATTAACTTGCATAGTCCCAGCTCTGTGCTAAATGCCTGGATAGCAGGAGTAGGAAACACAGAAACTTGTGTACCAAGCGTGTGGTTGAGTGGACCATCCAAAACTGTAGGAGGGCATTTTAGTGACACTAAAGAGGAAGAAACCCATCAACATGAAAACAAATTAAATGGTAAAAAGTGGAGCATTGTAAACTTTTGGAAACACATAAAGGGTTGACTTGAGAAGTACAAAATGAGCATAATAATTTGCAGTGGTGGAGACGAAGGAGAGGACAACAGAACAGCGCTGAAAATCTGATTTGATGTTGCTAGTAGTCACCCTGCTGGCACTTGTCCATGTCTGATGGAGTCACTTCCTCTTGGAGGCACGAATGTGCCAGAGTACAACAGGGAGGGATCCACACCTCAGTATGGATGATCCACGCCTCTGTATGTGCATCACCTCATGGGCTGTGCTCGTGTGTGTGCTGGAGGGCTGCAGGAGGTAGGGCAGAGACCTAGAGCTTGTGCACACATCCTCTGACATAGGGTGGGCATGTGTGTGTGATCACAGAACTGTTAAAGATTAGCTAGAGAAGGTTGTTTCAAAATGAGTAGGTATGTGCAGACATTTTATAAATGTCTAAGACAATGGTGTATCTGTTGCAATTATGATGCTGACCCTCAACATATAGTTCACTGATTACCAATTAACTATGTGGCAATAAACCTCTTTGCTGCTGATTCAATTTAAACTACGACAATTGAACAAATTTCCCCTGTGAAATCACCTGCTCCAGCTGCTGCACTTCTCAACAATAAAGGATGACAGACCATAAAGAGTGATAGTGGAGCAATATTATGACATGAAGTGAATTCCCTTTCTGATATAGGAGCAAGTTACAGCATTTGGGATTCTACTCTTGAAAGAATGAAAATAATGCATCTATGATCTGCCTTTCTCATGGGAAGAGATGACAACCCTTGGGAGGATTTTAGAGACATATTCATGGCAGGGATGACATCAGTGTTCTCAGTGTTGAGTGTGAGGATAAACATCCCTTCCAGTGCAGATGGCTGTATAAAAAGGAGTATCCACTGCATTTAAAACATAATGCAGTGAACACTGCTGATAGTATTATTCCTCTCCTTGAAGGTTACACAGGAATCACAGGATTCAGCTTCTGGAAGACACATGGTCAAACTACAGTTTTAACTGTAGAAAAAATGCTTTAATATTGAGGTCAGCCTAAGAAAACCTAATAAATAAGCAATTGTTTTAAACAGTTTGGCAGTTTCAGAATTCATGCAAGACAGTACCAATCTCATTTCCTCTATACAGACAGGTACAGATCTACTGATGAGGAGGAGGGGGATGGAAAAGCTCATATCCTCGCTTACTAAAAGCCAATACAGCATGTAACTTGTCACACAGGAGGGAGAGAGACACTGCACCACCATCTTCATGACTACATCCACAGGATTACACAACTCAATAAAGCCAGTGGGAAAAAAGATCTTTTCTTTGTTATTTTGGGGGGTTATGCTGTTATGTTTTTGTTATAGCATAATACTGAATACCAGACATTATAAATTACTTGAGTAGTTCTACATAGACTCTTGAATATTTCTAATGTGATAAGATCAATAAGGCTAGTATTGTAAGAATGTGACCCTAAGCAGTTTCAGATCGAATTTAGATTTTTTAACTCTGTGGATTTTATAACATAAGCCAACTGAATTTCAAACTGAATATGTCGTGCAATCAACAGTTGAAAAATTCTCCCACAGGATTTCACTATGCCTCAACTGCACTTCATTGTAATAGAGACCTTAAGAAAACCTGTTTATTGTGAATTGTAAGAACTAAAAAAAGCACCTGAAATCCTTACCCTTAGTAAAACAGAAGTGGAAAAGCTGGAAGAATGACCCAACACTGGACAGACTTTTACCTTTTCTCTTGAACACTTATTCATTGTAGTAGACATTAATTATCGCTTGTAAATTCTTTACACAATTTCTTATCAGTTTGTTAAGTTATTAGGTGGGGTCCTTATTTATGCCATTCATACAATCAATCAGTAAGACTCATTATTCAACAACATATTGCAGTTTTCATGGCAAATATTAATCAGTAGAATTGTATTCTGGTGAACATGTATTGCGAATTACATTGTAATGCACATTAATGTGGGAGAGTTTCCTGATGAATTTTATATGTCTGTGGCTAATTTAATTTTATTAAACATAAAATCATATAATAATATATTATATATATAATCATATAATTTTATAAAACTTGTTACATAAGAATAAGTAATCATCATAACTACATCATAATTGCAATTTGGATATTGTTCCATTTAGCTGTACTTCTGTGCTACAGATCAGATTCTAAATAATGAAAGAACACTAGGATCAACATTATTTTTTCCTGTCAAATATTAGGTATTATTCAAATTTAAAGTTAGCAAATTAGTTTACTTTGTTAGGATGTGTTATTGTAATTTAATTCACAACTGAAGAGGAAGTGATAAGCTTGTCAAGGCTTAGCTAACACTTGCAGCTTAGACCTGTCATTTTTTCTCACTGGTTATATCTTATTCTGACAGTAACCATAATAATTTCAGTGGAAGTACTCAGAACACTTACAAGTCAGCATGAGCAACTGGAGCAGAATCATCAGCTCCTGTTCGAGAGGTGACATTTATAACAGAACTTCCTGGCATCTGTTGCTTCTCACATCTTGAAATATTCTAGGAATTTAGAACATTCAATGCTTTGCAAAACACTTTGAATTTTCCTGGGATGTTTCTGGATGGAAGGTATCTCAGAAAGGCTTCAGTTCAACATTTTACTCAAAGAAGGTCAGGTTTGAGTAGGTAACAGAGCTCTTAAATCTATCAGGGTTTGAAAAACTTCAGAACAAGAGACGGTACAGCCCTACTGGGCAGGTTATCTCTGGTATTGACAGGTTATCTCAGTATTTGACTGTACTGGTGGTGAAAAGTTTTTCCTCATACCCAGTTAGAACTCACTGTGTCATGTGTCTGTCATCCTCACATGACACAGTGCTGTGAAGTTCCAGGCTCTCTCTTCTTGAGAGCACTTTGTAGGTCCTGGCACACTGCTGTCAGTTCCCCTCAAAGTAATATCTTCTCCAGGGCAAACAAAAGTCTCCAGGCCTCTCTTCACAGGGCACATGCCCCAGTCCCTGAACATGCTAGAAACCCAGGGTGATTAGGAACCACCAATATCACAGACTTGTTGATAACTTTCTTGTAATTGAGTCCCAACATTGGATGTTGCATGCTAGATGTGCTGGGTGTAAGAAGAAAATTCCTTCTCTCCACATCCTGGCTGTGCCCCAGTGAGTACCTTCCATGGCACTGTTGGCTGTCTCTACAACACATTACTACCTTCAGTGTGTATCTACCAAGATCCCCAGGTCCCTCCCTGCAGAGCTGCCCTCAGCCAGGCAAGCACCATCCTGCACAGCTGCACAGGTTGCTTCCTGCCTGTGGCAGGACTTGGCCTTTTTCTATCCCTGTTGAACTTGAAATGTTCCTTTTGGCCTACTCCTCCAGTTTATACAGATACCCAAGAATGGCAGCACAATGTCATTCCTCTGCTAGTGATAATACATATGCAACTGCTTAAACAGCTGCTTACCCTTTCCTCACATTTCTAAATAGAATTCTTTGTCATGAATGCCCAGTAAGACAACACATGATATTGAGTCTATTGGGAATGCAGCCACTATGAACCAGTTGAAGCAGCATAGGTTTTACTGTATTCAGTAGCATTTTTGGTCTCTGTCATGCATATTTTTAGCTTAGTTATGAGCAGTTTGCAGAAAGTCAGAAGCAACCTTAGCTACCTCCTGGGTTTCATAGTAGTCTGCAGAAGTGAGAGTTACTTAGCATAGAGCTCATACCAGCTGTTGTCTGGAGCGCTTTCTAGAACATAGCACTTCTACATGGAGTGTTAAATATGTGTAATGCACTTGCTTAGTGAAAGCTGGACAGTGCATCTAAGAGAACCATATGTACCTGAGGGTGTTTAGTTTTTGTCATTGTGAAAATACACTGTGCATAAGTTATTTCCTTGCTACATTTGAGAATCACTAATTTAGGATCTTCCCCACATTCTGTTTTTAACTTATGAAAAGTACTAAACAAGAAATTACTAAAAGGAGAGACAGGAAGAGAAGAGAAATGTTTTCCCCCAGCTAGTGATAAACTATTTAAGAGTATTTTACTTGAAGCATGTTTTTGGTAAAAATTAAAAATGCAATATTATAATTCTCAGACTGTATAAAGTAGTTTTAGCACACATATATGTATGTATTCTTTTACATTTAAACAACAAAACCATGTATTTGCCATTATTTTAAAATAGATAGGAATACTAAATTGTTAACTTTTGAAATTTATTATTTTTTGCAGCGTACTAGTGACTGGACTTCTTTTCTGATATTTATGGGAGTTTAAAAAGTTTTAATAACCACAGTCATCATCTTGACATTGTTTTGGATTCAACAAATACCTTCAGAAGTGTTCATACTTTTGCAAAAGATGTGACAATTTTGATTTATGCTTTTGAGAAAAACTTTTTATTCAGCATGCCAATCAAAATTATGAATACAGAGAAACTACAAGAGCCAGCTAAAATAGTATGACTTTTATTTCTTTTCAGTAATGTTGTAATAGAATTAAAATAAACAGCTTCTCTGTATCAGGTGGTAAATTTAGCACTTGATGTATGACAGATGTTCTTGAGTCCAAAAAAGAAAGCCAAAATTAAAAAGCAGCTTTCAGACACTGAATGCAAAAGAACCTCTTTCTCATGCACTGCAGCAGCAAATAGATTTTGGATGACCAGCTGGACACTGAGTAGGATTCCCTAATGGCCTTGCCTTGAGGACTTTTCTTAACAATTAAACCATTTGCTTTTATTGCTTTTGACAAGCACAACAGTCTAGTAACAGGTGTGAGATCTGCTTAGAAGGAGAAAACAACGGAATGAAGATGCCAAGTAATCTGGCAGACTGGTCAGTATAATTTTCTTCATCATTTTGCTCACATTTCTGTAGGTGCCAAATATAGTATAAAAGTGGAGACATACTTTTTATGTAAAAATAATGCCTGCTTTGTGATTTCAGTCAAGGTGATCTGTTACCAAATGCTGGCTGGATTTATGACCATCTGCCATGCAACAGTGAGGCAATGGTCAGAATTAATAACACTTTAAGAAAACAAATCTAGTGAGTTTTGGGGTTTAGATCTTTCAACTGCCAATGCAACACACACCACTTAGTATTGATGTAAACCTTTGTATTAGCACAAAAAAAAACCCCAAAAAAACAACAAACAAAACCAATGACTAGCCAAGACAGAATAATGTCCTGGCAGTCTAAATCAGAAATTATTATGTCAAGTTTTTATATTTTCAAGGATAGATCTGTATTATTCCATACAAATACCTGCTGAGTTTTCAGTTATCTGATAAAATGAAACTTAGTCCTTCCAATTATAAAGTATGGCCCCTTTTCAAACAGGCCAAGAGACCAGCTTGACAATACTCATCCTTGGATGTGTCAGGTCCAATTTTATTTTCATTTTAAAAAAGTGAATTTTTTCTCTTAAATCCCTCATCTGTGTACACAATCGTACATACATAATTGAATGCCTTTTGCTTCACATTTTTAACAGGGGCATAATTTTAACTGGCTGCTGTATGATTTATGCTAATACTGCATTATTCATGTATTCTGCAGCTGCAGTAAAGAAAATAAACAGTGGCTTTCTAGGTAAACATTCATTTCAAAAATCAGAGGTAATTCTGATTTCAGCAATTTCACTAGAAAGTTGAGAAAGAATAGGACCCTTTTAGGGGATCAGCAAAGCAAGCTAACCCTCAGTGAGTTTCACAATTTTCTCAGCATCATCTTAATCTTCCCATTATCAAATAGGCTCATGAGATGAATTCAGATTATTGGTATTTTCAGGGAATTATTTTTCCAGTAGTGCTATTAGCATATATATCTTTAACAAGTGTAATTCTGAATAATTCACCTTTCAAAGGCGTGTCGGTCTTTGGTCCCTAAGAAATTAACAGGACTGCATGTAATACTATAAGATTCACCTTCCAGAGAATTCAGATGAACTTTAGTGCACTTTCTAATGGTATTCCTTGGCTTCAGAAATCTACTCTTCTCTCATAAAAACTCTTTCCTTCCTCCTCTGTGAATGCTGATGTTAGCAGCAGCAGTAACTAAAATTCAACGCTACTTTTGCTGATGAAGACAAGAAGAGAGACATCTGGCTCACAGAAGCAATTTGAGTGGATTTGTCAGAAAGTACTTTTACTGGGATATTGAAAGGCCCTTGAGGTACACTTACTGAAGAATGGGAGAAGTTTGTATATATGAAAAAGTGCCCAGAATCCATGTTGGTTTTTAATGACCTCTTTGAGCCTTCAAAGCAATAAATGAACCAAACTGGATTAGATTTTGCAAGGTCTTCTAGTGCTCTTGTTGAATCTCTAGTATGGCAAAATAAATGC
The DNA here is from genome assembly GCF_901933205.1 of Camarhynchus parvulus. Lineage (NCBI taxonomy): Eukaryota > Metazoa > Chordata > Aves > Passeriformes > Thraupidae > Camarhynchus > Camarhynchus parvulus. Next base: position 78,833,564 of record NC_044572.1, read on the forward strand.
AGGAAACTGTCACATTAGCCGTAACCCAAAAGTGTATTTTTTTTTAAGGAAAATTATGATTTAATGTAAGCTGTAGACTTCATTTAATACAGACACATATCAAATTGCAGGCTTGAATCTACTTGCACCCTGAAAATTCTCAACACATTTATGAATAATAAGATCTTCGACACTTCTCAGTCTCAGAGTAAAGGCATGAATCAAAGAGGTCTTAAAAGACAATTTTTTAGTAGAGTTAACATTTTTAGATTAAAAAAAAAAAAAGATGGTTTCAATCCTATCATCAGAATTGCTTCAGTAAAAAAGTAAATTTTTCATCCAGTAGATAACAAGAAACTAAAGTTATCCTATTTAAAAAGAGTAAGTAAAAAGAAAAAGTATATCACCTAAAACTAAAAGGATTTCTGGTTTGGTGCAGGTCAGAGTAAATAAATATCCAGAAAAATTTAGAATCACCCAGGTCATAGAGAAAAGAGGTGGAATTTCTAGCAGTGTTTTATTCCATATCACCCACACCATGGCAGGAGGAATTTGATGACTGGAAGCAGAAGGGATACCATCTTTTTATGGGCTTGCAGAGGGGGTGTGCTGGACTGGGGTTGAAACCCCCAGATTTGCTGCTACTGCTGCTGTTACTGCCATTGCAGAGGGAGACAGCCTCCTTTGGGAAGTATTTTTGGGTTTTGGGTGGTGAATACCCTTTTGGGGGGTAAAACAGTCTTCTGTACACACTCTGGTTAATATTGTTATGGTTATTGCAATTTTTCAGTAAACTGTGACTCTATTTTGTAATATCTCCTTGTCTTTTCTCCACTATTGAAAGGGGGAAGCTTGAGTGAGTTTAATTTTCCTGCTGGATTTTAAACCAGCACAGTCTTTGTCTACAAAGTCAGGCTAGGTGTCCAACAGGAACCGACTTGAATTATTGCAACAAGTGCTGGGATTAGCTGCAAGAGAACGAACATTCTCCACGTGGGTTTTCTGCAATAATTTTGTTAGTTTTTTGTTGAGCCATAGAACCGTAGATCAAGCAGACATTATGCAAGAGTCAAAAAGCTACTTACATCTGCATATATTACAGATACACATAATTTCCTACAACCTGTACATGGGCAATTGTACTGGATATTTCCTAGTGTCCTGGTACGTACAAGAAATCAAGAAATCATTGGCATTCAGAACACAAATCATATCATTATAGGATGGTTTGGGAAACCAAAGATCAAAGATCATCCAGTTCCAACCCCGTGCTGTCGCAGACATCTTTTTATGAAAATCCTTTCCTTGGGAATTTTTCTTCCTGAGAAGCTGAGAGGCCTCAGGGACAAAATGTAAACAATGGTTATCTGCTGCTGTGGATTGCAACAGGTGCATGTGTGATTGGTCTCATGTGGATGTTTGGAATTAATGGCCAATCACAGTCCAGCTGGCTTGGACACAGTGTCCGAGACATAAATATTTGTTATCTTTCTTTCTTTTCTATTCTTAGCTTAGCTAGCCTTCTGAGAACCTTTTCTTCTATTCTTTTAGTATAGTTTTAATGTAATATATATCATAAAATAGTAAATCAAGCCTTCTGAAATATGGAGTCAAATCCTCGTCTCTTCCCTCATCCAAAGACCCCTGTGACCACCGTCACACCCTGCCATGGACAGGAAGACCTTCCACTAGACCAGGTTGCTCCAAGTACCATCCAACCTGGCCTTCAGCACTTCCAGGGATGCGGCATCCACAGCCTTCTCCAGGCAATCAATTCCAGGGCCTTGCCAGCCTCACAGTAAAGAATTTCTTCCTAATGTATAATATTGTTCTCTGTCCTAGTTCAAGGAAAAAAAATTAGTTTTCCAAATAGACATAAGAATGAGATAAAAGAGATTTCTGCTCTTGCAACACAGGACTTTTGCAAGTGCATCAGCTTCAAAGAAGTCTAATGGAGAGGAGAAAGTATAGAAAACAGACACAGCAAACCAAGGTAATTGGTAAACAATAGGTTTTGAGTTTCTTTTTACAAAAAGGATGAAATCAAGACTTAGCCACTGTTATCACAAGTTTAGCTAGCAGGTGTCAGAATCTTCCATGAAGGGAGCTATATTTCAATCCCCAAAACAGGACAAATACACATTGCGTGTATTGACTAGCAAGAAAATCTTTAAGGAAGAAGAAATGTAAAGTCATCCCCATCTATTGTTTTCAAATTTATAGTTTGGCTTTCAAGTATTGACCTGGAGAATAAGAGTTAAAAGAGCAATAGGTAGGTCTGTGTTTTTTAACTCTGCTACTACCTACAACCTGTACTGCTAAATCTTTAAGGCAAAGGAAGTAATACTTGTGTCCTGTTAAGAAGCAGTTACTGCCAATACCCTTGTGATGGTTCAGGTGATAAAGACAGACCTAAGTAGAACTGATCCTATCCAGTGAAATAAAGTTATGTTGAAACCGCTGTGAAGATATGTACCTTAAAGCTTAGGAGTTGTGAACCAGGATTTTGATCAGGGCATGAAAGGCAGCATATTGCTAGAATAGCTTGCAATGAGCATCATACATACAAATCATAATTTACTCCATAATTACTGTGTGCTGGGATTCCCACAGCAATATGGATAACTCATAAACCTTAGTTTATTGCTTGAATAGTGTTACTACATCATGAAGATTACATGGCTTTCTGTTGTAATTTAATCAGCCTGTAGAAAATATGCAGAAAAAGTGAGGGAACTCTTAAAATTTTATATTCTTGGCCCATCGGAATTTCTTCCTCCCAATTACTATTAACAGCAAAAATTTTACTGTTTGTAAGTGAATATTTTAATTTTCATGGAGAGAGATGTCTATATATTGACTGACTTTTTCCTACATGATTATGTCATAGAATAATAGAAAGACAAAATAACAATTACTGTGTTTCAGTTACACTCTGCAGTGCAAATTTGCTGTTTCAAAATCTGCACTAAAAACACTGGCCCATATCCCTATCCATTATCTATTTCCACATTACGTATTTTATATTAAAATGTATTTTATATTTTAAAAAATTTTAAATTAAATTTTTGGGGGTGTCCTTTTATTCTGTTTTTGTTTTGGTTTTGTTGGTTTGGTTTGTAGATGTTTATATCAAACTAATAGATAAAGTAGCCTAAGTGGTAAGTCATGCTCATTAGAAGGAACCAAGCAACATGAAAGCATATTAATTTTAAAAGTTTACTTAAAATTTGATTATATGAGAAATTATGCTTGTATGTACCATGAATCTATACTTAATTAGTGGGCTGGAATTTTTTCAGACTCTACTTGTGCTGGATCCTATACAATCTCCTACCACAAAGCTACTCTGGGACTTTTGCTTTTGATTCAATATTTTTATTCTTGGTTTTGTTGGAAAAATCTCACATGTTGAGGTGTATTATGAAACAAAACATCCTCCATTTCTCCCTGAGACAAAAACACATAATTCTGGCAATTTAATAAAGGTGGAAAAGGGCAAATTTTTTTTCCAGTAAGTCAGAAGAATATAATACACCAGCTTTTAGCTTGTACCTAACCATTTAAATTATGAATATGAGATTCTGTAACTTAATCACCATTTAATAACTAAGCAAAATCAATTTAGAAATAAACTAATTGAACAAAAAAACCAGAAGAAACACAGAGATACTCTGCACTCCAAAAGGTCTAGGAATTCATATACTTACACTGTAAAAAGAAAAAAAAAACAAAACAAGACAACCCAACCCCACAGCAGGATTCAAAATGTCTTTTAGCAAAGACATTTTACTTTTTCGGCAAAACAGTAAAAATGAGAATGTGGATTTAATGGGGATCACTGATAGATACAATTTTAACCAGTTGCACCCAATCCCACAATAAAAGTGACTTGCGTTTTCACAAATGTTGTTTGAAAGACTAAAACAGGGTTGAGTGAAGAGCTCCTTTAATGCATTTCAGCTAGTTGGCCTGTGAATATCAAAAACCATGGCCAATGTATTTTCTAATTCACAGAATCACAGGATGGGTCACACTTGAAGGGACAACAGTGGCTCATCTGTACTGCTCACGCAGAGCCATCTGAGAGCACATTGCACAGAGTTTTGTCCAGATGGTTCCTGAATATCTTCAATGAGAGAGACTCCACAACCTCTCTGGGCAATCTGTTGCAGTGTTTGCTCACCCTTACAGTAAATAAGTTCTTCCACATATTTAGGTGAAACTTCCTGTGCTTCTGTTTCTATCTGTTACCTCGTGTCATGTTGCTTGGCACCCCTGAGCAGAGCCTGGCTCTATCCTCTGACACTCTCCCTTCAGATACTGACGGTCACTGATGAGGGGTCCCTCAGTCATCTCCTCTTGAGGCAGACAGGCCCAGTTCTCACGGCTTCTCTTGAGAGAGATGGTCCAGTATCCTCATCATCTTTGTTGCCCTACACTGGATCGGCTCCAGGAGCTCTTATGCTGAGGATTCCACAGCTGGACACAGAGCTCCAGATATGCCTCACCAGGGCTGAGCAGAGGGGCAGGATCACTTTCCCTTGACCTGCTGGTAGCGCTCTTCCTAATGCATCCCAGGATATCCTTGGCCTTCTGGGCCACAAGGGCACTTCTGCTTCATGGACAGCTGGTTGTCCACCAAGATCCCCAGGTCATCCTGGTTTTAAGAATTGCTTTGTTTTTGTTCACGTTCAGTCATTGTATGAGTTTAATGGTGAGGTTTTCTTCCCTGGTTATTCTTATTTATATACACAGATAACTCTGCTTTTCATTAAGGTAACCGCCACAAAGGCAAAGAATTGAAATAAAATGTATGAGGCTGAACAATAAATAAGGCAGAAGCACCATCTTATTCTGCACTTCTTCCAAACCGGTATGTTAGGTAAAAGTTCTGTCCCATTTCAAAGCTATCTTTTCTCTATCTTTCCAGCTCTTATTTTACATTGGGTTCTTTCTTTTCTCATCATTTAATTTGAACAGGAAGAAAGAATAATTTTTGTGTTATTCATGAGAGACAGAGTTTTCTTGAATTTCGAACTTTCATTGCGACACAACTTTAAACCACTTACTACTGTTGCAACTTCAGTCACTGAAAGAAGATAATTTTTAGTAACTTTCATGTATATAAATAATGATACAAATATATTACCTAAAAATACTTTTAGTAGTGCCTAAATATATTTAGCAAGGAATAAGGATCTTTTTTTTTTTTTCAGAAGCTGGGTGGTTTTACCTAGCTTAAAAGTATGGAAGTCCATCCTTGTAGGTATGCAGGGATATTGTAATTCGCAGCATTCAAAGCTGAACAGAGAAATGTACAAGTTTATTTTTCACACATCATTTGGGTGGTGGTCATAGCCAAAGCTGGGTCATGAGCGTAAATGAATACATTTCATAGTACTGAACTGAGCCACTGACCTGCTTGGTGAAATTCCTAGCACTTGCAGAAAGGTAGGGAAAAAAAAACAGTGCACAGATATCCATACTTTTCCCCCCCTTTATCATCCCCTTCCTTCATGTCTACTTTTGTTTCAAGGAATCTATAGTAATGTGTCATGTTTTTCAGGCTTGAGGGCTGCTGCCTGTGAGATATCAATAAGGACATATTCTTAATAGACATCTCAGAGTTCATCTATCTGAACATTTCAGTTCAGATCAAATGTGATGTGAATGTCCAGCCTATCCCCTCTTCCTATATTAGGATTCACATCAAAGAGTATGATCTTCAAGAGCATGACCTGGATTCTTCTTAAATAAAATGAAATCTAAAGATGTGCTTCAAAAGTGCATGAGAAGTACATTTAAATTGCTAATAGACTCAGCCTGTGGGATAGGACAAGAGCAAGTCCTTAATAACCCTGTGAAATGCAGCATTCAGCAACAGCTATTTTTCTTGTAGTTAAATAAATTGGGCAAACAGGCTTCCAAGAAAGCTCTGGAAGAGCCTTCAAGAGCACACCTATTGGAGGTGGGAGAGGAGCTCCAGAACTCATCAGCTCATACAGCAGTGATCAGTGTCAGCCATGTGAGATACTGCTGACCTTCAGAGAGGAGTTGTAGGTATGAACACTGTGTATTTGGGGCTTTCTGGGTACTGCTACTCCAGCACTGCTTGATCAGCACAGGCTATATCAGAGCTATAAACCAAACCAACCTGAGATTCACACCTATTAAAAAGAGTAGGAAACTGAGGTGCATTTTCCCCAATTTCCATGCTGTTCCAGGTCTACTCTATCCAACCACAGATTTAAGTATACAGTAAACAGAGAATTGCCATGCTGGAAGCACTACATGTTTTAAACTCTTAGTAAGACCTCCTCACATTCAGATAGATTATTAAGGGTTTGTTCTTTCAGTGAAATTTTTGCTTTTGTTATTCATGTTTTACTTTCTTTCTTCCCCTCTGAAGTAGAGTCAGTCATTGAATTCCAATTATTATTACTTTGTAAAGTTATGATACCACTGAACTTTCTCTTTCTACTGTAATAACTAGGAATTTACATCACTTGGGATTTTTCTCTTGATTTTGTATGCTTGCCTCCTACACCAATAATTTAATTTCTGTAAAAAATGTTATGACATGAACTTGTCTTCTAAATACTTTAATACCTGGTAAGGAAAAAGAAAAAAAAAAAGGGAGGGGGGGAGGAAGAAGGGAGGTTGAAGGAACTAGCCAGACTTTAAGTTAAAACCCCACTGAAAATCATGTGAGTACCAATATTCAGGAATTTAGCAGTTTTTTACCAGTGAACTGTCCTTTAGAAGACACACCTATCCTAATATGATAGGTTATAACTGTTGTCTCACACAAAGAAATTTGTGGGGCAAATAGTTTAGAGTGACATCACTAACAATGAGAAGATATTTGGTATCATCATTATTGCATTAATTTTAAGGCATCCATGAAGAAAAGCAACTGCCTAAATGTCACATGATCTTTCTAATGGAAAATAATGTCTGATATTACTCAAGAGAAATTAATAATTCTTTTTAAAAAACATCTAAACATTACGTGGGTTCATATACTATAGAATCTTTGCTCCCAAGGTTGTTTCTTATGCAGCAGAATGTCTTTTCCTGTCTGTGACATTCTTTCTATGATATCTACTAGGTTATTTCTGAAATTCTCAGATGCATGGATGCATGTTTCCTATTGTTAGTAATTAACACAAATAAGCAAAAAGATTTTGCTAGAAATTGCAATAGTTTAACACTATGGTGGATTTCTACATATATTAAAAACCAGAATTGTTAAAAATAGTATTTTATGGTATGTGATTTTCATCTAAGAACCCTATTTATATGTGTTTTACTTATCTCTAACGTCAATACCTTTCTCTTACAGTTCTATTTTAAATATTTGAATAAAGAATATTTATATATTCACTTGTTCTCTGAAAAATTTCCATAAGTAGACCATTTCCTAGACACAATTATCTAACAGCACCAAATTAATTGCAAAGACATAAAGAAAAGCATATTGCCATGCATAGTAGTGCATTACTTTTCATCTTAATAATAGCTATATACTAAAGAGATTGCTAAAGGGAAACACAGGAATATTCAACATAAATGATCTACTTGAAACATTAGGAAAAAAGTTTTGAAACAGCTTCCTCAATCTTAAACCTGTTACTTGAAGTAGCATTAAAACTTGCTATATTTGAAGGAATTTGTGATTAATTCTTACCCATGCTAAACAGATGACACAGTTTGATTGGATTATTATGTGTATATTTTATCTCCTTTTTGTCTTTTATTTTTTTCTTTTATAACAATAATATGTAAGTTAAAGAAAAAGAAGATTAAGTACTAAAAAACCAAAATATTTGCCTTTAAAATCAGATTGCATCACTCCTGTGAGCTGCAACTGTACATTCACATACTTAAAAGTTACTAAATGGAGATTTTTAACCCATTTTATGAGAAGAACTGTTAGAAGAGACTGAAAATTATGCCTTTACACAATGTCTTTATTGATTTTTAGACCTTATTTGCATTAAAAACTATTTTCTTTTCTTTATCCTGAGAAAATAAAATTGCTTGAAATTTTTTCTGTTGTTAACAAAGTGTTGATTTGCCTTGATGGGAATACTTCATAGATATTGAACAGTAAATTAAAGAAAAGGTTTCTTAATATTTCATAAGAAAGCTGAAGAAATCTGACTTTAAGACTTGCTAACTATTGTTTTTGATGTTTCCATGAGAAGAAGAAAACAACTAAATGTATTTCCTTTGTAAATAGGAAAGGGATGAGAATAAAAACAAGTTCAGAACATTTTTCTTGACACATTTCATTCTGGGAATAGGACAAAGATAGTTGATTAATAGAAAAGCTGTAATTGGGCATGAAGGAAAGTACACTTTTCAGAAAAGTTGTCATAGCAGAATGTTACTACATCCAATTTTCTAAGGAGAGGTTACTATTTATATGGCTTGAGACTGGAAAACAAAGTATTTTGATAGGAATCACATTTAAGGTAGGGCTCAGATAACTTGATTTAACTTTGAATCAAATTCTCTTCAGCTGAGTGAATCACACATTTAAGGCATGATGGCCTGATTGTTCTTAGAGATATTGTGGTAGAGTTTCTTATCAATTTTTTAGTAACCTCTTAAAAAAGAAGATGCAGCATAACGCAACCTGTCACATCGTATATACTGCTATTCACATACTTGTTTTTCCTTGTTTCTACTTAGACTCTGCAGTTTCTTTGAATTGTTTATTCCCATGTGTATAGATATAGAGAAAATTCTGGACCTGTTACAGAAGAAATTTCAGTACACAAATCAAGTATATAGACATTCACATATACCCCAAAATGCGGCAACATATTGTCTGCTAGAACAGGCAACTTCTGCTAATGGATATTGGTAGTTTAACCAAAGCTACAGATAAGTAGCCTCTGCATGAACATTTCTGCATGAGACAGCTTGGAAACTCTAATTAACAGAAATTGTTATCAATATAGGAGACGGGGAGAGGAGGGGAGGTGATGGCACAAACCATTCCAAATGGCTGGAATATTTCTCTTGTCAGGAGTAGGGGTTGTAGAAACCCACACAGGTGATTTTACAATCAATAATAAGGGATGTTCCAAGGCAGATCAATGCCTCTTTCAAAGAAGGCAAGATTAGATGTCAGGGGCTTCTCAGAAGAGAACTTGACCCTACAGAGCTGATGGAAACACCCTGACATTTCATTTTCTCAAAGAGAACAAAGGAACCATTCTGAAGCCAAACAGCTGGCTGTAAGTTCTGCTTGAAGTTCTCTTCTTTGTGTTTGAGAATATCAACAATTTTATTAACCTCTTGAAGCAAGGAACATGTCAATGGAAGAAGGCAGCTATGACAGTGGAATATGAAACTGTGTCTTCTGCACTGAGAGTAGTTTACAGTGCTAGCCAAGAATTTGTCACTTCTATGACTGGCTGTGAAAGCTTTGTGATTTCAAGTGGGAAGAACTGAGAATTTAAAATATTATTCTAAAATCTGATTCCCTTGAGAGGGGAGCTGGTCCTTGCAATTATAAAATGTTAAACAAAAGTAAATAGCACTGGTTAATTACAAGAGCAAAAAAACCCCATTGGTGTTCTTTAAAATCTCAAGCAGAAAATTTGGATATGACATTGGAAAACAATTTTAAATTGTTCTGCCAGGCACTGAAATACAATTTTCTTTAAAGAGAAAACTGTCTTTAGAGATTGATCTAGTTTATTTTTCAGGAAAAAAAATCCTGGTTCTTAATTACTTATTAATATTTTAGCTGATACATGCTTGCAATGCATTTCAGAAGGTCAATTTTAATATTTATGTATAAGATTTTCACAAGAAAGCAAAGTACTATAACTACAATTTTAGCCATTCTATTTTGAAGACACATTAGATTTTAATCTAAGGCATATTCTCATGGTGTATGCTTCCATAATTCAATCAGATAGTAAATGTTAAGGTACCAGGAAGTTCACCATTAGATGAAAGTGATTCAGTAATTATTAACAGACGTGCTGTAAACCTGTCCTCTTGAGCACTGCATAAACTTCTAGAATTTCCGGAACCTTAAAACTAGATATGAACCCTCTTTTCTGTTTCTCCGTTTTTTGGCTAATCTTTCTTTTCCTGGAGGTCCCTCATTCAATCTCTTTTCCATTCCTGTTCACAGGAGAGTATTCCACAATATTAAAAGCTAGCAGAAAGTCTTTTCTTCAAATGTGCTTCTGTATTGGAAAAGAATACTTGCTTATGCCTGAAGAGGAACCTGTCATTATAATCCAGATCTATCTTCTGAACCTTAGAAATGTCATATTGCTTTAAACCAGAGATCAACATGACCTGTATCCCATTTTCAACTGTACTAAAAGCAGATACTCGTGAAAGGGTAAATAACAAAGGAAGCACACAAATATTGTCCGTGAAATATATTTCCTGCCTTCTACAACCTGCAATTCAGTCTGAAGTATTTGTCACCATGAATTTCTAGGTAAAAGTGTCTCTCTGGATTTCTTTTCCATCAATTTATTTGTCCAGTCATTTCAAGTCCATGTAAATAAATGCGATATACACAACTGTGACGGTGGTCACTGGGGTTTTCAGGATGAGGGAAGAGACGTAGATCTGACTCCATATTTCAGAAGGCTTGATTTATTATTTTATGATATATACATATACTATAACTATACTAAAAAGAAAAAGAAAGGAAGGTTTCCAGAAGCTGCTAAGCTGAGTATAGGGAAGTAAAGAAGAATGATAACAAAGGCAGCTGGCCCGGCAGAAAACGAGAGCCAGGTCTGCCGTGAGTGGTCACTGAACCAAAACATCCACACAAGACCAATCACAGATCACCCTGTTGCATTCCACAGCAGCATTGTTTACGTCTGGTTCTGAGGCCACAGCTTCTCAGAAAGAAGAATCCTAAAGAGAGAATTTTTCACAAAGAGATGTCTGCGACATACAACAGTGGTGGCAAGTAATTTAACTGCTTAATTACAGGTCAACTTTTTTTACTTGCTTCGAATTTGTCACTTGATAGATTAATTTGATTTTACCTATTCCTTTTACTGGAACAGAGAGTGAATAGCTAACACCTTTTCTGTTCTCGCTAAGTCCCGTTTATCTCTCTTTAATGACTTTCAAGCTAAATTAAACCAAGTTTATTTAGAAACTTCTTCATATAGTAAACAACTACCTACATTTAATCAGTCTTGCTGATATTCTGATAACCTTCATGAATTTAAGGTTCAACCAGACTGCACCTGTCATTCTAAGTGTGAAGTCAACAGTAGTGCGATGGTTCCCTCAGTTTCATTCTTCTTTCTAGTACTTTCTAAGATTAAACCTTTTGCCTTTTACCTACAATCTTAAAAAAGGGGAAACAGTGATTTCTCATTCATCTGAGATAAATGTAGAATTAACATACCCAAAGGATCCCTATTTGCTAATAAGTAATCTTACATGAAATGGGAGTCAAATTTTTCAATGGAATCATCATCAGTGAAACATCTTAAGTTCTTTTTGGTCAACCAAGAGTACTAAGCTGCTTTATTGTACTCAGACAACATATACTTCTGACTTAGGATACAAGTAGATATATTGAGGAATGATATCCTAGTGGCTCTGTCATGATCCAGTTAGTGGCACAAAAAATTTCCAGCTTAGGAGACAAAGAAAGGAAACACTTTCAGATTTCTGCTGCTAATTTTCAGAAGAGGTGAATGACTCACTGAAAAAGTTAAACTTCTCTTAGCTCTGTCATGTTTTGGAAGGTACTCAATATCATTGGTCCAGTTTCCTCTGGTCCATACCCTAAAGAGGTACAGAGAGCTCTATCTCAGCACCCCAGAGTTAGTGAGCCATCTAAAGAAATAATATATGTGATTAAAGATAGTGAGAGAAGCATCAGCGTGATGTGTCTATCTCACATTTAACCCCAGTTTTCAGCTCTCAACCTGAAATACATTCTGGGTGTATAGTCAACCCCACTGAGCACCTAAGCATGCAACTATTAACTGTTGCATAAAAACAAGCTGGCAGCTCTTATTGCGAAATATGATGGAAAGGTTTTACTGTTTTATAATAATTCTGAGTACAGAACTATCAAAATAAACAAAATTTATTTTTTGACTGATGAATAAAAATTAATCAATGAGCCATCTCGGTTGTAATAACGTATAAGATATTTTTAAATTATCAAGCTAAATAACAGTAGCTAAACATGACATCTGGTATTTTCCTCTGTTAGTCAGTACATTAGAATTTAATCTGGTTTTAATCTCATTAATCCAGAGAACATCCTTCTACTTAAAATCATGGTCTTATGAGCATTTTATATGCAATACCTTTCACGACATGTCTTCCAGTCTGTGTTATCACAGTAGAAGTTCATAAGAGAACTGATGGTTAACACTCGTCTATACCGTGCTAATCAACACTATGATGAGAAATATAAACTACTGGCTCACACCTGGCAACTGAGAAAATCAAAACTTGCTATTATGTAACTTTGTGACAGATGTGGTTTGTCCTCCAAGAATTCCTCCATTAATAGAAACAATCTATTTCTTTTGAGATAGTTATCTATTTTATGTCTAGAAAAATTCTTGGGAAGTGCATCAGTAGTTTCAACTTGTGGACAAGCATTTACAAATAGATTGAATTTCTCCTCCCATTACTTCATCACATTGGGCTTGATAAAAAGTTTGCTGAGAATACAAGGATTGCCAAAACTGAGGTGGAATGAAGGATTTTGTGCAGGAAAAACATTCAATTCCTTCAGCCTTTGAAACCATAAACAAAGTGAACAAAAGAAGATGGAATAGGGCCTTATACCCACAGTTCTACGAGCTAATACTCTCAACCCCTATCAAGATTCTTGCACAATCAAATAATAAAATAATAGCAGTTCATTTTTTTCACCAGAAACTGTAGTTTCAACCTAGCAGTATGAAAGATAAAAGATGAAAGAGAAAAATTTTGTTCTTGGGCATCTCCCTGCTGAATATCCTGAGCTATCATTGGTGGTAAGGATTTCATCTGCTCTTTGTTCTCTTCATTTGGGGTTTCTTCTGTCTTACTTGTGGATTAGCTTTCAACCTTGTATGAGCTACCAAGTCACAAGATTTACCAGCCTCTTTTCTTGTACTGGACAATGTGCTAGTTCAGGGATCTAGTACTTACTTGTACAGCCAATATAGAGGCTTGTTATACCCATAAATTCAAAGTGTACTTAGAAGGCTGTAACCAATTTTTGCTTTTTCTTGAAGACCTAAAAATGACATACCGAAATAGTTAAACAGTGACAATGTATAACAAAATGTTAAATAGAGGTTTGTGGTACAATTTCACAAACAGCGTGCAGAATAAGATGTGAGTGTAGCAAAATTTGCAAGATATGACCAAAGGATATAGAAGAGACATGAGACATACCTTGTGAAATAGAAGTCCTCCTCTATAAGCAGCTGGAAAGATATCTGATGGACACAAAAGAAGCCTTTCTTAAAGTCTTAAAATGAAGGTAGTCTCTGTGGGGACCTGATGAGATCACACCCTTATTTTTGTGAAAGGGGACAGGACTATAGAAAAGTCAACATTAAATGAGAAAGGATGGGAAGAAAGATGACGCCCACTCTGCTTCACGTTTCTCTCAAACCTAATCAAGGATCACAGCCATCAATGCTCAACTACACAGCATGAGCTCAAAGGTACTGTAGATTCAAAGCTGTTAATTCTCCGTATTCCCTCCAACCTTCTAAATCTGTTTTGACTCGGAGAAACACAATTGTCCTCTGTAATTAAGGTACATTCAAAATTTGAATCTGTACAGTAGTGTAACTAAAATATCCTTTAGGTTTATTCTTTATTCGTTTTCCAATAACTTCTAAAGTACTCTTTGAATCGTTGCTGATTATTATCCTTGTATAACAAGCCTTTCTATTATAGCCCTAGATCTCACTCTTGAGTGAGAATGATAAACTCAGAGAGAATAATTTTATAAATGAATTAGGAATGTTACCCCCTTGTGTGCATGACTTGACCTTTATTTATACAAAATATCACTCGCTATTTTACTGTCCAATCACACAGTCTCTTAAATGACCTTTTGGGATTCTTAACCATTAACCCCTTTTTTACCACCTTAATTAGCATAATGTCTTTATGAAAACCACTTCAGTAGTTTCTCTCTTTCCTAATAATATTTAATATGTTGAACATTACATCTGCAGCCAAAGTTCCTGTGCACTGCTTAGGATGATCTCCTTTTACTTGAAAGAAACTTCATCCTCTTCTCTGCTCTAAACTACTTTTCAGTTGTGCCAAGATTTTCCATCTGAAAAAATAATTACCTTGACAGAGAAATCTGAAAGATATGGTCTGGAAAAATTCACGTAAGTATATCACAGCATTGTTGACATTGGAAAAGATCTGTCAGATCAAGTCCAAGCATCAGCCTAGTATGACCTTCATGTTCCCCACTAAACCGTGCACTCAAGTGTCATGGCCACACGTGTTTTCTATGCTTCCATGGATGGTCAATCCACCACTTCTCTTTGGGTAGTCTGTTTCAGCTCTCGACAATCTTTTCCATTAAGAAATTTTTCCTAATATCTAATCTAAATCTTCCCTCGAGCCATTTGATGCCATTTCCTCTTCTTCTGTCACATGTTACTTGGGAGAAGAGACTGACTCCCACCTGACTACAACCTCCTTTCAGGTAGTTGTGAAGAACAATAGGGTTTAGTGGTGGGCTTGGGATTGCTGGGTCAATTCCTTCTGCAAGACATCATCACAGAGGCTTAAAGAGTCAGAAACTATTAAGCTGGAGTGTTGGACCCTTACGAAAATAGGCATCTTGTTGTAAAAGAGAAAAAGATGTTGTGACTTGGTAATATCTACTGTTATACAGAGGTTTTACTCCAACCTTATTTCCAATGGTTTCCCCTCTTTTCTTTTGCTCATATTTCTCTCTACTTTGCTTTAAAGTCACAGCTTATAATGGTCTGTCAGGAACAAAAGTCCTGTTTATACAAAGTTTGGAAAGAGGATAACAGAACAGATGACCGTGTTGAAACAAGCATAAAGAGAACAAGGGGAAGTGCAGTGTTCTTCAAAATGGCAAGGCACACAAACACTGGTGACCTTCAGGCCAACTGTCTCCAAAGTCGGTGCAGTTACACCAGAATGTTTATTTTTAATTTTGTTCTCTAATAAAGCAGCAGCATTTTCCAATCTCAAAAAAGTCATCTCTATTTACTCAGCTGTATCATTGCTATTAATCATTGATAGATTCATACAATGTTTTAGAACTAGAGACATATTCTGTACCTAAAAGAGTTCAGGAACAGAAGACAAATTATATACTGATAAAGCAACACCTGAGAGATTCAGGAGATATTAAAACAGAAGAAACAAAATATGTTTCCAATGAAGTATTTCCAAGAGGGATTAAAAGAGAAGGAAGTTTTTCAGTACAGCAAGGCTTTACTTAGTAATAATTACCTATCTATTTCTGTAGTTGACTGGAAAAGTTTGCTCAGGTCAAACAAAAATGCTGATAATTATAAGTCCAACAAAATCATTATGCTGCATTAACTCGAAAGGGAAAAATATTCCCATTTAATATTATTTCTCAATTTTGTTCTCATTCTCAATTTTGTCTCATAAATACCAGTGAATACTACTCTGACAATCTCAATAGCATACTATTAAATTAATTATTTCTATTTCAATTTATGTCTTTTTCATTCCACCATGAAAAATTGTCACCACAAAAATGCTGATCTGTCTAGCAATTTCTTGAAAGTTTTTGCTTGTTTATTTCCTTGAATTGTATCAGCGTCTTTCTAATCATCATTCTAATTTTATTATTTAGGAAAAAAATAGAGTATTAAGTTGGTTGACTTTTTTTTCCCCTTCTTCTTGTTAATTAGAGGAGATGTGAAGCAAACTCAGAGGTAAAGTGCAAGGACTTTTTAGTTTGGAATTTCTGTGATACAAACAGAATTCAGGACAAGAAGCACAGAAAATTGTTTCTATTTGAAATGAAGAAATATAAGAAGCTTGTAGTACCATCAAGATCTGAACTGCAGTATAGCACAGACATCTAGAAAAAGAGGTTGTAGGCAGATGTACTTTTGCTGATTTATTACCCAGACCTTTCATGCATGTTAAAAATTACAGCCATTCCTTAAATACAGGAAATCATCACCCATTCCTAATGCAGAATATTTATTTCTTAACTATTTCCTTTTCACTTACAGTTCAGGTCACCTGTTCTTCAGAGAAACTTCAAAACCACTTATCTTCTTATCTTCTGAGAGTTCTGAACTCTCCACAAATTTTGAACATAAGTTCTCACAAAACTTGACTTGCTCAAAAAAAAAAATCAACACAAAGTAGAGACCAAGAACTAATAAATATCTCTGAATGAAACCAGAGACATAAATATAGATTTTAGAGACATACACAAAGTAGTTCCCTTAAGGAATCCATCATTCAGTATAGGAAAAAACTATAATCAAATAGAGTGGGCCATGGATTGATTCCTTCACTTGCAATTTTTGCAACAAATGGTGCAAAGTTTGTAAAAAACAGAGTTTCTTATATAGCATATTTCAAGTTCATTTTCTATGGAAAGCTATCATTTCCACTAATGTAAGCATGGATCTTCAGTGAAAAACATCAGAATATTACAGTAAGACAATGATTTTTTTATTTGGTCCTCTCAATACCACACTGCTGAGGACTGAATACTGGAATCTCCCCCCCGGAAATTTTTTTATTGTTTTAATTTGAGAATAGCTTCATTACAGCACATGTACCTATAAGCATCTTTAATTTTACAGTCAAAAGGCAATGGTTGTAAGATTTAAGGTAATTACACTATCATAAGAGAAGACGAGAATATGTTTAGCCATCCCTCCTCCATGTTGGTCCTGAGAGTGAAGAGGATAAAAAACTGTAACAATAGATTTTCCCTTCTTTAAAATTCTGTGGATAATACTGATTGTTAAAAAAGAACACATCCTGTATTAGCTAACATAGACATTACTAAATAGAAACATATCCCTGGGAAACTGAAACAGATAAAATTATTTTTCTGAGGTTTTTTTTTTTTGTGTGTTTTGCGTTTTGTTGTTGTTGGATTTTTTTTCTTTTGGAGGGGAAGGTTGGGGTTTTTTTTGTTTGGTTTGGTTTCTTGGTTGTTTTTGGTTTTGTTTTTGTTTTTGTTTAAGAAAGTATTAATGTATTAGAAAAGCCCTTATTGTTTTCCTAAAAAAAAAAGAAAAACCCAGTTTTGACTGTAATTGAACTTTGGCCTTTTTTTTGTCTTCTGTCTGCATATATGAAGCACAGCTCAGTGCTTTTCCTGCAAGGTTTGACCTCGCTTCCAGAGATCATACAGTTTCTTTTACTGTTGATCTCCACATTCAGCCAAATTGGTCTTCTTTCCTACTTACTTAGGACACAGGGGAATTACTGGCTCATGTGATTCTCAAAGGCTGTTCTGTGATACTGACCAACATTTGTGGACTCCTAAGCACTCAAATGCAGTTTCCCAGAGTACTCTGCTAGATAGCTCTCTGAATACCTTAAGATTTGCTCTCATGAAGTCCAGGATAGTACTTCTTTTGTCTTTTTTTTTTCCTCATTACCCTGAAAATTTTAGACTCAAGCATTTCATGATCACTGTGGCTAAGACAGACACCTACCATCACACACCTCTTTATTCACAGGCAGAAAATCTCAGAGGGCATCTTTTCTAGCTGGTACTTCAATTACCTCAGACAAGAAATTATCTGCTACAAGCCTGAAATGTTTCCAAGACCTGTTTATCAAAGCAGTGTGATATTTCCAGTTGTGTCTGGGAAGTTGAAATTTCACACAGGGACAAGAGCTGCTGATCCTGAAATTTCTCCACCCTGGCTGTAAAATAATTCATCAGTGCTTACGTCCTGACTGAGTGATCAGTATTAAACATCCTCTATACTTCTTCTTTGGTCTCCATCCCCCTAATACCTACCCAGAGTCTCTCAACCACATCAGGGTTAACTGTAAGAAGTCTATAATCAAACCTGTCCCTTGCATGGAGTACGACACCTCTAACTCACCTGCCCTGCCCTCCGCTCCATCCCAATACTCCTGCTGTGAGACTCATGACACCAAATGTCATCACTACCAGTATCATACCTCTTTTATATATGTGTAAATACCCAGACCAAGATTACAGCTGGGATGAAATATTCTTGATGTTCTGACAGAGCTTTGAGGAAATCCCTAAGAAGAAGAATAAAGCATATCCAAATATACATTCCATAAAAATGATTGAGAGTGAAGTTCTCTGTCATGTTTTGGGGTTTTTCCCTCCTACCTATAATATAGGCATAACTACAGTTTTCTAAGTATTCCTTTTTTAGCGCCAATTGTTCATTTTGTCAGATATTTCAACTTAAAAATGGTTAGACTTTTAAAGTCTAAGAGCCCCAAGTGTTTTAATGAAAACTTTAGCTATTCAGCTTTCACTTGCATGGAAGTGAACTATATATTCATTGAATAAGTTTCTTATTAATTTCTACAATTTTTATTTTCTACAATGTTTTTCTTCCTACAATTTTTAAATTAATATATGATTAAAATTACTCTATGAATCCAACTGTTTCTATCTTGAGAAAGAGGCTTTTTATTCTTACCTATACTATTTTTGCTCTATTTCCTTTTCTCAAATTTTTTCAGCTTCCAGTAACCAAATTTAGACTGTGAAGTTGAACAACTGTCAATTGCATTAAGCAGAAAAATTTTAAAAATTCTCAAAACCATCATAGTGCTGATACTGGTTTTGACAGATTCACTAAACTTCAACAAAAGGAGTAGAAGTCTATTAATATATTAAAACAATCCTGATTGAATGAATGACAGTTAGTACCTGCTGTACAGCTCAAAATATCACAACAAGAAAGGCAAGGGAGAAAAAAGAACATTTGAGTTTTACCCTGAGAGGGTTCCTTAAAAGCCTGGTTGCTGGGAAAAGTGGTGGGTGCTGTGAATGCATTTTGTGAATCTACCTCTGACCTTCAGTAGAAGGCTTTGGAATAATACTCCTAACAGAAGTTTTAAGATAGCTGATCCTACCGCTCCACCCAACCCAGAAAATGTTATCACTCAGTTTTCTAATAAACTATGAGTCTCTTGTCACTGAATTATAATATCAGAGGAGATCACATCATAGCCACACACACAGATTGTGTAAAGAGTGGGGTCAAAAGTTTAATCACCCTGGCCATTGAAAGGGGAATTGTCTTCCTATTTATTGCACAACAGATAATTCCTTTTGTTCTGGTGAAAGTTCAGATGGAATACTATATTTTTTTTCTTACAAAAACTTCAAAAAACCCTGTGCATATTTCCTAAAACTCAGATACAACTTTTACCATTCTATCATCCCTAGTAAAAGGCTTTGTACTGACCTGATGGTGTAAAGTTGCAGGACATGATCAGGTCTATGCTGTCCAGAGCCAGTGTTAAGGTGCTTTAATGGTGCTTCAATGATCAAAGGACTTTCATCTTGCCTGCTTCAGCTTAGGTCTGTAGATACCTCATGGGGTAAGGTCTGCTATAGGTTGCACAGCAAAGGGTAAGAAGTTGCATTAGTCAGGGTACACTGTTAAACACAGGTATTGAACTTCAGCTGGAAGTCAAAGAGAAGGAAGCAGAATACATCAGATAACATAAGAAATAAATCCAAACAAATGCAAAACTGAAGAGGAGGAATGTCTCATTATGAACCCGACGTATCTTCATGTAAAGGACTTGGGACAATGATGACTGATTGTAACCCTGCCATCACCCCTATTCTTCTTGGGAAAGACAGATGCTGTCAAACTTAGGACTCAGAGGAACAATGGAAAAGTATAGAATTCACAGGCAACCCCAATAAGAGAAGAGAGAAATGATGCATCTGACTACATCCTATCAGAAGGCTAATTAATTACTTTAATATACTATTCTTTATTATATTATTCTATACTATATTACATTACATCTAAACTGAATCTGCCAAACACTTAACTTTGCACACAACTGCAGTCATCTCTCGTGACTGTCAGCTGACAGTCCCGACACACACACACACACACGCACTTGGCCCCGATAAGCCAAGGAAACAAAACACCATCACTTTGGGTAAACAATCTCCATGTTGCATTCTACTTTGGCACAAACACAGGCACAGCAAATGAGATAAGATTTGTGTTTTTCTTTCTCTGAGGTTCAGAGAATGTGAAACCCAGGAATATTCTTGGGAATAATTGTGCCTTGCTTTTCTCTGTGAAGAGAAATATGGCGATAGAAAGGCAGTTACAAAACTGGGGGGAAAGGGACAGATAATAAAAACTGTACCTAAACCAATTGTACATTTATAATTCAGGAGGCTTTTCTGTACAAATTTGGACCATGCTCAAATTATTGTACTGAGATTTGTATCAACCGTTTTATTAGGATAAGACTGTTGAAATTTTAATTGAACTAAGAGAAAATTTTTTGTTTGATTTACAATGTGTGGGGTTTCTTTGCCCGTTTCAGGATTTTGGGAAATTTTTGTAGAAATTGAAATAATTCATTCGTGTGCAAATGAAACACTAAAAATGTCATGTAGTTAATCTGATATTATTTATGTGGCCAGTGAGGGTCATAAAATATGCCATTATGTACAAGATCATAGAATACTAAATATGTAAAGTAATTGCTCTACTTGCTGTATACTAGTCAATAGTAATACATGAGGCTGCAAGAGTATTGAATTTTTTTAATAAAGCTTTCTAAGGATGGGAAAGCTTGTTGTAATGTGGAGAGGAAAAAAATTAGAACCCAAAATCATACATTCTAATTTTATGGTAGCATTGTAGATTAAAGAAGAATAAGATTCTTTCACAGGTCTTGCACAATACAGACTGCAAGACATTACCATCATCTGGAAATCAGGTAATGCTTGATTTAGCTGTGAAAAAACTATAAAAAAGACAAAAATATCCATAGTGGAAACATTGCTCATAACCTTAATTTGACATGGCAGGAGTCAAAAATATTTAACAAAATCTTAAGAAACTTTTCAGTATTTTTATGATTTAGCATTGTCATTAGTTTCACCATCAAACCCAAAAGTTTGCAAAGATAATTTTTCAGGCGTATTTCAAGTCAAGCCTTATGTGGCTGCAGTTCCAATATCTTATACCTGAAGAAATAGTGAAGACTGCATTGCTACTTTGACCTTTTCAGCTTTCTGTGATTCGGACAACCACCTCTGTTCTTTACAATTGCATGACCCTGTGAGTAACAGCAAAAATCTAAAAAAGGTCAAGTCAGCATAGCTATGTTCAGTTTGACAGAATAGGCTAGGCATTCAAACCTAGATAGAATCTCTACCATAAAAACATTTGAAAGAACCTCTGACTACAAGTAGCATCACAATACATCCCCTGGAGTGTTAAACAAGTTTTGGTTGAAAACAAAAAAAAAATTTCAAGCCCTAGTAAGTGATTTGCATTTCCACAGAGAGCCTGTGGTGCTGACCCAGGTAGTGGAATTATGCCCATGGGTTACACTTTTATAAACAGTTCTTCACCCTGCAAAGGCTTCCTAAATAATAAATGGGGATAGTAAGTTATAAAATATTGAACACAGTGTAATAAAATAGCTTTTGGATGAATTTATGTTATGCTGAGATCTAAGCATAGATATTGTAGTACTCTTTTTTTTTTAATATGTACTATTAAGTCTGTTCTTAGACATTGAATTTATCTCTTTTTTTTCTTTTTTTTCTTTTTCATGGATCTGCCCCTGAACTCTAAATGAGAGCATACATATCAAGATCCTTATTCTTCCATATAATGCATTACAAATATATGTTTAGTCCAGAAGTAAAGATACAGATACTCCAATTAGTGAAATGTGACTAAGGCAACTAATACAAAATCAAATTTGTTTAAGATTCTGTCAAAATTTGAATATCAGTGCTAGAAACTAAGGCTGAAGAAGCTTTATGGACACATTTATCATTCCTGCTATCCCTATTGTCTATGTGGGCCTTGTGGGTCCTAAAGGCAAACCAACTACTATACAAATTTCTTTTTATTTAATGATTAGAGGCAGGAGAGATACAGCTGGTATCAGCGTCAAAGAATGAGCCTGAACACTGCCTAAGGACGATTTTCCGTGAGAGGAGTCTTTCAAACTACCTCAAAATTTTTCCGAGGGACAAAAATAACACTGATAAGAATGTGAAATGTTGAAGTAGAATATGCATTTCTTCCTGGTTCCATCTTAGCACAAATATGAGGCAATGTTAGTTGTTATCTGCATCAAGTCCCTTAAATCTTTGGACAAGATTTCTTTGGGCAGGACTTGTACATGGGAACTCTGTGCCATGGCAGAGCATGAAAAGAACTTCTATCCCTTTCTGTGGTACTAGTGAGGCCAGGTAAAAAACATGTAATGTTTTATAGTTACATTTTTTCTCTTTTGTTTCTCAATGTGGAGCATGACTATCATAGTAATAGTTGATGCAAAGGATTTAAGAATAAATTTTTTTTCAGCTATACTTCCCATATTCTGCTACATTCCCATATTGGCAGCTGCATGGCTTAGGCAATAGGAGATTTCTCAGGGTGCCATCTTGGAAGAAATGTGTACCAGCATTTTCCTTCAATTACATCTATAAGTACATGGGCTCAGGCCCTGAAGAAATAGCCCACCTAAATCTTTATAATAGCACATTGAACCCAGAGATGTGGGCTAAAAGTAGAATTCTAGCTAACAAGGCTGAGTGTCCTTCTTTCTAGCGTGCAAGCTTTTCCTCATTAGGCATTCTCTTACTTCTTAAAGGCACCTTTATTAGATATTAATGCTGGTGCATGTTTGTTTGTCTGTTTTCACTTATGGTACATCTATTATATGTTCTGTTTTGTTAAAAATGTATGGCTAACCAACAGAGAAAAGAGCTGTCTATTTTGATTTCTTGGATCGTACAGATTTGTCTGCAGGGAAGGGACACTAATTTATATATGAGGCATCAAGCAAGTACATCTGGGAGAAGTTTCTGGAAAGCAGTGAATACAGAAAGAGAAAGAGGTGGAGAAAAAAGCTCTCATGGCAACAGAAGAATAGAGCAAGAACAAGAAGCAGACACAAAGAAAGAGCTGTGAGGCTAACAGATGCACAAGTCTAGGCTTTTAAAAACCCTCCAGGGGCAAGCACTTGAAAGTTTATTTCTAATATTTACAAGATGGATAGCAGTGTTCCATCAATTATGGCATTAAAAAGAAGAAACTTCTGTTCAGCAGATGTTTCTGCTCTTGATACTCAAAGAAAATAAAATCAATGTTTCACATTACTGCAAACTAATTAAATGTAAAATTAGAACACAGTTAGGTTTAAGACTGAGCTAAGGAGTAGCTAATCTAGAAGACAACTGAGGTTTTAAAACTAAAAATTCCTCTTCTATGACTTGGAAAAAACACCATGTTGAACTGTTGGACTGTCAGAGTCATGTCCAATGGTATGTTAATAGTAACATATCCTTGAAAAAAATTCCAGCAGCAGAATTTCTCTCAGCCTTGTGAGAATTGGTGTTTTCATAGTTTTTGTTAATGGTCCCTTTAGAGACTAATTTATCCTATCAGGTTCTTCAGGAAGTAATGTATTACTTAAAGCATTTAGCGTGAAACTTGAACCAGTTTTCCTTTACAAGGACTTGCATGCTTGTAATTCCTTTTTATTGAAAACAAAGAGAACCATCTTCTAAGAGCATCTGTCATGCTGGTCACTTAAAGTCTGTTGAGAAAACAGAGCATGTTGCAGGATGATAGAAATTAAGCATAAGCAGATATATTAAGACTGGATTTCAACAGTTAAGATTTAGATATTTGAAGGTTTTCTTTTACACATAAAAGTCTTCATATTTCATTAAAAAATTAGTCAATGGTTTATGGGAGAAAAATTTAACTTTGAAGGTCCAATTTAGAAATATGTTACTTATTGATAACTTGTAAGGTAATTATAACAAGAATCACAACTTTTACTGCTGAGTAAAAAACTCAGTATGAAATATCTCCAGCATTTTGAAGAAGTTTTTTTTCTTTAGCAAAAGATTTCATAAATGCTTTGTCCAAGTTAGTAATTTCCAACAAAACAAAAATAATATATTGGTCCAATGAATTCCCGTAGATCCACTCCATTGCCCCACATATGAACACCCACATCTAAGACTGTATATCCGAGAAACAGTAGATATATTTTGTTTACAAGCTGTCTAAGTAATCCCACATCATCTCTGCTTGTGGGAGTAAACTTCTACATGCGATGGAAACATACGAGTAACAATGCAGCGTAAGCACTCTGTAAAATTCATGCAGCAAAACCCCCAAATCCATTGTGAGACATAAACATCTGAGTCTGACAGGTGACAAAACAGTTTTTATATAGGACTTGATATGATAGAAGTGGAATGTGGACAGAGCTTAAAATATATGCATAGTTATAGACATTCACAATGCATACAGTTGAGAGGACGAAAGGGCAAAACCAGAACATTCTGGGTTGCCAGCCAGAGGAGATGTTGACCTTTCTGGAGCAGATCTCTATTTTTAAAAATTCTGGCTTATAAGCAAAGATTTTGTTGGGGATGTGAAGGCTGAAAGCAGCCTCAACTCCGGTGACCTTGAGTTAGTAGATTTCAGAATCCATGTGAGAGGAGAGGACAAAAAGCAAGATCAGAACACTGGATTTAAAGTGAACAGATTCTGGCCTCTTTAAGGATGCACTGGAAAATGTCATGTGAGAAAAAGCCTGGGAGGGAAGAAGGGTGCAATGTAACTGTGTAAAATTCAAGGACTGGCTCTTGCAGGTTCACGAGAAGTCCACTCCAATGAGCAAAAATAAAAACTGCCAGAAGACCTGCATGAATAAGCAAGGAGCTCCTAGCAAAACTCAAATATAGGAAGGAATAATACAGAAGGTAGAAGCAGTAAAAATTATAGAATATAGAGATTCTGTTTGAGTATGGAGAGACAGAGTTAGGAAAGCCAACACCCACCTGGGGTTGAATCTGGTGAAAGATGGCAAAGGCAGAAAGAAAGAATTCTACATATATAGACAAGTAACAAAAACAAGACTAGGGAAAGCATGAACAAATTGCTAAATGGGTCAAAATTCCTGTTGAACCGAGACACAGGAAAAGCTGATGTACCAAAGGTCTTCCTCACCTCAGTTTTTATTAGCAGAACCTGCCTTCAGAAATCCAAGGACCTAGAGACAATGAGTGACTAACTTGATTAACTTCTATGACTGGCTTGGTAGATGAAGAATTTCCTATACAAAGAAGCTGATGGAGAATGAGCTGGATGAGCAGACAATGAGATTAAAAATCTGCCTGGACATAGTCTTGGCCAGCCTGCATGGGGTCACTCTGTTTGAGTAGAGCTTTTTACCGAATGACTTCCAACTGTACCTGCAAAACTTAATCATTCTCCACGAGGTGAACTGCCTGATGTGAAAACTGAAGACCTCACCTGTGTCTTCTGCTGTGAGCAATGTTGTTGCTCTTCTTCCTTATCATCGTTGTCATCATCATCATCATCATCATCATCATCATTTTTTCAGATGAATCGAAGTGATCGAGAATCTCAGATTAAAAGCAGAAAAAAACCCCAAGTCACTACCTGTCTGTTTGGACTCCTAAATAAAGAATCTGAGATCTTTCAGCACAATATATGTTCCCAAAAGCTGCCCTGTAAAAAACAGTAGGTTTTTCCTTGTTTTGGGAGTTTTTTTTACATTATTCCTTAGAATGCTTTTCTAATTCCTGTTGTCAACTACATTCTTCACTCACACATAAATGTGTGTTTTAACTAAAGCAAGAAAGAGTCTTTTGTCATACCGTGACTTCTTGATGAAACTATATTAAGAACTCATGCTGTGTGTGTTTGCAATTAAATATTTATCTTGGCTTAATAGCTCTTATAGCAGAAAAATTGCTATGATAGCAGAATGATCTGATGGAGATTAGGAGTTTAAAACAGAAATCTGTCATATCAAATCTGGATCAAGAAACTAGCAAGAAACAGTTAGGTCAGTTCAGGTAAGGAAATTTACAGTGTTGGATCCACAGAATACATGGCTTTTATTAATACTGAAAATTATAGAAACTTCCAGATTTCTAATTAAATATTTATATAATATATAACATAGAATATAGATATAAATATTTATATGCACACATAGAATTTATACATATATATACAGTGTATATATGTATATAAAAGATATAAGCCAATGTTGCTAAAAAAGTTTTCTTATCAAGATATGTTAAAAATAGGAAAATTTGTAGCAGAGTATTGTGAGGTCCCTAACCACAGGTGATATTCTCCTCAAAGAGCATGACACAAGGCTGTTACCTTCAAAACAAAAGAAAAACAAACAAGCAAATTTTCATTTCAAAATAGAAATGAAGACTTACTGAATTTCTCCTCTTATAGGAAACTCATTGTTTCACAGCTTTCTGGAGAGACACACCCAAATAAAGGCTTCTGCTTTGTGTTGTCTGGTGGGTAATTTCTCTGCAGAATTAGCCAGTCTGTATCAATTTTCCCTGCAAGAATAGTTATTTTGGCCTGAAACTGGACAATGAAATGTGCCATATTTTCTCCCCCATTTTTCTTTATTCAAAGCTTCAGGAAGATTCAGTGTCAGCTGTTAGGAAACACGTTCAATAGTTAGAGTCCTACTGTGTCCAGAAAGTCATGTGATCTCCATTGTGGGGTTTTTTTTCAGCTTAGAAGAAAATGCTAAGACTTCACAACAGGTAGGAAACTAGATTTTTTTTTTCTGTTTTCCAAGCAAAAGAACTAGCTGTAAACAAAAGCTTTTTAAAAAGAACATTATCAGTATTTTATTTAAACACTTTTAAAATTTCTTCACAGATTAACAAATTTGCAAGTGAATACAAACAAGCCTATAACTTTTAATATTCAGTACTAAGCCTTTGTAAAACACCATGTTTCTTACTTAAAAAAATACAAGCAAACTACCTAATTTTTTATTAACTTGAGCAGTGATGACATTCAGAGTGTAGAAACTAGTTGAGTTATACTTCCCATTTTGCCTGGAGGAGCCTGGAAAGATGCCTCTTACATGCTTAGGCATCTTTTAAAGGAAGGTACAAGACAAAGTATTTCTGAAGTGTTAAGTTAAACGAAAGCTCAAAGTGTCTAAAAAAATTGTACATCTTAAATATCCAGCTGCACCTTCACTTTTATATTATTCATAAAGCTGGAAAAATCTCATGTAACCCAAGAGTCTCCAAAAATTAAGTAGGCTTAAATTGCTTTTACTTACAAGTATCGCTGAAAGGAGAGCTGTTTGACATTTTTTGTACATTTGGGTTTTTTATTTTGTTTAGCTTATTCGTGTGTCCTGCACAGAATGAAAACAGTCATAAAATCTGAGTTTACCTTGCCACTGTCACTGGTAAATTTTTTCTGCACCAAGACAGACACTATTAATCCTGTATCCTTTCCTGCCATGGTGTCCCAGAAGCCCTTTCATTTGCCAGCAGCACAGAGTCTTTTCTTGTAGCAGAGAGTAGCCTCTCACTAGTGTGTAGTTCAGATCCTCTGTTTCTGTGCGGCAGCATCTTCAATTCATGGTCAAATGACCGCTTACCTTGTAAATTAAATTTCCACAGTCCATGTGGTTCATATTATAGCTTATTAGTCAAGAAACAATTATGTCATCGTGTGCCCCACCGAGCTAGCACAAACAGAGACACTTATACCCATGGGCTCAGAGCCAGCTCATGAAAAGCAATTGTGTGAATAACACAACTGTATTAAAGATTCAGTGCTTTGTGAAGAGCTGGACACCTACCAGCGGCACCAAAGTGATGGAAGAACGTGTGCCGTAAGGAAAGCCCACACTACTTGAATTGATTGAAAAATATGGTGGTGAGGGAGGCATAGATAGAAGTAAACATATTTTTCTTTGTATGTAGGAAATATTCTTATGCTAAACTAATTCTTGTAGAGATTCTTAAATGAAATTCAATCAAGATCTTTATGAGTAAGGAATTATGGATAGATTTAGAAATTATTTGAAACTGGTAGTTTTGTCCTGTTCTTTCTTTTTTTTTTTTTTTTTTTAGTATTTACTCTTTCAACAGCACAAGCTCAATGAATCTATAAATATATGTGTATGTGTAAAGACATACATGTACATGTGCATATATGTATGCACACACACACATATATATATAAATACACACACCCCACCTTTTCAAACCCTCCAGGCACAGATACATTTGCTTTTTCTTTTTGTCCATCTTACTGACATTCAAGTCACTGTACATATACAATGTATATATACCATGTATCTATACAGATGGGCATGTGTTCCTATGCATGTATTCACCCAGAATATATATGAAAATGCATGCCACACCGTGGTAGAGTGAGAAAATGCTGTTTCCTTCTTACAAATAGGGTTTAAAACTTTCAGAAAGAACAGTAAAATCATCCAGTATTGGCAAAAAAGTTCAATATATCTTGAAAATTTACATGGGGATGCCCAAGCTTGACAGAGGAGACACACAGACAGATAAAATTTGTTCCTAAACCACATACTCAAAGATCCTGAAAATGTACCTGTTCCTGGGCTTCCCTTAGCAGAAAAATCATTTTACAAATTGTAAGATTAGTAAGATATCTCTGGGCCTGGTAGAAAAATGCCTAAGTGATCCCCTTAGTCAAGAATAAACCCCAGTTGAAATTGATTGAGTTTTCAAGAACTGGTTTTGAAAAAAAAAGTAATTTTAATAGTTTCTGACACCACTGGTGCCATCCTATCTGAGTGCCAGAAAACCCCTGACAGACTGGGCATGTCTGGCCATGTCAGCAGCCATTATTGTGAGACCCAGTATTAAGAAATTTTGATATATCTGTGCTGTCACCCTGGGTTGTTTTATACATACAGTTTACCAGCACCAAAAGCACCAAAAGACTTCAGAAAGTGCCAAAAAATCAATAGTTTCTTTGGCAGAGTCATACTATCATAGTTACGTAAATAACTTCCCAATGGAATAAAGCATTACAACATTGTCAGGTATCATTTTATTGCTAAGCTTAATTTGAAGACTTTGCAACCACGTTCGTCTTTCAGATATTCTATAGAATGATGTATAGAAGGAAAGAAGAACCCCAAACCAACCAAATAAAAGCAAAACCCAGGTAAACAAAAAACTAAAAACCCAATGACTTCTTTTTGTGCAAATTTAACTTCACTGATCTGCAAAATTTTAAATCTGTATTGCAATACTTGTATATTAAACTCAGCTCTTCCAGGAAGTCTTTTGATAGTATAATTCAAAGATTTTTAAGAAATATACTGGTTTGACCATTTCTCAGGAAGAACTTTGAGCACAAAAACATCACAAAGTCTTGTTTCTGTATCCTTACTTTATCTTCTTCCTTCAACATTAAGTACTTGTACTGCAGGCTTTATCCCGCTTAGGAACATGCTGAAATCTGAGCACAAGAGCCTTATAACTATGCATAGGAAGCCTCAGTAACTCAAGGAACAGAGAAGGTTTGATTTTTTGCATACTAAACAAATTAATTTCTCACACTATCTTTTTCAACCACAAATTTGGTTGAGGCAGAAAATATTTATCTATGTGTCAAAGACTTATGAATACCCAGAAGCACAACACATGCTTTCTTTAGTGAGATCATTATAATTTTTTTCCCAGCAAATATCAGTTCACTCTGAAGAATTAATTAGATTGGCATAGAATTTGTCATAGCAAGCGTGTTTTCTCTGCTTCATGGACTGAGCTATCAAAGTCTAAACTGAAAATATTCAAAAGGATTTTCAAGGGTTTTACAATCCCCAGTGTTCTTTTGTTGTTATTTGTTTAGGTTTCTTGAGGTTTTTTTGTTTTTTGAGGTTTTTTTTAATTATTTAGACACATTCAGTACAAGATGGATTTAAGCACAGTGGCCTTCACACTTCCAGAGAACCTATCCATGGCAGATTCTGGAGTTGGTGTAATCCCAGGTATTTTAATGGAGTTTTAGGAAGAGACACCTCAGTGCTGGGTGAACTACTGGCTTTCAACACAACAGCTATTAAAAATCTAGAGTAACTTTTCCTCACTCACAATGCATGAGAGGACAAGCCCTAGCATCTGGAAAATGCTGTCACGGGACTCCCAGGCACCAGATTTCAACTAGAATACTTAATTTTACTGCAACCTGCTGACAGCAGCTGTGATTCTTATACAAAATAATATTTTCTGCAGTATATCTCCATAGACTGAAAGGAAACAAAAAGATATTTTGTCTTAAATTAGTGTTATTGAAACATGAAGCAAGTAAAGCAAGTACTTTTAAAGTGAAAGTTTCTAAAGTTTTAGTGCAACTAGTTAAGAGCACTGTTATAGTTTAGAGCTATTGGTTGCTTTGCTATTTTGTAAGGAGAGTTAAGATTTTGAAGAATTGTGAACGTGGTTTTTCAAAGTTCAGCTTCTTATTTTTCTCTTTTAATAGAGGCCTAGATCCTAGGGAGGCAGAGACTTGACTTTCTGGTCTCTAAAATATAGCTGCTTTTGATTCCAAATAATTTGAAGCAATAGGAAAAGCTAATAGTAATGTATGATAAAAAGTTCAGTGAGCACTACATCCACTGTCTTTCCTGGACAACTCTGTCACTGTGTGCTTAAACATCTCAACCAGAGAGGAGTCTGAATTTTGAAAGTGCCACTGCTTAAGTTTTTGTTTGGTTTTTTTTGGTTTTTTTTTGGGGGGGGGGGTTTGGTGTGGTTTTTTTGTTTGTTTGTTTGTTTTTAATGTAATGTTTGATTACTTGATACACTTCTTGATGTCACAAAGTAGGTAAGAGTGTTAGATATAGATGAGCAAGTCTTTAAGCCTGTAAGGTGTGGAATCAGAGTAAGCAAACATGTGACAGGGCTTGCCTTCTGTTCAAGGACAGATAGGGAATAGAAGACAAAACAATAAATGTGGTTGCATTTAAGAAAATGATTGTGCCACATGATACTTTCTGACTGAAGTGTTTTTTACTTGCTTCTCCTAAGTTATTTTTCTTCCCCACATCTGTTCATTTAACACTTTTAGATTTATTACTGGTGATGCTTCCAGAAGATAGATTTCTTGGAGAGTACATGACCAGTAGTATTGCAGCTTATCTCAAAACACATTTGTCAAGATTGTGACATGATGCCTGACAATAGCATGGAACTAGACTCACTGACTCCAACAACACATTTAGTTGAAGTAGATCCCAAGGTGAGGTAATTAAAAAAAAATCTTAAAACTGTAAGTTTGGATGGGGAAAAAAACCAGTGAAAATGATGCCTGCAGCAAATTCTTATAAAAACATCTTGGCTGTAGCTACTCAAGGTACTAACATACATTGGCACTTCTTGTAATACTCTTCTAATGCCAAGTTAAAATCACACTCTTCAAATATTCTGCTACGGCAAAATGCTTTCATATTAGTACATCTCTAAACCAGACTAGCATAAACTGTGTACACTATACCCACTGAGATTTATACAAAGCATATATCTATATAGATATAAATACTTCCAGGTTGACAGAAAAAATTAATTTAAGCTTTAAAAGAAAGACAAGCCATACATTGCAGATAGAATAAACTTTCATAAAAAGAAATAATAAGCAAACTGTTAATTTAAATATTTAGATTACCACTATCAGGTACTCCTCATACTCTGAGAAGGTGGGGTTATGCCTGGGCATACACAAAGGCTATAAATATTTTTAACGGTAGTAGGAAGAGGACATAGCACTTAAGGAAGAAATGAAAACCAACTAGTCAAGCAAAATAAAACCCCTCATGCATTTAATGGCCTATCTGAAAAGTCTTTTTGCTAGATTTTCATTTTGAATGGAAATGCAGGTAGTATGAAAAAACCCTCCCGTGACCAGCTTTCACAAGCTGTTTGGCGTGTGTGAAATTTTGAGGCGTCTCAGTAGCTTTACCCGTTCCGTTTTCTCCAAACAAAAACCTAACCCAACTTAAACCAAACAAACACGGGTGTATTTACCAAGCAGCTAAGCTATGTTGTTCAGCTTATTTCTGTAGTCTGACAGTAAGACTGACACCTTCCCTATCTTAGTTCTCTTGGCTCAATCCATACAGTCTGCATAATTCAACATCTTAGTAAGTCTTCAGGCAGATTTGCAAGTTATCAAGCCTCTCCTTCCAACAAGCTTTATTGAGTAGATTGAAAACAGCAGTATTGCTGGATGAAGGTTAAATTTACTAGCAAGTGAACAAAAAAAAAAGACTACTGAGACATCCTTTTGTTTACAGAAAAAGAGTGTCAGGTTTTGCCTATAATGCTATGAACAGCATGTCAAAACTTCAAAATACAAAGATATATTTAGATATGTAGCAGCATACAAAATCAATATTAACTGTAAGCCTCCAGAAAACCATTAAAAAAAAAAGTTAAATGATTGCAAAGATCTTCTACATGATTTTCAGTTTGGACTCACTCTCTGACAATAATTCACCTACCTAAGCAAACAAACAAGAGAACAATCTTTCCTTCCATTGGGAAAGATTATCTCAGTCTTAAATTAGACATTGTTTTTCTTTACTACAAGGTATTGGAAAGCATTGAAGGACTGTAAATTGGTGTCTTAAATAATTATTTACATAATACTTGTCATCTCTCATGGAAATGGGAAATATAAAAGGCCTCTAGTTTGAGCTCCATCATCTTTAACGTCTGCTCTGGCATTAGTGTTGTGCTCAGGGTTGGTTTTCTCTTTCCTCATTTGTGTACTTTCTCTTAGAGATAAGTAAGTTTAGAATCCAGATTACATGATATTCATCAGGAGATATTCAGCTACACTCACCCATTTGCATGGCTATACACACATATGTGTATAGAACATATCTAGGTACTGTTTTCTTCTGCATAGGTTCCTGGACAATGTTACTTTTTGTATTAAATATCTACTGATAATGGACTGATGAAAACCCATGATTAAGCACTTATACATCCTGTCTGTCCTTAACAACTTGTGCATGCTGATATACTGAATGAATCCTTTAAAATCCCAGGAATATTGGAAACAACTTTGAAAAACTAGATATCTCTAATGATTCCTAGTTGGCCCAACACAACCCTTATGAACTAAACCATGTAGAAACAAGAAAAGAAGGGGGAAAAAGAGAACAATAAGATATGTGAAACATACTTCTTTGCTCAATATTTCTTAAGTATTGTTTAGAGGGGATGAATACATCAGCAAAATCCCTACAGAACTATTTAATCTTTGCATACAAACATGCGTGTATTGCTTCAGTGACATTTGAATGGCCCACAGACTTGGAATCAATCACATGTTTTGTTTTGTCTCGTTAGCAAGCTAAGCTATACCCTTGCTCCTGCTTGAAAATTTGTTTTACTTCTAGTTCCATTCTGAAACCTGCCCAGCACAAACAGGTGTGCAGACACACACAGACCCACACATGTACTGCTCTATCAAGCAGCTCTATCACTGCTGAGAAAATAATATGGTGAGAATCTCCAAGCATGAAGATTTTGATAGAGTGTACTAAGTTAGAAGGCACTGTCTGCAGCTAGACATCAAGTAAAATAGAGATCTTGGATGTATCATTGTTCTGGTCTTCAGTACATTTTTTTAGTGTGGCAAACAGTGCTCAACAAATTTCCTTCGTAGATACAATATGTGCCTGTAAAGTCTGGGGAAGAAAAACCTCTATAGCCATCACAAGCAGTGGCTGTACAAATGTGGAATGATGTCCAAATTATAGAATTATTTTTTCTGAAATTTAGTAACTTTAAAAAGTTAATAATTTAGCAAAATTTTGGTTAAATTGTTGAAGGTTGTGTACTAAAGTAAACCTATAAATAATTAAACATACTTAGAGCTCCTGAAGCTATAAGAAGTTTCAGAAAAAACTCATTAGTATTTTTTCCTTTAAAACAATGATTGCAAAAAGTAGAGAGCACATACTTGTAATTACACCTTGCAGCAGAGTCATATATCTGATGGTCTTACTCTCAAAAGACACTGGAGCAACAAAGCAAAAATCCAGAAGTGGTGGTTTTTTTGTTGAGCAATTGGTTCTTCTCAATTTAAATTGTAATTAGGAACTCAAATCCACAGAGATTATAGAGCAGTTGATATTGACATTTCTAAAATCTTCATATTTGTAAATATTTTGAGGACTTTTACAGTTCAAAACATCAAAGGAATGAATATATAATAGGGAGAAAAGAAAGGGCAGCATTTTAACCGGATGAAAAGACGAGGAATAGAGATAGTGTCCAAGTGCAGTAGGCATCATTTTAAATGCAAAAAACCTTTATTTATTTTAGAACTGGTGTGAAATGTTGTCATGAATGCAATCATTGCTCTTCTTCCAATCCTACAAACTCTAAGCAAGCTTACTCTATTCACACTATGTAATTCATAATTATTGCTTCATAAAAGATTTTCCAGAAGTTGTTCATACCTCTTTCAAGAAGTGCAGTGAAATTCCCTGATTGGTAGACAGGCCAGTATGAGGCTCTTCAAAGTAAAGAATTTAGGGGTTCATGTAACAAATGATAACTGTAATTTGCATATGAAAAGAAAGTCTGTTTTTTTCTTTTTCCATTTGTTTTCTTGTCTTGTTTTGTTTTGGATTGGGTCGCTTTGTTTTGGTATTGCGCTCAAAGGCATGTAGCGATGAGACATTAAAGATGATTAGTGTAATTATACATACAGTATCTATTCTTAAACTTTCAGTCTTCTGAAGGCAAATGTTGTTGTGTCAAAACTTTCTTGATCAAATAGAGGGTGAGGGGGAAGAAGGTAAACTCTAAAGGAATTCACAATAGAATGAGATTACTGTCAAGTTCCTTAAATATATTTAAATATTAATGTGTTATAATCAAGATGTCCTGACATACAATAAAAAATCTGCATGAGAGGTTATTTGAGAAAAGTAACAAATTTCCTGATGAAAATAATAATACAAAATAAAAACAACACATTCACTGCTGATATTTCACGTTCCAGCTATCCATGCAAATGCATCTTGCCCTTTCAGTTATTATGCTAGGATTTTGCAGTACCATTATTATGATTTTTCCATATTCAGGCAGCATTATTCACACATAAAATTTTCAGAGTGATTTTTATTTATGAGGAAATCTTTAGTATAAACATGGTACACAGCTGTCATGATACTAGTGCAAAAATTCAATCAGCAATATTTCAGAGATTTTGCTTTGCTGATACCACTATAATTACTATCAAAAGAGCATTTCTTCACTGGAAAGTTTCTGACACCTGGATACAAGCTCCACAGGAGATATGTAGCAAAAAGTGGAGGCAGGAAGCTAATACGACTAGCAAGACACAAAGTCAGCATTACGAATAACTCACTGTCAGCCTCAAACAAAACTTTTCAGTTCCTTCATGCCTAGAGATGAGATCCAATAACCACTTTTGGCCCCTACATTCAGGATTATCAACAAACCGCAGAGTTCAGAGGAAGGTCATGGATGGGTATGTAACTTGAACATGAGACATAATAGGAGAAACAGAGGGAACTGGATTTATTTAAGCTGTGGAAGAGAAAGCTGGGAAAAGATCTGACTGGAATCCTCTTCTACCTAAGAGAAGCTAAAAGGAAGACAGAACTGGGCTCTTCTCCAACATGTATCTTATTAACACAAAGGCAACAATCAAAAGCTGCAACAGGGAGATTTCAAAGTAAGTGTAAGCCAAAAATTCTACATGAAAGGAGCACGTGACTGTTGGAAAACATTTCCTTGGGAAGCTGTGAAAATTCTATTGCTGCAGGGTCTCAATACTCACCTGAAGAACACCCTGAGCAACGAGATATACTACTGAAGCTAGCCCTGGTTTGAGCAAAGGGTGGGCCAGATGATCTGTGGAGGTCCCTCCATTTCTTTTTTGTTTAGATTTTACTTGAAGGTAAGATAGTGCATCTGATTGATGAGACAACTGAAATAAGAACCATTTTCCTAACAGAAATTCACAGGATAGAAGCTGGTGAGACACCAAAAAAAGTATATCTTTTTTGCCACACTACGCAGTCCCAATATAATAGGGAATGTACATAAAAATGTCAAGTATTTTGAACCATTCTTCGGATTTAATTTTTTCAATTCAAGCTCATGCTACAATTACACTTGCAAAGCTTTACTAGATTCAGGCTGCCAGTGTGAATGCAAGTGTTTTGAGGGTCAAAGGGAATGTTATACTATAAACATGAACTGGGTAAAAGCTGAAAGACTGAAAAGGTCTTACTGAAAAGGTCTCAACACATCAAGCACTATCTTTCCCTTTTGTCTCATGTTTTGATAATTCAAACATCTACTACTGGTGAGGAAAATAACTAGATTGGAGATCTTTGATTTGTTAAGAAGTTTTTGGTTTCAATGATTATTTTGATTCAAAGAGCACACAAATTAGTGTGATTATCATTCTCTGCATGACTTAGGCAGTTTAAAAATGGAGTAGAAATTAATTTAAAGAAGTTCTAAGTGGTTAGAGAATGACTTCACAGAACTTTGAAACATATTTTGTTTTAAGAAATACTGACCTTATGACAAAGTATCCCATGAACAGGAAGAAGGGATCCATGGTTGGCAGCTACCTTCTCATGCCACACTAAACTGTTGGTGGTCTTACGAGCAGATAGTGCCATACTCAATTAAAGAAAGCATTTAAGATTGCCTTTGTTTTTCCATGAGCAATCGTGATGATGAACTTTCATTGTTCACTAGAGTGTGCTGAATAATATATTAAAGTTTATGCCACAAACACTGTTTTATTCTTAGTGAGTAAGTATTCACTAATATTCTTAATGAATAAGTTTTTTGAATGCTTTTTTGCTAGCACAGGATGATATTTTATTAGATAAATATTAACAGCCA
Organism: Camarhynchus parvulus; assembly: GCF_901933205.1. Classification (NCBI taxonomy): domain Eukaryota; kingdom Metazoa; phylum Chordata; class Aves; order Passeriformes; family Thraupidae; genus Camarhynchus; species Camarhynchus parvulus. The sequence continues at coordinate 78,870,558 of NC_044572.1, forward strand.
GCTTTTGCCAGATAGCATTAGTAGAAGAAAAAAACTTGTCTCTAAAAATGACTGATTTGATTAAACTTGAATCAAAACATTGCTCATTAGCCACTTTCAGCACATTTTAAAGCCCTTGGAACAGTTACGGATTGGCATTAATATTTTATGAAGCTTTGAGAAAATAAATTATTTATCATTTCAAAGGTACTTTGGTAGTTTTGTACAAAAATCCCACATATCCTTCATGATTTTTCAACTCTATGGTTTATGCAGCTATCCTATTTCACATCACTAATACCTGGAATGAGTTAAATGAAAGAGAGGTTTAAGAGAGGTGTCCAAGGGAGAATTTCTCACTGTAGACCTGAAGATATTTACTTTCATATTCCTTGTGAGTCTTTTAAGAATTTATAACCGCTTGTTATTCCCTTTCGCGCTCCAAAATAGTTAAATATGTAAAAGCTTGCATGAGCCCTGTTAAAGATTGAAAATGATTGATGTTTTCTGAAATAATGGTTGTCTTGTTAACATCTTCCTCATACTTAAATCAATATTTTTATAAAAAAATCTAAGTCTTGATCTAATGGATTAAATTATTGAAGAAAATAATATTGATTTTATTCAAGTTTATTCTAAAGCTGAATGGTGAGGGAAAAGCTCTTTAATATAAAAAAAGTAAAAACATAACACATCTAGGAACCTGTCAGATAATTTAGCCTCTAAAATATATTTGTATATTGATAGGCTTAAATCAACTAATTGAATTATACAGAAAAATATTTCACAAATGAAGGAAACATCATTCCCCAAACTTAAAAAAGAAAAAGCACTTTTGTTTGCAGGATTTTTTAAATGGTAGCTATTTAAAATTATTAATATTTAGAATCAGAATGCCCAACAGCAAAATACCAGAAAAGCCTGGCAAAAATTTATCATGTTGGCATTACTTCTCTACCTGTGTCACGTGCAGTCTACATATGTATCACAATGATTCTGGCTGGAATAAAGTTAATTCTCATCATAGCAGTCAGAATGGTGCCGTGTTTTGGATTTGCAGCAAAACCAGCGTTGATAACAAAGCAGTATTTGTGCTATTTTTGAGCAGAATTTGTTCAACATCAAGACTTTATCTACTACCCACTCTGTCTCCCCAGGCAAACAGGATGGGGAAGCACAAAAAGCTGGGAGGGAATGGCTGACCAGAGTTGATCAAAGGAATATTCAATACTATACAATGTTGTGCTCAGTAATACAGGCTGAAACGGAATGGAAGAGGAAAAAGGAATATTTTTATTTGGCTCCTGGTGGGAAATAGTAAATAAACTGTTTAGTTTGCTTTCTTGCCCAAACAGCTTTTCATCACTTATTAGGCTCTTTCTGTCTCAACTCACAAGTTTTCTCACCTTTTCTTCTCTGACTCTCTTCACCATCCCTCCTGGAGTGGGGAGAGACCAAGTGACTAGAGGAGTACTTAGTCTCTGGGTCAAGAAAAAAAATGTATATATATATATATATATATATATATATACACATGAACGCCTCTCTGTATACTTTCATGAGGCAAGACTGGATATGGCACTTATTGCCATGGTCTAGTTTACATAGTGGGGTTTGGTCACAGGTTGGACTTGATGATTTCAAGGACTTTTCCAACTTTAATGATTTTGTGATTCTCTGATAGACTTTGCACTTCCATATTTGTACTTTGCTCTCTGAGCCAGCAGAGTGAAGACTGTTTGCCTTCTAAACTTTTTCTTCTAAAGATCCATATTGTAGGAAATTTTAATATTTGTGGTTGGATATTCCACTCATTTGTTTTGTTTTAGTTGCCATTAAGCTTTCTCTGAGAAGCTTTAAGGATGGCACAGGAATCATAATTGGAGTTTCAGTATAAAAACATTCCAGATCCATCAACATCAGGATATGCTGATGACATAACTAGAGAAGAAGTAAAATGAAGTTATTCAGACCTCTTTAATGGCTGAATTACTTCTCTGTTGTAATTAGTGGCAGCTTCAATTAACAGTGCCTAAATACCTGAAGAGTTTCAATTTTGTCAGTTAACAGTTTTGCAAGAAGACACCCACCTTTTCAACATGCAAACAGAGTTTGTGAAGACAATTGAGTTTTCAACACAATGCCTATAGCTCTTTTAACCAAATTCTCACAGTTCTGCTCCTCTTTTAGCTATTTCTGGTACCAATGCAATGGTGAAAAGGAGCATGAAGAGCTGATCCCACTAGAATTCTATGGGTAAGTACATAAAATTTTGTTCTGGCATCCCAATCAAATAAAGGTAAAACAACATCTGGTATTGAAATTCCCAGAGAAGCCACACTAGTGCTTGCGAGAAACCTGAGGTTAGTTTGAATGAGAATTCAAAACAAATCTTTTATCTAGATAAGATATATTTGACAGTGGATTATTGTATTTTACTTCAAATTTACCATGTAGTAATATTTCAGAGTAAAATATTTGTTTCAAAATATTTAACAGGCTTACATTATGTCACATATCTCTGTATTGAATCTCAATGTTGTCATTGATACTGAAAAAAACATATATTTTAATCTCCTAAAAAGCTATTACTATAGAAAACCCTTTTTTTAACAAATGAAGTTAAGCTGATAACCAAAATTTGCATCTATTTTTCAGGTGCAAGATTTTGTTGTCATCTTCTCTTTATATATTATCAGCTTAATGTCACATGTTTTGGTTAAAAAGCTTATATGTTCAATGCAAATAGTTTATACAACATCATAAATTTTCCTTTATTATATTAGTTTGAAATTGTGTTTCTGCAGTTCTGTTGTAACTCTTGAATGTATCTGATTAATATCTCATAATTTTTAGAAATCCTTCCTTTTAAACCATCCCTCAATTTCTGCCCTCTAAGATGGTGTGGCATAAATACTAAGCTTTATACTGGGAACTGTGCTGCATGTCCTAAAATGACACTAATGTTTTCTGTATAATTCTTTGTTATAATTTATTTTGAATCAGCACTCTGTATACTTTGGAAGAATAGGACATTCTCAGGATTATGTCAGCAACAAAAATTCAACGTCTTCAATTCTTTAATTTAGTTTTATTCTCAGTGTGTTTCACTGCACAGAGTGATGGAGTACATCTGGAGTTAGTGATGTGCAATCCCAGTACCTTAGGATGGATGAAGCATGAAATATTCTGCAAGCCATTGTCTACTTTCCCCCCCGACACACAAAAACTTACATGTTTAAATCCTGGCTATCAGAAAGAAATCTTTATATTATCCAGAAGAAATGTTATTTTTTGGTTCTTACTGAGATGAAGAATATGTCTGTCCTGTTTTATATTGGTGCCTTCAGAAAACTAAATAGAATAAATGGCAAGAGATTATAGACCAGGCAGCAGAGAAAGGAAAAGAAATAGAAGCAGTTCTAAAGTGCTATTGATGTTCAGAAAAACAAGACTGTCAACACCTTTAAAATGCACTCCTGGGACTGTTTTTGCTTACAATGTGAGAAGAGCTTTGTTAAAACATCTTGTCCATCCTGCAAGCTGAGCTCCGAATTACCCTCTCAACAGGGACCACAGGGACTGCAGCAACACTGAAACTCTGCCAGGTTAAGCTATGGTGCTTACAGGAAGACTGATGCTTTATCCTGAAACAAGTTTGAGACCCTTCATTCTGATGTGCCACTGCTAGGTCTCTGAAAAACTCTATGGATATAGATCAGAAACCATGAGCAGGTGGAACCAGGACCCTAAAGACAGTAGAATAAGCTGACCTGGGCTCTCTCCTGTACCACTCTCCTGTGACTCTCTTTCATAAGTCACATGCAAATATTTGGTGGGAAAATTTTCTCCTTTCCTCACACATAAACACACACAATTATCTTTTTCAATTGCTTTTATCATCTTTGTGAGACAAATTCTTTAGTGCAAATCCAATTACTAAGGTAAATAAAAGGCACCTACATTTCTTTCCAGTATACTGAGAGTTGTAAGAATTATCTAAAATAATATAAACAAGCCGAGAAATATTTTTCCTGCATAAAATTTAGTATTTCACTAGTAAGAGACATTAAATTCTATTAGGATATTGTTCTATTATTCCATTGGCTTTTTAGGCAGGGTCTGCAGGGAGCTAGACCTGCAATCCCAACAGCCTGTGGAATAGTTAATTTGCGTGCAGTGACTTCACCTGGAACAGCAGACCACACTAACACAAGTAGCAAACTTCAGGTTTGAGAGTTACATACTCCAGAACTGCAGTTACAAATCACACCGGTAAGCAGAAAATTACAAACTCCTGGCTTATGCACTGATGGGGAAGCCCTTGTCTTCTGCAGTTGATCAATCACAATCCTAAAGCACAAATTGGTTGCAGTAAAACTACAGTGCAAATAAGCAACAGGAAAGAGTAAAAAATTTGCTTGCTACATTTTTGAGATTACAGTAAATTGTCCCCCTGAACACTCTTCTCCCAGACTGAATATTCCACCTTTGAGATGATTCCTGTCCTGCTATTAAATTCCTCCCTGAATAGGCAAACAGTATCTCGAAAAACTTAAAAGATCTTTCCTTTTATTATTTCATTCAGATGATCATTCTAGCACTCAGCTTACTCCTAGGTTAAACATTTTTTTCTTATTTTCTGTTGAAATCTATTACCAATAAACACACTGCCAAACTCTGCTAACTGGGATTTGGGCTCATATTGTGATTTAAGTATATTAGTGCATAATTTTGCTCAATCAAAACCCCATGCAGTATCAGATAATTTAAAATAAGTAAATTTGGTATTAAACATTGTACTTTTCAGTTGTGGAATATCTAAAAGAATGCCAACAGTGCATTCTTGACAACCTGTTTCTAGTAATTTCCACTGGACTCTTCAGTGCATCTTATCACATTTGATTAGTCACATGATTCCTGCTCCCATCCTTCTTATTACTCACAAACACACCTAAAGAGACATAATATCTTTCTTGCTCATTTTTGTGCTGAACTACATAAGGTGTTAAGATCAGGATGGATGGGCCTCTGAGTAACCTGGTCTAGTGGAAGGTTTCCTTCCCATGGCAGGGGGTTTGGAACTAGATGATCTTTAACTCAAGCTGTTCTATTATGCAGTGATTTTAATTTTTTTTAATAGGTGCTCCTTCTCTGATCACCCTAACATCCAATTACTACTCTTTTTTCAAGTTAACCTGGTTTTGAACACAGATATTCAGAATCATACAGAATATACTAATAAAGGTCATCTCTGTGTTTTTTGTAGCTATGATGTTATGTCTTCCTGTACCGAAGATGCTTTTTCTTACAGATCTTAGCATTATGTTTTATAAGTTGTTGCTTGTAATGATTCTATAACAAAAAATATACTCAAATCTCTCTCATTTTCTAAAGGCTTCAACTAATGATGTATTTCTTTATAGTAGAACTCATTATTATTTCATTGCATACTGAAATTTGGTACTAAGATTTTTTAATTCTTTTCCTACTAGGAAGGAGGATCTAATTATTCTTGTAGTATTATCTCATGCTTCACAGCACCTCCAATACCTACAGATTATAAGCATATGCACTGTTCAGAATATTACTGAGTTCAACATATTTCAGAAAATTTAATTTGGTGTAAACTCGTTAAGAAAATAAAACAAAAAATGTGCATTTATTGGAAACTGGGACCTTCAAGGATGAACTTTGGCTTAGAAATTTTCAAGAGACAGTGGCGTCAGTTTCAAACTTTTAGGTGTGTTTACATTAGCCAATAAATACACCCTGGCCTTTATAATGGTTTATGTTATTTTTCATTACTTTGACTGCTGTGAACAATTACAAGATGGAATTTTCTTCTGAGAGAATTTGTATTGCTACCCATAGTTCACTGATACAGCATTATTAGTATGGAAGTTTGAAAAATTCTGGAAATTATTTTATGCAAATAGGACATGCTCACAGCCTGGCTGGCTGATAGCCTCATTTTTCAGTAATTGCTAGATACAGGTTTTTTAGATACTTACCTAAAAAATTATGTTACAAGAGATCCTTTATAGTAATTCTGCGAGGTTTTTATATTTTTCAAAGCCATGTCATTTTTAATCGTGTTTTGTGTGTCAACAGTCAAAAGTTATCAACAGGAACAGAACTGCATTACTAAGAAAACTCTGGTTCTTAGAAGGTTGCAGTTTTCCTAATGCTCAGAAGTGACTAATGATAGTGTCAGTTTGTGTCAGGCTTAAAGAGATATTTTTCAGGAAAGGATCGCTACATTTCCTTAGATATTATGCCCACAGATGAGAACTCAGAGAGGAAATCCAAAACACTGTACTTTCTGAAAATATTGGATTTCATTTCATATCTAAAAAAATGGCCTAAGCTTCAAGTCTGTCTATATGATTTATAATGACAGTATTAGTCTAGTGTCTAAGCAGTTCAACTGCAAACTCTCACAGCACTTCTATTATTTTTATTTCACAGTATACTCCTTAATCCAAGCATTCTTTAAAGCCATAGCTTTTCCCCTTTTTTCTTTTACTACAAAACCATTGTTTCAATCCCTTTGAAAAGTAGATTTTAAATCTCATAACTTAGAAGTCATAATGTAGAGAGAATTGAGATTGTTACTTTAGTCTGTAATACTGTGAGGTTTCTTTCTTTATTTCTCCTTTGAATTTATTTTAATTGGAACATTAGTTCAATCACTGAGAGTTAAGAATAGCTGCCTGTTAGGAAAATTAATAAAATTTTCTTGTTCCTTTGTCTTCAAAATCTTACTGTTTAGTGCAGAGAGAATGACAAGAAGTTTTAATAATGGACAACATCTTAATTTACAATTACTATGCCTTGTAAACAGCACAATGCAAGGTTCATGATCATTTGGACATCACTGTTCTGCTGTATAATGAAATTTAGATCCTGTCAAAGCACTATAAATGTTGATAAATAACAACACAGGAACTAGGAACTCTGAAGAAGACAGAGTTCTCAATTTGTAAACTGCCCTAGAACTTAAGAGTGGCTTTTGACAAATTATAAACACTGGCAAAACCCACAGGGCTGAAATTCTCAAACTGTAGTCTGGAGGATTCACTCCTGGTCAAGGAATAAACTGTTGTTTGTATGCTAAATTGAATTAAGACTGAAAAATATCTTTAAGCTGACATAGAACTATTTCAAACCAAGCCACCTAAAGCATGAGAATGCTATTTAAACAAAAACATCTCTTGTAATTTTTTAATATTTTAGAATTTATGAAGTTTTGAAAAATTACTCTGGCTATTATTATATTAATGCAGCCTTTATTTTCACATGGATTCAGCGTTTATTTATGAGCAAAATTACATTTATGTTGCTTACAAATCAATAACTTTAAGAGCAACCTCCTTTTTGTGAGGAAATGTAGGGAGAAAATTGGCACTAGATGACAGTTATGCCCATAGTGAACTCCTGTACTGAAATGACCCATTAAACTTTTTATATTAGTATGCTTCTACCATTCCTCCTAGTGACATTACTATGTGACCACAACACTGCTGGTTCTGCCACAAGGAAAAAAGAGAATCTTATTCTGCACTTCTTCTACCTTTCCTTTCTTATAGCAGTTTGAAAAATGGTACAGTTTAAAGTAGTAATAGTGTTGTAGCACTATAAGGATATAAAAGTTCACAATACAGTTTCTCCTCACAAACCTTGCTACAGTTTTTTATTGAAACAATTTTTTTTCTGCAGATTGTTTTCCTGGTAGATTTCTTGGTCCTTTTCTCACAACGTAGAGTGAGAAATGCTGGTTAGACTTTTTTCTGGAGACTGCAGAGTGGGTAGAAAGTCCACTTGTTGCAGAAGCACATTAGTCAGATAATTTGACTTTGGTCAATGTATTTCATTGTACCCAAAACCCCACCTGTGAACCAGTCTGCCTTGTTCTTGAAACAAAGAACAGGAAGGTTAGCAAAAAATCATACATCTGTGCATTTTGGACTGGTTCTGACACAAGTTAATTTACACCAGCACAACAGAACATCTGTCATTGCTGCTTTAAAAACCAGATATTTGCCTTTTTATTTCACACAGCTTCACTATGTCCAACTGCAGATTTGTAGTTCAGTTTGCATGGCCATTCTAGGCTGAAATCTCCAAAAATGTGTAGCAAATGTATGAAATGGGAAAGTAGTAAATACAAGAAATATAGAGGTATAGGCACAAATACATACACATAACTGTATATAAGTATATACTAGCAGAAGTGTATAATTATAGATAAGTATATAGATATAGACCTATGTGTGTCTAAGAAATATTGTATAGTGACATAAATAGTAGTTTCAGATTTTTATAGAGAACATGCTCCACATAAAGAAAATACAGGTGAATTTCCACATTAAATATAAATTAAAACAGCCATACTAATATATACAAGTATTTGTGAATTTTTATTGAGGATGTGCGAGTTTTGGAAGGGGGAATTTTCAGATTAAATAGACATATAACAAAATATTTAGCAGGTAGATTTAACATATTGAAGTCAATGCTTGAAAGTAATGTCACAAAGAGAATAGCAAAAGCTACTGCTTGACTCTAGAGACAGAGAAGAAGATTTAGGGGTTTATCTTTCTAACAGGATTTTGAGAGCTTAGCACAGGCTTGCTTTTAGGTCTAATATAGAAGCAGGTTTTTGTACATAGGGATTTGAAAACAAACTTTATTTGATCTCTGTGAGGAGCTTAAAGAAGACTCTAAGACAAAGTAGTGGAGAACTACCATTTATAGAATAAGAAATGCTTGAAGTGTCACTCTAATCACTGGCCAGGAGCTCTCTCTAAATTTTAGTCCATTCAGTCACAGTAATCCTCCTGGCTTTGTTTGATTTTCTTCTTGTAAGTCCAGTATTGCTTCAGAATGTTAGAAAAACCATATTGAATTCAGCATGGTCAATCCCACAGTGCTTCCACAGCAGATGGAGCAGGTGGTGATGGAGTAGCAACAAACAGCATCTGGGAAACTGTGATTTCCTGGGGCAGGTGGGCCCTCCAGTCCATGGATCCATCATTCCTCAGCTCCCAGGCTGAGGTTCTGGTCACGTTTTGTACCAGACATCCCACTGAAAATGGTAGCTGTATGTCCATGCTACCACAATGATGTTCTCTAATGCACAGTGGAAAATAATTCCAGCTGTGCAAAGCTGAGCCCGGAAACTAGTGTCCATTTCTTGTATAGGATGAGTAAAATGGGGAAATTACTGTTCTCTCCTTTTTTCTTCTCTGAAAACAAAATCTCAATAAAGAAATAATTTGAATTCTCTCCCTCCCTCCATATTATTAGCCTAACATCTGCATCCACTTTCAAAGAAATCAATTTCTTAAAAAGATAATGTGAGTTATGTTTACCAGTTCTTTATCTATCCAATACTGCATTATTGCAATGTTAAGTTTAACCTTTTATCACTATAAGAGATCCTATATCTTATTTTCTAAAAGTTAAATGAGATTAAATACTCACCGATTGCTCTTTCTAGTGGGTGGATGCTATTAAGAATAGATTTTGGAAACAAAGTTTCAGTTTAAGAAAAAATTACATACTTTGCAGCACAGAAATGTGAATGATAGCACAAAATTTCTATTTCAATTATTTAGCTAGAATACATATATTCTTAATTTTAACTAAAAATATATGGGTTTATATTCTATGTGTTACTCTGTAACCAGGGTTATACAGTGACAGGGTAAAGCAAGCTTCCAATTACCTTTCTCTGTTTGACAAACAGCTTTCTTAGCCCACAGTATTTTGTTTGAAAATAATACAGCTTTCAAAAGAAGAGCCTAACAGGACTATTAGTCTGAGGCAATAACACAGTTTGAATGTAATCTTAAATGCAATCAACATCTTTCTCTTTCTCTAAACAAGATGCAAATGTCTAAAATGTAGGCTGGCTTGACAGAACTCAGACAGCTGTATCGACATATCAATTATATCTTGTGATTTTCCAGTTAGTCCAATACAATTCCATAAAATTGTTCATTTTTATTTGCTAGTAGCTTCAGAATGAAACTGGAGACATGATTTAATTTATAATAATATATTTTTTATGAGTTTATTTCTAAAATAATGGTTATAGGAAAAAGCATTTGCTATGCAATAAGAATATGGCTGTTTTTTAAAATATTTGTTATCTGAGCATGATTGCACCAGTGACGACAAAAACATTTAGGAATTAACCCTATGGTGGTATGATTACATAATTTGGCAGCACATGCTCAGGATTAAAATGGATATGAGTCTGTGGTCATATACAGGACTACAGCTTCACTGCTGAACTTGCATTTATTCTGCTCAGGATCTCTTATTACTACTCTGATTTTCTAAAAGGTGTATACTGTAACTGGAGATAAAGTGGCAGTAGAAACCAGTGAAATAAGTAGGCTTCTAAAGAAAGAAAATTTCAAGCAGACATTTCTCAGAGTATTTCTTACTCTTGGATGTGGCCTTCTGAACTTGGGGTCCAGGATCTCCCACAGCAGTGACATCCCACCACAGTGGTGGCTCTATGGCCTGGAGGTGACAACCTTTCTCACAAAGCACTCATGGGATCCAGACTCAATTCATGCAATTCATTCCCATTAGGTCATGCAAGTACAAAACAAATTTTTCAGAGGCAGATTATGCAACTGAATCCTTCAGAAAAGGCCACCTTTTGAAATAAATACAAGTAGAAATTCACTTGGGTTTTTTTGTGGTGTGTGCAGTGATGTGGGCTAAATGCACTGTCAAAAGGTTGTAAACATGCTACAGATTATTCTATTACATATATTCCTACTATTACTTAGGAATTTAGAATTTTATGGACTTTATTGCCTTTATGTTGCTCATTTTTTAATCAAAAATAGTTTGGGGGATTGTAAATTCATATATGTGCTATAAATACTCTAAGCAAATTTGTCTGTCCTTTGGACTGATATTTCCACTATCTTCACTACATTTTAATGCTTTCTTTTGTGAGTGTTTTTTTAACATTTCAAAAAACAATTGCAGGACAAGTTTTTTGCAGGGAATGATAGGTCTGAGGTGCTGAATATGCAGGGGGGGATAAGAAATAATTTGTGGACCTTATAATGTTTCTGTAAGCCAGCTGGTTCTCCTTTTTGCAAGTAGTTTAAAATTAATTAATCTCAAAAGATACCTTGTTGAAAGAGGAGCCAAAAAAGCTTTGCATGACACCTTGACTTTAAATACATCACTGCAGCACTGCTTCTCTATCTCCTATGTCTATAAATATTTTGGGTAACTGAAGATCTTCGCTGTAGTCATAGGTTAGTACACACCTGTGATCACAGATGCACTGATTTCTACAGAAGTGAAAATTTTTGTTGTTTATTATAGATTTGCTTCTGATGCATGTCTCGATAGTATGAAAATTAATTAAACTGTTGCACATTGCTCCCCTAGATACAGTGTATTCACAACTAAAATTTTCTGAAATTTTATAACAGAAGATAAGAGCTATTGTGGTTTAAAGAAAAAAGAACTAATTTGTCCTTGGGCTAGATCATCTGGGCCAAGACAAATTAAGTAAATTTTGTTCTTTACATGCAACTATGTCTTCTGAAATAAGAACAAAGCTAGTATTTTGAAACATGTAAACCTAATGTACATTTTACTTCCTGTAACATGCTCAGAAAGGAATTCATAGAAATGTACCATTCATACAAGACAAGGACATAGAGATGTTCTGTGACTACATCTCTACAATTTTCTAGTTTTGCCATTAGCATTTTAAGCAATTAAAAGGTGAATATATTCTGTGTATGATGCTCAGAGTCCCTTGTTCCACAAATGCAGCTATGCCTGATAAAGTCATCCCCAGTGAAGGGGATCATCCCCTGGCAACTTCACAATGAATGATTTTGTCCTATGAGATGAGGCCATTACATTTAGATATATTTCATCCACTTTAGAGCAAGGGAATGTGAGATGCACAATGATGTGCTCAGGGTTATGCACGAAAACAGGAATAAGCAAAAATTGAGTTTTCTAAGTTGCTTCCAAAAGTTTTAAGTTTAGATGCATTTGGAAAATCTCACAAGGCATCCTATTTTCAAGCTTAGCTGTTTGAATGCATTTGCAATCTGTCGCTTATCACTGTGAAAAAAAAGTTGGTCCTGTAGCTCAACAATAGCTCATGCCACTCAAGATTTTCAAAATTGTGCTGCAAAGTAGAAGGTGTCCCATTCCATATAATTTCAACTGCTTGCAGAAAATAACAATACTGAAAGAAAACAACCTGGAAGCTAAGAACCTGAGGGCTCGCTGGGAAAATGGACAGGTATATTTAAAAATAGCAAGCACCATACTTATTTGGGGGTTTATGTTTACTAAAAGAAAAAAAAAAGAAATACTGAATGGTTACTGCAAATAAAGAGTGGATTCAAACCTCATATGATATAAAGTGAATTTGCAGTATGTAAAACTATAAGTGGAAAAGAAAGATAAGAAATTGTCATAGTATTTTTTTCAGATGTGCATTTGCTGGCCTTTGATCTCAGATTTAAATTTTTCTCCTCAGGGAACAGAAGCAGTCTTATGTGATTTACAATTCAAAGCTCACAATGAATAAAAAATAGACAACATTTGATGAATATTGTATAGAAATTATCCACCACACAATTAATGTTAGTCCAAGCTCTTCTGTAAAATCATTTTAGTAATGGACATGTTTTCAGAAACCAGTGTGTCTTTTCTTTTGGTTAGTTAGTAATTGAAAAAAGGCAAAATTTTAATACCTTACTAACCCAAGGACCAGTTGATCAATTTTAAGAAGGCATTCCAGCAATATGCAGTCTTCTGTTCAGTTAAGAAGCCAAATTGAATAGAATAAACAAAGTACATATTTTTCATATATCCCAAGACAAAAATGCAAAAAACCTGTCTAAATCAGCTGTATATTTTTCATCTCTATATGCAATACTGTGCATTGTAGATGTATACACATTTGTAACATAGTTATGGAACAATATATCTATGAAACAAAAAGAAACAGGCTGTATTTCATCATACCACTTTTAACATTCACGTCAGAGATTTTGTTCTTGTGTTCCCTGCTCAGTTTATTGTTCTGTGGCTGTCACATGCTAAAAATGTATAATTGGATTTTGCTTTTCATGTCTTTGCTGTTTCTGTGACATGAGAAGCACCAAAGGAAGCAGTTCCCTGTTTGCCCTTCATTATCTTCACTTTTTATTTCCTGCTCTGGAACAATGAAACTCGAACCTCTTCAGAGCCTTTGGGCCAGAACAGAAGATAATAGTTGGGTCTCCTACTGGTTTTGCTGTTAGTTGTCTTCCTGCTGGAAGTCTTTAAAGCTTCTGAAGGCTTGCTCTCAGAGCTCATGAAACTGAGTCCTGGGTATTAATGCCAACACTGTCCCTGAAATGCTTTTGTTTTTCAAGTCAGCCTCACTGGGAAGAGTGTGCTGCCTGAGCTGCTGTAAATACCTCTGGTAATCATACCTGTCACCTGTCTGGATTTAGGCCAGAGCAATAAAACAAATATGCATAAGTGCTAACAGCAAATATGAAGCATGATTTTTGACTACAGGATGTAACAGTGAATTTTAAGGGTTTTTTTTTTTTTAATACAGACTTCTGCCTGGGAAGCCTCTTAACCTCTTCTGGAGTACAGTAAATTTAGAACTATGTAAAAGGCATATTTCAAGCCTAGACAATTATGAATCCTCAATACCAGAAAACATTCTGAACAGCACTGTCGGAATTTTAAATAAAGAGAATGCCAAAAATACCCAAGTAAGAATGGATCCATTGCATAAAATTGATTTTGAGCTAGTTAATAACAATTGTAGTCTAATTCATCAAGACTGAGGTGATCTTGATAGGAAGGTGTGGGCTAGCACAGAGAATACACTCCCAGAGTTGCAGTGGGGGCAATCAGGCTTCAGCTGGGAAAGGAGCCGCACATGGTTAGATGTGAAAGGTTAGGCAGGTGTCTTAAAAACTTTGAACCTCACAGATACATCAGGTTTTAGAATGTATGTGTAGAGCTTAGGCAGGAGAAGTCGTGGGTTCTTCTGACACATGGTGTTGGAGGTCAAGACTGACACAAGTTGAGTGTACTTTTTATGTGTATTGTGTTTTGATGTCAGAAAAGAGGGAAAGATGCTATAACAGCTGAAATAGAGTTGATCACATAGGCTTTGTAAGGGTATTTTGAATTTATCTAAAGGGGTTTTTATCCCTTTGCTTTTCTTTTAGAAGATGACACTTTGATATGGGGGCATGGAGTTTATTTTATTGAATCACTTGATGTTCTGAAGTATTTTCACCTGAAAGATCCTTGTGGGTTCCTTCAAACTCAGAGTATTCTGTGGGTAAAGAGTGAAATCTTTCAATAATGGGGAAAAGAACCTTCTATTTCTTTCTGTTTTTCTTTCTGTCTTTAGAACCTTCTGTTCTAAAACTTTGGGTATTTTCTTATTAAAAACTTGTCAATAACAAGCATTGCAGTAAATAGACGGCTTTCTCAAGGACCTGCCTTTACATAACCGGGTTTTAATTTCCTGTCCAATGTCAATTTATGTTTTAAAACTTAAAGAACTTCCATAGTAGAGTAGCATTGTAATGATTATTTTCCTCTTTTTAAAACTCTGATGTTATGGAGGGGAGGAACACAACAAGGGGACAACAGGTCAAGAAAGGTTATGGTGAGGGCAACCCTGACATCCTTCTGAAAAAGACAATGTGTCAAGTTATGTATGGCAGGGAGATTTCTATGACATGTGATTAATGTTGCTGCTGTGACCACTGCCTTCTTCTTCAGCTTTCTCATTTACCTTGTATAGCTGGTAAATACAGCTGTCTCTGAGAAAAGTAAACTCTTTCATTAAACAGAGAAACAGCTAAAACGTAAACATTTACTATTAATAAAATGGTGTTTCTAGCAATATCAGATGCTTTGGTCGGAGACTCAGCTGCGATAAACAGGATAATAAATTAGTCCAAGTACAAAATGGTGAACTATATTCTTTAATCCTCAGAGACTGATTATGCATATTCAGATATGAATTAGCTAATAGGTAGGTAAGAGTCATTTTTTATGTCTAGGTTGTTTTCCATTCCTACAAGATGCTAAAGTTTCTGCAGAAGGTGTGGAATAGTCACAAGTACACAATGGTGGAAACTGAAGAGTATCTGATTTCCACTGTTGAAAGGAAGATCAATTTTCAGTGGATTTTGTGTATACTCTCTAATACTGTGGTCAAAATTGTGAAAGTGACAGCCACAGAGTTTTATGAATAGCAATAATTTTACTCCTGTCTCAAGAGTTTAGATTTTTTAACTTTTAAAATGATATTTTTAAGTCTGATGATATAGCAAAAGAATGGTGGTTTTTAATATATTCAGAGATCTGCTACTATGGCCACAATTTTTTAAAATTACTTTGGTGCATATGTGTTTTCAGTTCTTTAGGATTTTACTTATCTGAGTTGAAACTATTCTGCAATTAATTTTTATGGCATCTCTGTCTGAAAAATAGTAATTTTCTATGTCTTACCATCTAAACATTTGTTTTAAAGCAATGCAGAAGTGTTGAGAGGTTAATACTTAAGATTTTTCTGGGTGCATATATGCATTTAATTTTTATTAACAACTTTGTAAGTTAATGGTCATTCTGGAGCCATTAGTATAGTTTAGGTTCAGACCAAGATAATTAGCTTGCTGATGATTAAACTGAACCTTCACTGTGGCTGCATGAAAGACAAAGTTTCTCAGAAGGAAAGTTTTATCACTCTTATAATTTACTTAAATTAATACATTTACAATGGAAGATGGTGACAAGCAAATCCCATGAACACTTGCTAAGAATCATACACAGGTGTGAGGTTAATGTCAGGTGAATACAAGACATGACAAACTTGAGGAAGGAATCCCTAGTATCGCTATTTTGTTTTCTTCAGGAAAGAATTTTCTAAATTCCTTGGTAACACTGTCAGTTAGGAAATGTATGTTAGGAAAAGAGAAAATCTTAGAAAAGTATAGCATGATATCTGGTAGGACATGGTATCTGATTTAGAGTGACTTCTAAATAAATCTTTGTTTCATTGACACTGAAAAAAAGAGAAGAAATTTGACTAATGCCCTTAAAGAAGGATTTGGGTCTTATCATGGGATAAAAAGATATCAAATTTATTTACATCAAGCTGGAATATGTCAAATAACAGGAATTCTCTTTTTTTAGGCATTAATTCACTGAATTCAGACTTTCTATCACTTAAAAAAAACTGATATTGCTATTGTTATAACCTGGGATTGTGAATATATAAAGCATTTTGTTTCTGTTAGTGATCCTGGTGTATAAAAATATTACTATATGACTATTTAAACTTTTTTAATTACTGGAGTTATCTTCTAATTTGTGTCTATAAGTGTTTAAATTATAATTATTTTTTTATTTCTTATTACATGCCTCACTCAAAATTACTTCAGCAAGACCTGAAAGTCAATGCAGTTTTTAAGACAACTGGTGTATTTTGACAAAAATATATAAATTTAAGTATACCTATTTCAACGTTTTCCCCTCTAAACTCTTTTTAAAATCCATTTCTTAAAATTTTGCTTTCCATTAGTTAAATATGCTATTGAAGATCTTAAAATTACATATATTAGATTCCAATCCAATGTTCTCCGTAATTTGTACCTATCTACATGCATGTGCATATTTGATAATAGAATTTTATGCTCACACATAATTTAACTGAACAGAATAACAGCTAGCCAAAAACCATTTTTTGAGAAAAAGTATTCTGGATGTAAACCACAATAAAAGGTTTTTTGTTCAAGGAAGGTTAAAACCATATGCTCTTGCTGGCTTGTTACTGGTAGTTATGTAAAAAAAAAAATTTATCAGTTACTGTAAGACTTCGCCATTTTATGAGTAAGAAGAATAGGAGCTAATTCCCCTACAGGAGTATAATCTTCTAAGAGTATGCATTGCAAAGGTCTTAAAAGTTGCACAGTTGAAATGCACATATTTTTATTATTGGAGTTCCTGGGAATATTTATTGCATCTTTGAAGGTGAAAAGAATGGTTTATATATCAAGCTTAGGAATAAAATCTAAGAAGCCTTATAAGCAATATTATTCCCTTTGTACATGTTTTGCAATTCTCAAGATTATATCTTTCTCTTCATCTTAAAAAGAAGAAAGCCTTAAAGTAGGTAATTGACCTGGAACAGTTTCTAGCCTGTAGAGAGTGAGGGTTGGGGGACAGGTGGGTTTTTTCACAAAGTTAGTCTTAGCAACTTATTAAGTTAAGATAGGAGCAGGTGAATTTTGTAGCAGCCTTATAGACAGCACAACTCAGGCTTCTGGAACTAATTTGATCCTAACAGAGGAACAAAGCTGCCTTCAGGCCATGGGTTGGCAAGATGTGCTGTATGGCTCAGAAGTCTCTCAAAATACAAGACTACAAAGGGAGCCAAAATTCAATTGTTAAGCTTAGTCAGAGCATCTAGGTTTCCATCATCTCACCTAATTGACATATGCTGAAGTTACAGAGGAGACTAGAGTGCCATCAGATCTGCTTTTCACTGTACAATTACAAGCTGTCACAGCTAAAGATATGCTGGAAACAGTGAAGCTTAGAAATTGTAGTCTTTGTATTTATATGTAGTCTGATCAATGTAACCCTGTGCAAGTATCTTGAATTATCTGTAAATGTAGAGCTTGACCATAGTATATTCATATATTCATAGTGCTTAATTACCTCACTTTTCTCAGAATTATCACTGTGACACTAATAGTGGTGTTTAGGTTTATTTAATAGATTGTTTGCCTCTACTCAAATTCAAACAAACTTTTGGAAGAAAGTGAACTTGTGAATTGTCACACAGCATTGGGACCTCAAATAATGAAACAAATCAATTATGAAGTATTAATATTGCTGTGTCCTGGGATGATTTACTTTAGAAGAGGTGTCTTGTGGTGTACATTGAAATGGGTTATTAAGATGGTACTTACACTGGCCAGTTGCAAGACACTGTCATAGTCTATTTTGGTGATAGGTACAATTTATTGCAAGTGGCCTAAACAAAATTTATTCTTTCTGATATCTACTTTAACCTTCTTTCTGTAAATAAAATGTTTAGGATTACTTGTTTTCAAACAGGCATATCAATTTTCAACTCCTAAATACCATATATGGCGGCAAATGGTTTTTATATAATCCTGATAAGAATTGACTTTTTGTCATTTTGGGACTCCTTCTTTTTCCTACAGATACTTGGTCAATATCTCCATGTCCTCAAAGAAAATTGCCATGAGAAAGAAGTTTCCAGTAGTCAGGAAGCTTCTTTCTATTCAAACATTTTGTTTCTTTTGAAGCACTCTTTTTCCTTTCAAAAATAAACCACTGGAAGTAAACACTCTTAGTGTGACAGATGCAGATGTTCATGTATCCATCCCTTTGAAATAGGTTTTGTAGAATCAGCTTGGCAACAATATTGAAAAAGTGCAGCTTAGTTGATAGTGATATAGAGTAATAGTATTCTTTATCTCATTGGGAAGTGAATATTTTTTATATTTGAGTCCACTCTACCTGGAACAAAGAAATAATCTTGTGGCCGTTGGGGAATGCAAAGCCAGGCAGAATGCAAGTACTGAGCCACCAGCCAAAGGTCTTATTTTCACTCCTGCCCTTATCAAGTTTCAAGACTTGGTTGATGTCCTGGCAAGAGATAGTTATTTTTTTCAATCGTAGCACTTTTTATCGTTTGATACTGATCTTTGTAATTTCAGAAGCTCTCCACTGAAGTGTTGCCCCACACAGCTGAGTGTTTTCATGGACATAGTGGAATTTTGTGGCTTGTAGATGAGGGTAGCAGTAATTCCTGATAATATTCACAGGTTTATTTTGAAATGTTAAGGGTAGCTAGCAAGCAGTGTTTGAAGCAATCTGCAAATCCTCTGTCAAGCTTGTGAATTAACTAGTCAAATATTTGACACATGTTGAAAAAAATAAATCCCTGTTTACCTCTTGTCTACCTTGCTCTAAAGACTTCATAACTTTGATTTATGTCTTAGAGCAGTACCGAGAGATGACTGGTTTTGAAAGGGTAACGGCTAACAACAGCAGTAAATATTCAAAATACCTTGTTTATTTTGAAGGTAGGGAGAAGAAGCCTGCCTTCGGGAATGGAATTACTTTAGGCTGTCTTATGGAAGAGAGTGCCAATGATCTTATCTGTTCATAGCAAAAATAAGTTTTAAGAGTCTCCTGAATTTCAACATGGAAAACGCAAATTGCAGCCTGGTGGGAGGAATTGCTCTTTGCAACAGTTTAGGCTGAGGACTGAATGGCTGTGGAGGAATTCTGTTGGAAAGGACCTTGGTGTCTTGGCAGAGAGAGAATGAAAATGAACCAGCAGTTCTCTGGTCAGAAAATGAACCTGGCAGCATCAGTGACCAGAGGTATGCTGGACTGCCTTAAAAAGAACCGGCTACCAAGTGGGGAAAACTATTATTCCCCTCTTTTTTGGCACTCAGTAGACTCCATCCAGAACAGTGTCCAGGTTTGGTACTGCATCAAAACAATTATATTATGAAAGAATAATTTTTCGGTTTAATTGTAGTTTTCATTTAGTGTAAAACTAAAATCTTCTAAGTCCTAGTTGAAGCAGTCTGGGGTAGGGAGGGCTATCACCAGGCATCAGTGCGGTGAGGAAGACCATGACACTCCTGGTGATATTCCTCAGTCCTGTAAATTTTTATGGCTTAATTTATCAGTTAAGGCAAGAGGGTTTTTAACTTAGTTTAAGAAAAAAACAATAAATATTACAGGAAATTTGTTTCCATAAAACTGTTTCCATTTATTTTCAAATGTTTGTATAGTTCTTAAAAATATATATATATATTTTTTATCCCATTTGCTAATGCTAAATAACAGGTAAAAGATGGAGAAGGATATAACAGTGAGGGATATAACAGTATTTTTCTTGTAAAATGAATCTATAACAATGTGTCTGTCTAGAATGCCAGTGGTGAAATAATAGAACTTTAAAAGTTATGAAATCCTCTTAGTAATTATGAACCAAGTAAGTTTGCTTGTCAGGCTTTTCAAATCCAACTATTTATTCAAATTGAGTGCATTCTTCTGAAGTTGATATATCTGGAGCATGCCTTTTAGATAGAAAAATCACACTTCAGGAGTGTATCAGTAGGTATTTCAGCATGCAATGAGATAAAATTATTCTACATAATTTCAGTTAAGAGCTCAAGATATCTTTCTCATCTGGGCATGTGAAAGCTCAAAAGTACTGAATTCTAGTAAATTCTAGTAGAGTCTCTCACTTACAAGATCCTGTGTAAGAGATTAATGCCTTCTATAGATGTACCTCAGTCAGTTTTGGAAAGAAACAATTATTCTGTAAGCAAAACTAAAAAAAAAAACCAAAAAAAAAACCCACAAAAAAACCCTTCCCTGCTTGTTTTCCAGGGAATCATAGTCCTCCCAGCAAGTTCAAGCCAGTTTAAAAACCTGATTTTTCCTCTATGGTTATACCAAATAAAAATGGGAACTTATCTGTAGTGTAACACTTGATCAGTGAATAACACTGCTTAAAATGAATTCATGGCCACCCATTGGAGCTGCTTTGTGTAGGAAAAATCAGTGCTGGAAGCCATGGTTAATAATCCTTTCAGTTCTTGGAAAGGAGAGCAAAGGACATTTTACTTCTAATCAGTTATCCACTATCTTGTAATCCTGTTGTGAGGGCGAAAAACAGCATGACACGCTTGTCTCCAGACACAGGACGGTCTGCAGGAACTGACAGGTGGAACTTTTCCTTCTTTAAACTAGAGTAGTACCAAGCACAGAACATATTAAGAAGCAAACCACTATACTCCTAAATTTAGGTACAGTTTATATATATATATATGACTTCAAATTTTGCTGCTTCTGTAACTGTTTTCTTTTAATGACAAAACCTCACCCATTAAATCCTAGGCTGCACACAAAATGGCTCTTGTTTGTAAATTTGCATCTGAGTTCTCTTAGAAACTATTTTCTTCAGAAGGGGAAGAACATATATTCTGAATTATGCTTCCTGGTTTATTTGTCCCATAATCTTCATTACAGCTTGACACACTCTTTCATGTTACAGTAAGTAG
This sequence comes from Camarhynchus parvulus, assembly GCF_901933205.1. Lineage (NCBI taxonomy): Eukaryota > Metazoa > Chordata > Aves > Passeriformes > Thraupidae > Camarhynchus > Camarhynchus parvulus. The sequence goes on from NC_044572.1 coordinate 78,891,701, forward strand.
GATATGTTCCAGGATGTGCCTAAGGATGTGCTTTAAAATTAATTCAAGTTAAGGACTGAAAATAAGAAAGCGCTGCAGCTAGCACAAAGTGCTGTGTCGGCAGTGAAAATATGCAATCACCCTGCTGGAACACCCTGAAAACCATCAGTGCCACTTAAGTCTGCAGTAGGATAGTATTGCACAATTGGTATTCAGTTGCTTAAGACATTAATACCAGTTTTTTCTTAAATAAGTACTTTGCTAAAAATGAAGTAGCTGCCTTCCTAGATGAAAGGTAACAAATCAGAGAAAATTTAATCCACAGACTGTCTACTAATTTTTGGGTAAAACTGAATTTCTATAGTGTGGGAAAAGGCTGAAATATTCTGAAGTGTTTCAACAATCATCTGATATTGTCTTCTAATATTTTTAATGTGTAATATATCTTGGAAGCTATAACTCCTATGGTCTCCTTTTTAGCCATTCATAGCTTGGATTTTGAAGAAAGATAATGTAAAGTCCTATTTGCCTAATAAGAGAATAAATGCAGGGGAGTCACAGACCCCAAACAATATTTCTTAGACTCAGTTTAAATATCCTCAGCTCATAATTTTTATTTCCATATGAAAAATTTCAATATAATACAATTTTTATATTCCAGGATGTCTTTAGTCAATTTGATTCAGCTGGATCCTTATGGTGTTTGAAATTCTGCTGTTCTAGTTTCCTTTGCATCTCAAAGGAAAATCCTGTATATATGGAAAGTCAATTGACTTCAGAGTGATTTCTAATTTTATATCTGAGCGAAGATGTACTTACTGCTCCCTAATTGTAAGAAGATTTCTGGGTACTGCTTTCATGCTTTCTGTCAAACACATCATTCCGTTTTCTCTCCATAGAAGATTAAATGCAATTGCCAGGCTTTTAGTTTCAGGAAATTGGATGAAAAGATAAAACACAGTCATTTGTTGCTCCAGATGTTTGCTTTCTTCCCTGTACAGATGTTTGATATAAACTTATGCTATTACTTTTTTTGGACTTTGACTCTTCAGTAGTTACATGAAATTTGCTCAGTTCAGTCTCTGTAATCTGACAAATAAGTATGAAAACCAATTTTCTTTAATCTTGTACAAACTTTTCCAGAAATTGCTGATTTCACTGGAAGTGTTTGGATACTCCTTTATGAATTTAGGCACCTATTTAAGAAAAAAGAGCTATTTTAAACATTTTACAGCTTTTCAGATGTTAAAATTATAGTTGTAACCTAAGTAATCTGAAAAATAATCTGAAATATGCCAATTTATAATCTCTATACAGAGTTAATAGTGCTACAAAACTTGTTTAGTGGTATATATATGCACAAATATATTTTGGAACAATTTGAGGTTTTAATTAGCTATTTTAACTGTTTTAACTATTTTAACGATTTAATTAGCTATTTTGATGATTCATCTGTAACTTTCTTCTGATTTTTCATTTTCTGTGTGTTTTTTGGAATGTCCCTGCATTCCATCCTTATCTTACCAGTTGTTTCTTTAACTTTGTTACTAAATTTTGTAACACTTATCTCATTATTGGATTTTGGTGACTATACATTCCAACAGCGAAATATATAGAATACAAACACTAATCTGCTTCAACAATAAATGGCTTTTTCCCTTGAATCCATAGCTGGATGAATAGCCAGTACTTCAAGGGAGCAAGGTCCTTTGAATACTTTCCACAATAAATGCATCCCATAACTTAGGCCAAAGAAATTTGGCACACCTCCTAAATCAACTGTAGTTCACTTTGTTGTGCTGTTGACTGCCAAATATATGTATACACCTAGAGAAATATACACACATATTCCAGAAAAAGGTTAGGTTTCTTGCCTGAAGACTTGTGCACCTCATTAGCAGCTAAGAGCAGATTTTTGACATGTGGCTTTTAAATCTAGAAGCCAAAAGGGCATGAATACCGTTGTAGAGTCAGGACTGTGACAATGGTCAAAATAATTTCCCTGATTTTAAATTCACTTGCTAGGGAAAAGAAAATAATCTGTGACACATCTGTCTCTCACTTGGAAGAAATTCTTTTTTGAGATGGTGTAGTTTAAGATTTAAGAAGAGTAGAGCAAGTAATTCTGACATGATAAAGCAGCAGAAAGTTGCTCTGTTTGTAATCTGTATTTTAGAAGTATTATGAATGTGCAAAAAATATATTTTTTAAAATTCAGAGTTTAGAGCAAAGAAAACAATATTTTTACTAAGATCAGTACTTCCAGTTCATCCGTCATAATCCTGAAGAATCTTATGGTTACCTTAGAATTGTGTTAGCTGTACAAACAAGAGAGAGAAAGGTAATAAGAATAATAGTATAAAAATAACTTTTCCATGTTCTTCTGTCAAAAAATTGTTTTGAAGTTTTTCCCCTTGCTTCCTATTTCTATGTGTGTGCTAAACATACAAAAGAAAAAAAAAGAAAACAACCTCATAATCATCCTGTGGAATAGAAGTACTAAATATTGCAAACTATTTGTTAGTAATAACTGAATGACTTCCAGCATTTTGCTAGAAAATGCCCAGCTCTTGGAAGCATTTTCCCACAGCTTCCTAATCTACAGTATGTGCACACAGACACATGCAGAATTACATTTAATGTTTTCCATTAGAACAAGCCAAGCATATATTTGTGACACAAGCAGAGGAAAAACACAGTGGTCTGTGAAGTACTTATCTGACAAAAGGTTAGTCATTTCAATGGAGCAGGTGGCAGTCCTTCAAACATATCCTGCCATGGATGCAGAAGCCACATCAGAAGGTCTAAACATTAACGTAACAGGAGTAATGATGTGAGACTTTATCTTGTTGACATGGAAAAGCATATGTCTCTATTGGAGCAATTCAACTAATTTAAATTATAATTTAATTGTAGTATTTCCTCTCCTCTAGTTTATTTGTAGCATTTCGGGTTACTCTGTGAACTAAGTAATTTATGTTAAGTATATAAATTGAAACCCATTAACATAGTTCTGGTTTTCCTTAGTATATCTTCAAAAGTGATTCAGAGAGTTATTTTTATCTTGCTTCTTGAAATTAGTGGTGGCAGGTTTATCAGGGTTCCTTAATCAAGGACCAGTAGAAGAAGAAGATTCCTGAAAGTCACAAAGCCCCTGGGTCCATGAGATGTTACTGTTACCTCATTCCTGGCTTCAGTAGTATGGAATGTTCATTTGTGCTTTTCATAATCCAAGGTAACATGAGCTGTTTAAATACTTTAGCCGTTTAATACAAAAAGTCCATTCAAAATTGAATGCAACTGAATTCTGAACATGTTGCCAAGTGTAAATACATATTATAGTTCCTAATTTAAGGTCTAAGCAAGACTATTAGACATCTGCTGGAAGTAGATGCTTTTTCTTTAAAGGTTTGATTTCTATTTGGGTTTTTGTGGGTTTTTGTTTTTTGTTTTGGTTTTTTTTGTGTGTGTGTTTTTTTTTTTTTTTTTTTTTCTTGGTTCTTTGCTGATTCTGAAAACCGAAGAACATTTCTACAAAGTACCAAAATGCTGAAGGTGGTTTGCAAATAATTTAGCATTGTACCTAAAGGCGTTTAATGGAATACACTTGTCAATAATTCTTGCATTATCACAGAACAGGTCAAGTTGGGTAGGGCCACAGAGGTCATTTGGTCCAACCTCTGTACTCGAGCAGGGGCATCCCAGAGCACATGGTACATCCGGACAGTTCTTGAATATCTGCCATTGAGGCAGATTCCACAGCCCTTCTGGGCAATCTCTTCCAGTACTTGGTTACCTGCGCAGTGAAAAACTTCTTCCTCAAATTCAGGTCGGACTTCCGTGCATCTGTTTCTGCCCATTGCCTCTTATTCTTTGGGTTAGCACCACTGAGAAGAGCCTCTTGCAACTGTTCCTTCAGATACTTATAGATACTGATGAGGCTCCCTCTCTGTCATCTGCCCTTGAGGCTGAACAGGCCCAGTTGTCTCCATTTCTCCTTGTAGGAGAGATGCTTCTGTGGCCTCATTGTCTTTGTTGCCCTCCACTGGACTCATTACAGGGGCTCCATGTCTCTCTTATACTGAGGAGCCGAGAACTGGACACAGCATTTCAGATGTGGCCTCATCAGAGCTGAGCAGACGGGCAGGATCACCTCCCTTGAGCTGTTGGCCACACTCTTCCCAACGGTCCCCAGGATACCGTTGGCTTTCTGGGCCACAAGGGAACAGCGCAGGCTCAAGGAAAGCTTGTTGGCCACCAAGAACCCCAAGTGCTTTTCTGCAGTGTGCTTTCCACCAGGTCAAAGTTACATTTTATCTCTGTGATAGACAGAAATACATGTACAGGCATAAACCTTTTCTTTGTTAGTGATTTTTTGTTTCAGTTTTGGTTTTAGTATTTCTCTCAGTTTAGATAAGTTGTTATTAAAAGACTTGCATTTTTTAGGACACTGTTGAGATAATATATAGTATAAAAAGGGAAAGAATGTATACAGATATTAGTGGGTTTTTTTAATATTAACTTCATACTAAACTCAAAAAGTATTTTAGCTAGCAATTTCACGAGCATGAGCCTAAAACTATTTATCCTTTTCTCTCATGCACAGCTCACTACATGATTGTGTGCTGCTCTGTTACTTATAAACTTGTTAATGTTTCCTTTGAATAAACTTGCTCAAAGTAGCTCTGGACACTTTGATATGCTACCATTTACTGCTCCTCTGGCAGCTTATCCAACCTAAGCCTTGCAGTTTTGTGTACATGTCATCTGTGATTCAGAAGAACACTGACACATTCCAGAGTGAAAGAAAATTCTTTGTCATCCGGATAAATTTTGGTGCTTCTCTATATTTCAAGATATGGCACAGATATTGACTTAGTGGTACTCATTTTCAGTTGTACTCTTAGCCTGCTTTTACTGAGAAAGTAAAGCTATATAGATGTTGTCATTTTCTTAGCTTATCTACATTTCATAATACTTCATCAACTATGGGAAAGCAAAAGAAGGCAGAAGTGCTTGCATTTTACCTTTAGTCACCTCCCTCTAATATATTTCAGTCTGTTTGTGGTGTCCTACTTCAAGATTTTTGTTTTCCTGGAGCCTGCTGTGAGCAGGTGTGTATTTGTAGCTTTGAGACAAAGATTTTAAGTCTCTGCATTTATAAGAAATGCAGGGACATCTATACAAATTTCGAATCTCAAAGATATCTTTATCAGCTTTCTTTGAGGTACCTAAAAAAAATACCAACCCAAAAAATCCTAACAAAACACAGGTACTAAGAAAACTTGCTGAATTTATCTTGTTTATTCAATTTGGAGATCCACAGTAAAAATCTGGTTTCATGTAATGCTTCGAACATTCCTTTAAAAGTAGTTGTCATGCCTTATGACATGAGACATTATCTTGGTATTCTGAGTATTCCAACTCAAACACACTTCTTTTACTACTAGCCTTGATTACCACCAGCTACTTAAGGTTTTGCTTGAGTGAAAATAGGATCTATTGCATACATGAGTAAAAGTAGACTTGAGCAGGACTTCAAAGGATGACTTGTAGGAGGTAAAAAAGAGAAAATGACATCAAAGTACAATTGTATGAGTGATGGCTGACAGCAAATCTTATTGCAGTCCCCAGTTGCTTGTTGGTGTTGGAAGTTAAGTTCTCAATGATATAAATAAGGAACTGCTTTGGTTTTCTGTCTGGCTTCTGAATGTCTTGGAATATTGTGAAGCCAGTTAATACAGAGTTATGAAACAACTTGTACAAAAATCTCTTCAAGTAATGAAATTTTGCATATTGTAGATCTTCTAAGAGAACTAACAGAGCTTAGCCCATCAGGTAGTACAGAAAACACTGTCACATGAAAACTGAGAAGTTGATCAGCGCTCTGTTCCAGCAGGCATAACAAGACACTCCTCCTCTGAAAGAGTTTACAATGGGCATTATCAAGATCCCTCTGAGAAGACTGAACCACTGCAGCTATTTAGACAAAATCTTGGCCACTGTAAAAAAACCTGACCTCCTTTATTCTGCGCCTGTTGTAACAGTATGATTAAAACCTTGTTTGATAACTTTTTTGAAAATTGAGTTGTATAGTACTGCATCTCCATTTTCACGCAAGGCAATATCTTGAACAATTTATTAAAATAAAATGAAGAGGCAGAAGGGAGAGACATCTTTAATATTTATTTACTTTAATAGTTTTTTGGTTATTAACTTATTTATCCAGGTGAAGTCTGGTAAAGAGTTATTCTGTTAGGCAGCCTCTTTGTAAGTTAAATTACTTTAATATGTCAAATAGTTGGGTTAATCTTTCAAATTAGTATAGATACATCCATGGAAGACATTGCTTATTGATCTTTTTAGGAAAGGTCTGAGGGAAAACATTCAGTTTCTCAAAGACATGTAATAAATTGTGCAAGGTTACTCTGGTAAATAGCTGCACATTATCTGTAGAATTGTAAAATAAATTTCTGCTGTTCTTAATATTTGATTTTGTGGGGTTTTTAAAGAAAAAGGCTGCCACAGATATCTGGACTCTTCCTTTTGTACAGTCCCCGATGTAGAGATTTTTGAAGGATGTTGCTGTATCTCTCTGATCTTGAAATATTTCTAGCAGCAGCATGAGCGATTCAAGTGTGAATGAAGTCAACAGAAACTTTGTAGAGGAAATGTCTACTTTGGTAACAGTAAATTATTATTCTGGTATTAGAAAGCATACTAGTCTCAGTTTGGGCATCTAAAATGGACTATATTTGCTTTTTCTATCCCAATGTCACAATTTAGTGTTTGGTTGGAAGCTTTTTTGTTGTGTTTGGGTTTTGGAGATTTTTTTAAGGGTTTGGTTTTGTTTTTGTGGGGTTTTTTGTTTTGGTTTGATTTGGTTTGGTTTTTTGTGGTATTTAGTGATTTACTGTATGGAAATACTGATAAACCAAGCCATTTATTAAATTGGAATTCACAGATATTATACAAAGCTATATATCCTACAATAAAGAATGGAAAATTAAATGAGTGCTGATGCTTCTAAGACGAGTTATGTGTAAGTACAGTGGGAAACAAATTGCAACAGATGGGGTTTGGAAAGCATGCCAAGTTAACCAAATCTTAATTCTGATACTTACTAAGCGACAAATAAATCTAGAGAAAGCAATCTAAACATGCATCTAATCAGAAAAATCTATATAATTTGCTTGTACTGGTGCACTTTATTCCCCACAATTTTATGCTCTACATTTTAGGTTAAATTAGTTCCTCTATTTATTGTTTATCCATTCTAAGATAAAAGACCAGTATGCAGGACTTCAAATGTTCATATCGTTTGCCATATGGTGAATGTTTTTAACTCCCCATATAAGGCACTTACACTGACATAAATTTCTGTGTTGTTTGAAAAATTCATTATTGCTCTGAATACTTCTGGATGCTGATATATTTTTCAGATACATGTTTCTTAAAATTTTCTGAAGATTTTTGCAATTTCATTCCAAAGAATTGCTTTTGTAAGAATGGCAGACTGTATTTTCTTATAAACATGCTTATTATAGCTATATTGTATTAACAAGATTAACATAAAATTGTAATTTATTTTCCTCTTTGAACTGACAATGCTGTGTTTTGATAAATGCTAAACTCTCTTGGTAGGTTAGTAGAGCTACAAACAAAGGAAGGAATCAAATTGCTGGCCAATTAAATATAGAGCATAAAGAGCCAAGTAGAATATTTCAGGACTCTTTAATATATGAGTCATTTAAAATTGCAATATCTCATTTTCTTGACAAATATTCTAATGTGAAGAGAAAATGGCTAAATATTAATCCTTTCTTGTGACAGATAGTAAGAAATGGGGAAAGGATATTAAATTAATCTTCTTATTATAGGCTTAATGTAAGTCTTTCCATTCTTCTTACCTTGTATTCTCAACCCTCAAAATTTACAGAGACTGCTCATGTCCATTTAGCTTGTATTAAGAAGGGACTTAGTATTTTTAGTGTGTCCATACCTCTATTTTTCTTCTTGGTAAGGTCCTTTACTGGGAGTTAAAATTAAGCTGTCCTTCAGATATGCAACTACTGTATAATACCTTAACCCCCAGTGTTCATGAGTCTCTTTCCCCTTAAATTTAGAACGTAATAGATTGCAACAGGAACAGATTCTCAGCAAAATTTGCATCTGTCCTTCCAGATTATTTCCCAGGAAGGTGGAACCACTCCTCACAAACTGGTGGGTGTCACAATTGTCAATAGAAACAAGTTGTATCGGCTTCTACAGATTTTTGGCTTATTTAGTGGCACCAAATGTAGCCACAGATGTATGAGTTTCTTGGATTAAATAAATATATTATTCTTTGAACCATCCTGGTACTTCCAAGAATTCCAGATTCAACAGAAGAAAAATAATCTAGGAAAGGACAGCCAGTCACTGGTGCACAGGTGTCACATTTTCTGATCATATCAGATACTAACCATAAATATTAAAATATGTCAAATAGGTTACTAGCAAGAACACTTTTCTGTAGTGAATTTTTAAATTATCTTCTGTACAATATTGACTAGCTTTAAGTCTGTCCTGAACTCTCAGCTTCTTCCCTAGAGAAACAAGTCGCTTCATGTGTCTCTTTAACTGTCAAAACTCTTGGGCCATTTCTTCCAAATAAAAAAAAGTAGCAGTCTCTAAATGTTGAACTTATATAAAAATTGAAGTTTCACTGACAGTTGCAGCCAGGGAGGTATGAGAAATAATTAAAAATAAAACTGTTGCATGGTCAAATTTAAATATGTGTCCATAGAAAAAGGTCATTGGTAATCCCAGAGCTCACAGAATCACAGTTTCTGTACACCAGGAAGAGGATGCTAAGGTTATATGATGACTTGGTCAGAGGATCTCCAACAGATCACTGCCATAACTTCAAAGCTGCTGTTTTAAAGAATTGTTTTGATGAGGACTTCTCCTCTAATGGGGTTAGTTGGGAATGCTCCCTCATTTTTCCCTCTCAAAAGAGACACTTTGAAGTTGCTGTATCTTGAAAATTATCTCCCATTCAGGAATCGTGTCACTCATAAAGCAGGCTTAACTGCTCTTAAGTCCTCTGTCTGCTGATGTCCTTCAAAAAATATAAAAATATATTCTCATATCACTAAGGCAGTTTTAATATGCTTATATAAAAAACTTTCTCCTTTATATCAGGGGAGGATAACGCAGCTGATGAAGCCAGCATGTTGTTTTGAAGGGCTCTTGGGAACACTCCTCTGTCACCCTGGACTTATGACAATGGTACTGCTAAAGTTTCCAAATTTGTCCTTCATTTAATGAGAAATATCTGCATTTCTCCACCCTTTGATGAGCAGTCATTTCTCGGAGTTCTCTGCTGAGTGTAAGGATGGCTGCCTTGGGAACTATCAAGCATTAAGTATAACCTGTTTATTTCTAGAAACTGCATAATATGCTCCATCAATCTATCTATGCTTGCTTCCCCTACAAGTAGCTTGCAACTTGTTCAAATAGGACAACCAGAAATTACCTGTCTCAATGGATTTTTCAAGAGTTTGAAATTACACCTATGCTCTTTTTAAAATTTCCAGATTCATGAGATTAGGAGTAAGAAAATGTTTTTTTATTTGGATTAACTGTAAAGGATGGAGGTGGAATCTGTTACATATTGTCTCACTTGACTACGTAGGGATTTATTTAGCTGCCTCCTATTTCTTACCTAGTCTTTCAGTAGGGTCAGTTTCAGTAGATGTATAAATTTGCATGCAACTAATATAAAAAATTCTACATGGAAGCCCTCAGTGAGTAACTTTGGCATCACTGTCCAAATAATTTTTAGCTCTCATGCTCTTTTTTCATCATATTATTGGGGGTTTTGGTGTTGTTGTGTGGGTTTTTGTGGTTTTTTTTTGTTGTTGTTCTTGGTTGGTTGTGGGTTTGGGGTTTTTTTGTGGGGGGTGGTTTGTTGGGGTTTTTTATTTGTTTTGTTTTGCTTTTTGTTGATGGTGATGTGTGTTTCACTGAAGAGCAATAAATCTAATCAAGAAGCGACATTCTTCTCTGCATGATGGAGAAATACCTTGTAGGAATGTTTGAACTCATTTTTAAAAAGTTGAAACCTCCAAAAATATTTGCTAAAAAAATAAAAAAAACAACTAAAATTGAGTAACAGAGCAGTAAGTTTCCTGGGGAGATGGGGGGATTGCTTTCAACCCTTCCAAATAAGGAGGCCTGGGAGGTGATGACAGTTAAGTCTTTTATTCATGTGTACTTATTGCAATAACACAAACACTCCAATATTCCAGTCCCTTCTGCTTCATTGTGTAATTGTGGCATGCCAAGTAATAAATCTTGAAAAGACTAGTTTTCTTCCAGAAATTTGATTTCCAATAATTCTTGGGTATAGGAACACATGGGCTGAAATGCAAGTTTTAATTAATGACTGAACTTTTTTTTCCTGGGACCTGGCATTCAAGATCAGCTCTACTTACCTGACTGCTGCCAGCAGGCCTACCCAGAAACACAAGAAAATAATGAAAAAATTAGGTCAAATACTCCATGGATTCTTATATTAAAATAATTTACTTAGCAAATTAATATTTTTTTCTTGCAAGCATCTGTTTCCTTTGCAATGATATGGACTATTTCGTCATGTAGATGATAATACTGAGTGCATGTTTGAGCCAGTACACAGAACTACATGATTTTTTTTTAAATTTCTGAATAATTCACAGAAAACACATCTTGACATCCTAGAGATCAGTATTTGCTTTTAGCCTGAGTAAGATATTTCAAATTTATTGCACTGGAAATCTGTCTAGAAACACAAATGGACGGGATTGGGGCCATAGTATGGCTAAATAATTCTCTGTATAGCAAAGCTGTAGGAGAAACCTAAACACCAATGGAAGGATGCAGATACTTAAACGAAGGCAGACTAAGGAAAATGAGAAAGTGTTATGGCTAAAAAAAATCACTAAAAAAAAAGACTAATTTCTACTGACATTGTGTGATTCAAACTTTCTTAAAAGAAAGTGAAGTGGAAGTGCCACTGGATGTCAAATGCTGAGGTGACTCAGAAATAAAACTTTTTTTCTAAGGTGTTCAAATTTTAAGGCAATCAGATAGACTCTACTGAAATAAATTTTGAGCAATAAAATCTGTCATATATATCGAAGTGCTGTCCCTGGTGATTGCACGTCTGTGGCTCGTCCACTTAATTTGCACAGTATTAGCTGGACATTGCTAATGCTGTATGCTAGTTACACAAAAACAATTCTGTTATAGAAAGGTTTTAATGTTGGAGGGACTTATGTGATCTGCTCATTTCTAGTGTTAGGTTTTGCTACACCTGAATTGATCCACCTCTTCTGAGAGAATCAAAAAGCTCTTCCTGAAAAGGGTGAGGGTGGAAAACTACTATGAGGAGTAGCTCAAAAAACAAAATGAACAAACCAAACAACAAAAAAAAACCTTAACCAAACAACAAAAAACCCCACCACTAAGGGATTAAGTGGTTAAAAGTGTAAGGAAGAATGCCAGTGGAAAACAGAGTGAAACACTCTTGGCAGCTTGTGTTGCTGCCTATAAGTAGCCAAGGAAGGATGAAATGCAAGAAATGGTATTTTTTCCAAAGATGTGACAAGCCAAGTGACTGTAAATAATCTTCCTCCCACCCCCACATCATCTTCTTCCCACAGTGTTCCAGACAGTTGGACTGGAGGGGATCAGGATGGATCTGGCAAGGGAATTCTGTGACTTTGGTAGCACACTGAGAGAGGAGTAAAATGAGGGGTATGTGTACACACAATACAGACTATGTGGGGGTTTTTTCCCATATCACAGAAGTTCCCTTCACCAGGAAAATGAATACCTGCTTTCCAGGAACTAGACCCAGGCAGTGACAATGACCAGACTGAGTCTGCCCTGGAGTGTAGTTGGGCACACTGTTAGCACCAGCTGCATGAGTAGGTTCTAAGTGGAGGGCTTCCCAGAGCTCTTGGGGATCATTGTTCCACTCAGCTGACTTTGCATCATCTTGGACTTCATCTGCCAGCCTTTCTGTGAGGGAGCAGCAATGGGCTAAGGCCAGCCTATAGTGATAGTGTGGAGTCTTGCGAAGAAAGGAAATTCTGGATCTGCACATTACATCTGCCACTTTAGAAAAGGCCTGACTTGTATTGTACTTGTTATTGCCAGAGTTTGAATTTGGAAGTGAGAATAATCACTCACCAGTGATGCTAAGACCTCTGTTCCTTTTCATGGAAAAACAGCATCAAAATAAAATGCGCTGACTATTCCCACTTAAATAATCACTTGTTAAAGTAATAGTTTGTATAAAACTAAAAAATAAGTGCAATTAAAAAAATATCTCCAGACCCATTTTTTTCAACATGGAACTACACGGTTGTAGTTTTGTGGAATGTCTCCAGCAAAACACTATGTAGGAGAGAGTGAAGCCTTTGCCCTCCTTTGAGGAAGAGATGATGGACAATTTAGCCAGACACCCATCCATCTCTAGTCCATCTGTCCAGATCTTAGAAGCTTATCTGTGAGAAAGCTATCATGGGAGACTGCATCAAAAGCCTTGCTAAAATCAAGGAAAATGACAACCTCTGTTCCTAGAAAATAATTTTTATAGACAGGACCCAGATTGGTCAAATGGGACTTACCCTTGACAAATTGATGTTGGCTTTTACCACTGACTTTCTTGTCCTTCACATCCTTCCACAAGTACCTGTTCTTGTTCTTTGTTTTATAGTTCAGGGTGTAAATTGTTTTCCCAGATGTTGAGCTCTAAGGGCTTTGTATTATATGGTATTTTTGGGCACATATGAAAGGGGTTTATAAGACTATTGCTGAATTCTCTAGCGTCATCCCAAAATAAATTTACAGTTAAAAATTAATAGAATATGTTAATGTTTTTAACTGTATTAAAAACTGTAGTTTTTAACTGTAGTCTTTTATTATAAATTTATTTGGTAAATTATTATTTTATATCCTTATGGCTGAATTTGAAGATAAGTTTTGACTATTTTTCTTTTTAAAACATGAAAAATATAAAAAAATCTTATTAAGAGAATCCATTTACTATAACATACTTCCAGATACTTACAGCAAGCCAAGTTTCAAAGAAATATTGAGCGCTGTTTGCAAGAATTATGTATTTCTAGTTCTTAATCAGTGTTGACAATCTTCCTTTGTCCTTTTTTGACTTCTTGAGATGTGACTTTAAGTAGTTTGACTATTTTGATGATCTCTTAAAGTTTTTGTGCTTGCTTGGGAGCAGAGAAAGCTGAATGTCACTGTTCTGTCAAATGTAGGTGAGTGATGTCACATTACGGTCAGTGGCTGTTTGGAGCCAGAGGGAGCAATAGACTGGTAAGATATATATATATTTCCAAGGCATAGAAACAGGAAAATAAAATAAAGAATGAAATTGCTATTAAAATTATGGAAGCATCATTCCCCTCCACTGCAAGTCAAAATGCTGACATTAACAATTTATTTCATCTCCACCTACCCCAAGGCCCTTTACTGTCCTTTTTTATAGCTCTAGAAACTATCACAAACCTTTACAGAACCAGGTTTTGAAGTTTGTGCATGTGAGTTTTGAATCTTAAACATGTGGCTTGACAGGAGAGAGCGTATAAAGTTTTACATTTGTTTTTTTTTTGTTGCTGTCGTGCCAGTAAAACACTTATTTGGGGAAATTTCTATGTGTATAATTTTACATAGGTAAGGAGTGGTAAGGGGGAAGGAAATAATTTCTTTTAGGCAGTATTAGAGAGTGATAAGGTCACCCCTGAGCCTTCTTTTCTCCAGGCTAAATAGGTCCATCTCCCTCAGCTGGCCCTCCTAAGACTTGTGCTCCAGACCCTTTATCAGGTTTATTGCTCTTCTAATGAGTAGCACTATATTGAAGTTTTCACTATTTAGTTAAAATTATGAAAGAATTTCTCTCAGTATCATTCCTTTCACTTAGAATTCTCTAATACTGCCATGTAAAAAGGTAGGGTTTTTTTAAATAGCTCGAATTAATTAAAACAAAGCTGAATTAATATCTTTGATTTTGAAAGATGAAATTTATATTGGCTGATAAAATAATTAAAGTATTAAATCCAGTGAATTTGCCCCATTAGCATTTTCTAAACTGACCTCAAATTGAAAAATAATTTCTACAATAATGATATTTTCTGAGGAGTCAGATGTAAAACATTCGAAGTTGATCAGGAAATACTTTAGTTTGGAGGTACCTGATTTTAGTGACAACGAGTTCCTAATGATTGATAACAAAATTCTAAATGTATTTTTGTTCAAGACTCTGATGGTCCTTTTCAAAGCCATCTTGAATATTTGCATCCTGGTGCTCAACTGCGGTTTAATGTAAAGGCGCTGTTTTGTTGTGAATGATGGAAACAGCAGGTATGATTCTGTCAGGAGATGACAAGGCTTTACATTGTGAAGTTTTCTGCTTAAACATTACTTCTTGTAGGTATTCTTCTCTGTGTGGAAAGTCTCATGTTAATTTCCATTAATCCATAGCTTGCAGAAGCTTAAAAAGTTGAAAGGTGTTTTCAAAATCTTTTAGTCTATAAGGTGCTCTGTTTAATAGCTTCTTGAGTACTGTCTGAGTGAAAAATCTATCAACCCTTTAGCTTCATGTTTGTGACTCTGTATTTGATGGTTTTATGATTTTGTAGCATGTTTTGGCATGAGAATAGGCACATTCTGACATTAGGCCTGACTAAATAAAACCAACATAGGAAAAGGACTTTTTTTCAGTGAGTGACTGTTATCTCAGATGTGGCATGAAAGAATGTGTTCTGGGAAATAAAGCAATGCATGTGGAAGAGCTAAAGGACAAAGAGATTATCTGTTAGACTGACCCAAGGTCTACAGGCAAGGAAACTGCCAGCTAAACAGAAGTCCATGAATATACATCACAGCCATGCTGTGCTGAACCATGTCCCCAGTCCTTCCGCCCACATACTCGAACAAGCCAAGCAAGCAGGAGGGCAGGAACCAGCAGAGCAATTTTTACTTTGCTGTGTCTCTGAATGCTGTGTCAGACAGAATCTTCTCTTTACTCTTAAGGTGATCTAAAATAATTTGAGACATTAGGCCGACTTCCTAGGATGGAACATTAAAAGACAGAACAGAAAACGAACACCTGCTGTGAGCAACTAGAGAGTCCCAGTTCAAAGTTTGTCTCTACATTAATGACATTTTTGCTCCACCTACTGGTAGGAAGGCTTGGAGCCTTCTGAATTGCCATCAGGCCCTTGCACCTCCTTCTGCAATTAGTCCTCCTGTTGAGGCTAGAAGAATCAATTTCAGTGTGCAGAAAAAAAGAAATAAGAAATGTTGATACCTTTTTCTAAAAATTTTGGAGTGGGAGAGAAATTTTAATTTTAAGGGAGAAATAAGCATCATGGCTCAAAATGTACAAACAGAGAAGTGTTCCCTGTGGTGAAGGTGGCTGGTGCTCATAATTTTGGAGGATAAAACAATGAACAAAACAACTCATCAAAAATACATTCCCCCTCCAAAAAATTCTAAAACTTTATACCTTAATATTGTAGGTGTTAATTGGTTTATTGTCTAAAATCCATCTTGTTATGACAAAGAACAAAACTGTCCTTATATAATCTTCCTTTCTTGCCTTAATGAATAAGGGAGCTGACAGTCATTCTGAAATGCTGATTTGATAGCAGTGAGCATGTCTCAGTTCTGATTGCTCATTTTGCCACATTTCTTGATTACTGTGTGATGTCAAGGAAAATAGGACTTCTGAGTTTATTTGCACAGCTGTTCTGATTAGTTATGTTTGGTTTTATGCCAGAAGGTTCTCAAAGGTTTACTCTGTTGTTTCTGAAGCTGTCAGCTTACTGCCTCTGTCTTTTTGGAACGATATCCAAACACATTCGTTGGATGTATTGTTTCAGTCTTACTCACTGGACTGAAGTCAATGAATAAGTTTCTTTAAAAGTTACTGGTTCAACAGCTGTAGATTTCTCTTCTAATCACATGCTGAGGTCTTCATGAAGACACTGTGCTGTAATATAATGGCAATTCTTTAACAAGGCTTACGTAATGAAGTTGATAACACTCTACAAATCAGATTGTAGTTTTTCAAATGGGAAAAATCCCGCTAGTAGCCAAGGTTTCATTGACATTTGGTAGCTATTTCTAGTTGCAGTGGGTACAATGCCTGCTCTGTTTGGACCAGGGTATCTGAATTCATCTAAAATCAGGCCCTGCTAATCACATACAAAATCACAGAACAGGTAAGGTTGGTAGGGATACTTGGAGATTGTGTAGACCAATACCCTTACTGAAACAGGATTAGCTAGATCAGGTTGCTCAAGGATGTGCCCAGTTGGGTTTTGAATATCATGAAAGATGGAGACTTCACAGCCTCTCTGAGACATTTGCAATGTTTCACCCCTCCTACCATAAAGAACCTTTTTAGACAAACAAATTTAAGCCCACAAAATTATGTTAGTACTTCATCACACGGATATCATAATGAGGTATAAAGTGAAGCACTTGTTTTTCCTCTGCAGAACTGGGTCATTATGACTAAAATCATAGGAGGAATTGGGCTACCTAGCATAGGACTGGAGATGGAAGTCATATCCATGAGTCTGCAAACAGAATCAAAAAACACCATTGTGCTTTTGTCCCACTCTTATTCAGTGAAGAAACTTTCCTGACGCTCACCCCCCTAGCTTTAGCTGCCAGTCTCTTTGATTCTGTAGGCTCCCTCTGCTGTGTTTCTGATCTGTCCATGGTTCCACAAGTGTAACAGCAGAGCTTCTGAACTATTCAGAGGCTAAAGAAAGAATCAGCCAGACTATTATCCTCTAGATATAATGCAGAATAAAATGATCAGTACTTTTTAGCAATTTGAACAGGAATACCTGCTCTTGCAGTCATCAATGCTCCCCAAATGATTTCCTGCAAACTGAAAATGTGTAAATTCCAGAAAACATATGAAATTTTGATGCTGCTGAAAAAAATTCCTGTCAACTATTTATAGTCATTAAACTTTCAGGTATTAAATTCCTATCAACTACTTTTAGAGATTGGAGGAGAATATATCGAGAGTAGCCCAGGGGGGAAAACTTGGATGTGTTTGCAGGTGAAAAGCCCAATGTGACTTGGTAATGTGCACTCACAGCCCAGAAAACCAATTGTATCCTGGGCTGCATCCAAAGCAGCGTGGGCAGCATGGTGAGAGAGGGCTCGGCTCTGCTCTGCCCTGGTGAGAACCCACCTGCAGGGCTGCATCCAGCTCTGGGAGTCCCAGCACAAGAATGACATGTTTGAGGGAGTCCAGAGGAGGGACTCAAAGTTGATCAGATGGCTGGAGCACCTCTCCTTTGAAGACAGACTGAGAGAGTAGGGACTGTTAAGTCTGGGGAAGGCTCCAGGGAGACATTAGAGAACCTTCTAGTGAGCAAATGGGGATTACAAAAAGGGTGGAGAGGGTGATGTGGCTTGAGAGTGCAAGGGCAGGTTTAGATTAGATGTAAGGGAGAGTGTTTTTGCTGTGAGGGTGATGAAGCACTGAGAGGTTGCCCAGGGAGGCTGTGGACTCCCCATTGCTGGAGGTGTTCAGGGCCAGACTCAATGGGGCCCTGAGCAACCTGGTCTAGGGAAAGGTGTTCCTGCCCATGGCAGAGTGCTTGGAAATGGATGACCTTTAAGGTCCCTTCCAATCCACATCGTTCCATGATTCTATGATTCTCTGAGTTTATGATTCTATAAATTGACTACAATGTGATTAGTTCTGTCTGGTTTTAACTTGCTATTTACAGTCTCCTTTAAGATATTAACTGCATATATCTGAAAACAGATGCTGCTTTCTTTCAGTAAAGATGGGCTCAAATGAATAATTACATGCCAAATCTAAGGCAGCTGGTGAATATTTAGGGGTATTCATCAGAGAAAATGTCTTTTTATATGTAAACTGACCGTTCCAACAAATAGCTATGTTGCATCTGAATTTACTTGGACTTGATACTTCAGTATTAGACACTTTATGGGGCTGTGATAGAGCAGGAAATACATATGTATGGACATGTACACACATGTATCTTCTCAATGGTACCCTCTTATTCCTCTGAGGTGATGGGATCTCAAAGAGTAAGGACTAGTTACACGTGATTTTGTTGCATGCTTTCTGTTTTGGTGTTTGGCTTAATGCCAGCATTTCTGCCATACATACCTAGCAAAAGAAAGAAAAAAAGAAAAAAGATTTCAACAAGCAGTAAAAAGACTTGCTGGGGATAGGCATATTTTTCCTTGTGTCCCTAATTATGTATTTTGTATTTTCATTCTATAAGCATGTTTATGCATGCCAGATACATGGGTTTTATTCTTGTTGCCAAAAAACTGATCATCCCAGCTCTGAAGATTACATTCAACAAAAAGTAATGTTGACTTTTTTTTGGTTGATGTTTTTAGCCTTGGGGATCTCTGTTATCACCTGTATTCTCAAACCCTTTCTATGTTCTTGTGTTTGTTTCTCAGAGGCCACAGTTACCTAACAAGGGTGACCATTCTGTGTGATTATTCTGTCAGCTGCTAGTTAGAGAAGGAAGGGCTTGTACAAAAGAGGATGATGCATAATTTTTTTTTTTCTGAAAAGGCATCTGTTATGATGTATGGCTTTTATGCACGCACATGCACTCATAAAACTATCAGCCTTTTTAGAACATCAGAATCTTACCACTGCAATTAAGACAATTGAGATCCGACAAGAACATCAGTAGCGTTAGTAGAGCTCAGGAGATTCAACAAAACTAATTAGAATTACCATAATGGATTTCTTGTCTTTTTACTATTATGATATCACTGGAATGAATTTGAACATGTATCTAAATGCTATTATATCTAACCTGTTATGGTGAAGTTTTCTTACCAGAGCAATCCAACATGCTATGGAAAAATTCCTCAGTGAAAACGTGGCTAGTTCTAAGACCATAGGTTTTTTGCTCTTTTGTGCAGAAAAATGAATGATTTGGACACCTAAAAACAGCATGTATTTGAAAATGAAGCATAAGCATATAAAATAATTAAGGGCTTTTTAAATTTTGACTAATTGGGGATATTTGAGGTCATGTGAAAAATTTCAGAAATATAGATTTTTTTTTTGCCAAGAATTTTAACAAGTAACATCAAAAGTACCAACTCTGAATATCTTGGGCTGACATTAGATAGAAGAGCAGTAGTGATGCAGTAATGTACATAGTTAACATTTTGGTTTTCTGAAGATTGATCAACGTAAGAAGATATTTTTAAAATCTAACAAGAGCAGTAGTTAAAGCACCTGAAAAAATAGGGCTCTGGAATGTAAAAGAAGAGTGAAAAGAGCAAAGCAGTGACCCAGACAGAACTTTAAAAAAGAATTTAAAACTGGTAATACAGGAGTAGAACAGAATTTAAATATGAGCATGCAGAATTTTAAACTCTTTTCTATAGTTAGAGTTATGGATAGAGCAGGAAGTAGATTTAGAGAGTGTGTGTATGAGTTGGGATCAGAAATGGAATAAAGGACACCAGTGCTCCTACAAGGTAGGATGATGCTCAGATGAAGTCTTAATATGAAATTATTTAACCTTATTTTCCATGTTTCAATGGAGCACAAGCATAACGGAGCAATCCAGCATAAGAAAGCATGTTTTTTAAAACCTGTATTTACTGACATTAATTTTTATATGACTTATGTCAAAAATATATGATCTTTTAAGAATTGTAAACTTTGCGATTAAGAGTATTTTAATTGCTTAGAATTCCTTCTATCAGTTCCCAAGATCTGTAATATTTTTGAAAAATGATTGAAAAATGCCTGTTTATAATTACTGCTCCTTATTCTTAAAGAATAAGGCTACTAGTCAGTCTGTGTTTTATTTCTCCCTGAAAAAAAGCCTTTATCTTGTTTTTTTCTTCATTTTAGCAGAAACTAGAAATACAGTTTTTACATAGCTTTTTATATTTTCTTTCAAATTATAACAAATTAATTTTCCATTTCCCCATTTTCTTGTTGAACTGAATTGAATTATTTTTCTAGAGGTTTACCAACATAGGAAATCTTTATCTAATAAATTGCTGTAGAGTAGTCTTAACTGCCTTACCCTCATGTAAAATTCTACTGAAGTTAAAGATACTGTTCTGGCAGAAAGAAGTAAAGCATCTTATTCACACTGTGTACTCTTGGCCAAGAATTTTATCTCTTCAAGCAACTCTCAGGGAGGAGGAAGGCAGGTTCAAACCTTGTGAAGTGGCATGTGTTAATCTTCTTCAGTTAAAAACTGTATTACATTTTGATTGGCATGTACCTCAGAGCTTACAACTTCTATTTTTCTGCAGATGCTCTATTAAAAACCAATTAACTTTCAGTGTAATCAGGTATTTACCTTATCAGTTATGCAGTGAAAAATGTTGAGGGTGATAGCAATGACAAACAGGCTTACTAACTAATCAGCTGTCTTTAATTAATTTGAAAGTCTTCAATGTTTGATAAAAAATTATGCATCACACGAACTGTTTGAATTCTGGGGATAAATATACCTGTGTGAAGGTTTGTCTTGGGATATATTCAGAAGGCAGCTAAAAAATGAGATGTTATGGTACAAAACATTTTGGTTTCTTCTTTCTTATTTTACCTTCCTCACATGTTAGTAGAAAAATCTAGAAAGAGAAAATTATTTAACTAAGGTTAATTACTAAACAACCTTTTCAGTGATGTCAAAATTGATGTTTCAGGGCAGATCTGCATCTGTAATCAGGGAATATTTAATTTCCTGAAAATTTTAGGGCAGATTATTACTTGTCTCCACTTATTTATAAACATTATGGCCTTTTCATCCCAAAGAGGCAATTATTGACAGGGTTTGGGTATTGGGCGCTGCAGAATGCCATGTGTGGGAACAGGCCAGGAGATACCCTGTGACAGTTAAGCCAGATCCAGCTGATTTGGCAACAAACAATCCACAGCACACCAGAATTTCAGGATGAGGAGCGCGTGGCAACACTGCTCAAACATAGTTAAGAAATACCAGTAGCTGTAGGGAGTAGGAGAAATGAAAAGAAAGTTGAGGCAGGAGGATGAGGAGGAGGCACAGGAGAAAAAAATGGAAATACATGAGGAGATGTGAAGAGAATATTTTGCAGAAACGAGAGAAGAAAATTCAGGAGACACAGGGAAAAAGATATTGCTGGCAATACTGCTAGGAAAAAGCTCTTGAAAGGGGATGATCCATGCCAGAGAAGGTCTGAGGACTGCAAGAGCCCTGAAGGACTGCACAGCATGGAGACCCCTGAGGTACTGCAGGCTATGGTGGAGCCAGCAGCTGAAAACTGTGGGAATGGTGACTAAAAAAGGAGAGGTGTTGAGCTGAAGTTGAGCCTATGAGGCCAGGAGCAAGGCCCTATGTGTCTGTATAATTGCATGAGTTTTGTTCCTCAATACCTGAACCAATAATCAAAAATTGTGCTAATTATCAATAACTCAAGTTAAAAGAACCCATGGTAAAGTTTTTGTTTGTTTATGAAGGTAGCAGAAATAGAAATGTAACCTAACTTTAAATATTTTTTTATTTAAGTTTAGTTTTTTTCTCTTTATATTCTAGCTAAAATAAATTCAATTAGCATCATTTTGTCAGACATTCATTTATTGTGGCAGTATTGTCTAAGCATTGTCATTATGGCTTCAGATATCTTATTTTTTAATTTTTTTTCTCTGTTTTGATGATGCAAGAATTTTGGGTAGATACCTGTGTATTAATAGTTACATCTACAGAACAATTTGAACATACATTGCTCAACTTGAATGTTTCTTGCATACCCCAGGGACCAGAGCTATAGTCTGGGTGACCTGACTATCTAAAAAGTGCATTAAGAATTTAAGAATGCATTTGTACTTTGAGAGTACAAACACAAGTCAGACAACAGAAGCAGGCAACACTATCCTGATCTATCAATCCAGCCTTTCTTTAGGTTGCCTCTTTCAGAGGTTGATAGATAATCAGTGCATAATATTCCCCCCGCTTTCAGTTTTGCTTTACTTCCATGTCTAATAAAAGGATCTTCAGGAGATTTTTAGAATACCTTAGCAGAGATGGGGAATCGTGGTAATTTAGCTGCAGGCTCAGTTTACCAGCAAGTGTGGATATGGCTCATAAGTTGCTGCTGAAATTACAGCAGGTTCATGGAGAAGGAAGGGTGGTTTAAAGATTAACTGGGAGTAAAGCAGCTTTCCTCATGTCTTAAAATTACCTGTGAGTCATTCTTTACTTAAGAAAAGTGTCTGAACCCAACACTATGCTACAGAGGTGTGCCTACAGCTAGCCACTGGGAAATGTAATTATGGATCACTGAAAATTTTCCAGCTGCTCTAGTTACAAAAGAATGGTTTCAGATAGCTACGGTAAAATAAAAGTGCTGCTGTCAGACTATGGAGATAAATTAGACGACATGGGTATCTCTGTTCTGAAGGATTTTAACATGCAGCTTTTGTTTTCAAACACCTGTTTTTCAGGGGACTCTCTCAGTTCGTACTTTATAAAAAATTCAAAACTCATTAATAGGGACTGGAGCACAACTTTGTTGAGATAGGTGGAAAAGAGGTTTCCACTTTTCTTTTTGTTCCTAGGAATTTGTACACTTCTATATAACATTAGGCAAATAAAAGAAAAAAGTTCCTCTCTGAATATGCCTCCAGTCTGCAGAAGTACATTAGAATTTGAAAAAAAAATCCTGAAAAGATTGCTTACATTATAAATACAACCATTCTTTGGACCATGATACACATGATTTTATGCCTAAACATATCTACACACAAGCACACACATCTCATCTCCAGGGAGAGTTTTCCCTTGTACTGCTGGTGGTGATTTGATTCAGCAGGCTCCTCATGGAGCTGTGCTCTCTGTGCCCTGGGGCGGTCTGGCAATCCTGACACTCTCAGTGCAGCTTTTGATCTTCTTTCTCTGCTGGGATCCTCTCTGCCCCACTGCTTTGCTTTATACCTGGGCCTTTCCAAAGACAAATATGAACCATTTAGGTTATAGGCATGTTTCTAGGTGGACACTTCCATGCAAGTTTTTGGCTGTTTCTTGGTCATATCTCCCCATCTTAGTTTAAACAATCAATTCTATATCATTCAATCTCACTGCTCTGTTAAATATCTCATTTCCATGCGAGAGCATGAGAACTTCCCCACTTCTATCATTAGGAAAGTTTAGTCTTTCATTTTGCACCAATCTGAACATCACAATGCACAGGAAGTATACAATAAAGAGCAAGCATCCAAGTGTTTCTAGGTTATGCACCACTTGGCAAGGGATTTTCAGGAAGCAGTTTTGAATCTGAGGACCTCTGTTGATTCTAAGTCTTGCACTGGCCATCTATCTGTAGGTCATCTAGTTCTTAACATTTTTATAAACTGATGACTTTTGAAATTCTTACCAGGGCCCATTTGCTGTGCCTTAGAGATACATAATAAAATAGTTCAGAGTATTTTAGTCTGAATAAACATGACAGATTAAGTGTAACAACTTGTTAGAAACCACTAATGAATTGCTAAAGGTATAGAATTATATCTTCTAATGTCATCCCATGCTGCTGGAGGAAGTTGCTTCTGTTCATTTCAGAGAATAAGAAAACATCTTTTAAATTTATTTTAATATTCATGACAGTCTACTTAATATTCATTGGAGATTTTAGGGAGCTAGCAAAAATGTGACGTAATCCTTTTTTTGCTATACACAATGAGTCTATTTGGATGGATGTGGAGAAAAAGTTTTTATACCTCAATTTGACTGGAAATTGTGCTGCCCAACCAAAATCTCGTTGATGGAGGAATATAAACCTAGCAGGTTTTGAAAAGGCACAGAACTAACAGGAGAATTTTTGGTTTCATCCCAGGGAAAGCAGGTCATATATACAGGAAAAAGTTGCATAAGAGTTCTGACAGAATCTCTATTTATATTGTATGAGGACATTTTAAAAGCTTCAGGAGAAGATAATCAAGCACCACCAAATTAGTTGTCTTGTTTAAAAAACATTGAATTTAACAAGAGAAAAGTACAAATATAATTTAATGCTTCTCAGACTGTTTCAGTTTTAGGTCATGTGCTACACCAATGTCTCTCCAAGTCTGACATTGTAAAGTTGAAATAAGCATATTTTACGGCAAGAAAATTCGAAATGCTTCAGGCAATTCTTCACTAGTCATTAGCTAAAGTACTTAAAGAAAATCTTTTTAACAGTATAATCTTTATTTTTATTCAAGAGAAAAATATAAATTTGTATTTGGTTACCATAACACAAATAAATCTAGTGACTATAATTGCCCTTTTCTACTAAAATTTATATTTATAGCTATATTAGGGATGATAAACAAAGTCCAGTTGCAATGTAATTTTCAGATGTACTTATTTTCTTTACTTCTCTTCTTTAGGCTTTTTGTCACAAACAAAAAAGCATTTGTTGAGCACAAGATTTTACTCTTTTCTCTTACTGACAAATGGGCTGGCATGAATCTTTCAGCTATGCCAAAAAAGGTGCAGTTTTTCTACTTGGCCCTAACTGATCTCTTTTCTGAGAAGTTACTTCCAGTTCACCAGACCTGCATTATAGAGGTCAAAAACTTCACTTCTTAATGGCATTGATGCCCTGAGAGGCTACCTAGAAGAGAGGCTAGACAGAGTTAAAGGAATAAAGTAGGTATTAATTATAAAGGCCTTCTAATTATACACCTTGGGCAGCGTAAGAGTTTAGCCATGGCTTCATCCAAGATGGATGACGTGCCACAAGTTTTGACACTTTTAGAAGTTTTAACCCCATTTACATATTGGGGTTAATTGTCCAATTACAGCGTCAGGTTATGAAGTCCCATCCTCAGTTTGCTCTCTTCAATTTGTTGTTTATGCTTTTTGGGCCTGAGGCTGTAATGGCTATCCTTGGTTTTCAGGCTAGAAAAGGATTTGTCTAATGAAACTGTGAAGAGAACTTGCTAACACTTTGTATGGAGTTCAGAGTTATATACTAATGTGGTACAGAATCTGGAAAATATGAAAGCTAAAATTAAAGCATCAACATAAACAGTGTGACTGAGTGCAAACCCAGCAAGTTTGCAGATTACACCAAGTTGAATACACAACTGATATACTAGAGGGGTGGGATACCGTCCAGAGGGACCCTGACAAATTTGAGGAGTGAGTGTCTGGTAACCTCATGCAGTTCAACAACATGGTCAGGGCAATCATCAGTAGGAACAGAGTCTGTGGAAGGAAGAGGTTGAGAGCAGCCCTGGGGGACTTGGGGATGAAAAATTGAACATGAGCCAGCAATGTGCCCTGTCAGCCCAGAAAACCAGTTGTACCCTGAACTGCATAAAATGAAGTGTCAACAGCAGTTTTGGGAGGTGGTTCTCCCACCTCTATTCTGCTCTTGTGACACTTCCCCTGGAGTACTGCATTCACTTCTGCAGTCCAGTTCTGGATAAAGAAAGACATGGACCTGTTAGAGCTGGTCCAGAGGAGGGTCATGAAAATGGATGCTGGAACACCTCTCCTACAAAGACAGGCTGAGATACTCAATGGAAGGCTATTGGGAGAGTTTATTGTGGCCCCTTATATATAAAATGGGGCCTATAAGAAAGTCAGAGTGACATTTTACTGAGGCCTGTAGAGACAGGATAAGGGGTACTTATTTTAAACTCAGAGGGCAGGTTTATATGTGATATAAGCAACAAATTCTTTACTGTGAGGATGTGAGGCACTGGAACAGGTTGTCCTGAGAAGCTATGAGCAACCCATCCCTGAAAGTGTTCAAGACAAGGCTGGATGGGGCTTTGAGCAACCCCAGGTTGTTGAGGTCTAGTGGAAAGTGTTTCTGCCGATGGCAATGAGATTGGGATCAGGTAATGTATAAAGTTCTTTCCAACTCAAACATTCTATGATTCCATGATTTTATAATTCATTCTAGGATTTTTAGTTTGGCTTTTAAAAATTTAAATAGTTGCACATTTAAATTCTTAATTTCTAATAGATCAAGACATCAGTTGTTATAGAAACTAAACTGAAGTTGCTGCTGCAGACTAACTTTATTCTAATTTTGTTCTGTACTGTATTACAACTTGCCAAAGTACGTGTAGGGAAATAGAGAAATTGAAATAATTGTGTGATGTCAAGCATGTTTTACACATAAATCTTCTATAATGAAATTCAGACTTATATTTCTGTCATTATTTTGTACATAATATTACTGGAACTAAGCAATGCTTATACTAATCTTATGTTACTCAAGTTTCTAGTCTAGAAACATCTTGAAATTTCATACAAAAAAAAAGTATATTTGTTCTGCTTATTCAGGCATATGCTAAAGTATTAAGAGGAAAATTACCTTCTGCCTTCACTGTACTCAATAAAACTTGTGACTTTCAGCTTTATTCTCAGATCAGTAATTAGATCCCAGATCCTTTGATTTGACTGGAGTCAGCAGAGAGATGGAGGAGCAGCGACTGTAATCAATAATGTATCTCTCTACAGGTTCTTTAACAGAATCAACATATAAATATGCTCAATCCCACTGAATGAAACACAAACTATATTTCAACACTGCAGGCTGGGAGCCCTAAACCAATATAGTTGCTTAGATCCAAAGATTCAAGGATAGCACTATCCCTGTAGCTGGGATTGAGAAATAAAATAATTTAAAATTATCTTTTACTTTGTCAATATGCTTAAGCTGTGCTTTTCTGAAATAAAGTTTTGTATTTAGGCTTTTTTATATTTTATGAAAATTTTCACTGAGTAGTAGTGTACTATAGCAGCAGAATGAGATTTCTTTTCCTAAGATACTAGTAAGAAAAATGCAGTCAGAGCAAATGCTGGTCAATGTGAGCATGTTTTCAAAATACCTGTCACCACTAATTGGCAATTCCACTGCTTGCTCTAGAAAAACTGTATGAGCATCTCAACCTGTTGATTAAAAAATCTTCTGGGTATCTTGATTTAGTGGGTAGAGGAATTGATGTGGAGGGGGATGGAATGAATGGTCTGCCAAAGAGTCTGTCAAATTAAACTGAGTTCTGATTATCATCAAGAATAAAAATGCACATATTTTATCTAATACTTATTTAAGATATACGCTCTTATTTAGGTGTAGGTCTTTCTGCCTAGCAGCTGTTTGCACTTCTAAGTACCAGACGTTATAAAATTATCCTAAAATGACCATTAAAAAACCCTCAAATATCTGGAAAATTTAGAATATGTAACTTAAATTTATCAATCAGAACAGGTTTAAAAGTTGTTCCAACTAGTGTTCCTGAAAATTAAATGTTTGGTTAATTTTCATAGGTTCATGGATTTTCCAGTTATCAGTATCTTCAGGTTCTACAGAAGTGACACAGAATGAATGCAAACTGTTATTGCTGTGTGTGATAGAAAAACACATTTGCTATGCTGCAGCATCTTTAAGCAGTATGTGGAAGAGAAAGTAATGGAATTGTTCACTTTAAAAAAATGCTTCCTTCATAGTTCAGTGGAAGCATTTCTCCCATTGAGTGATGGTAGCTCTTTCCATGCTCTAACATGTAAGCAAGAACTGGGATGAAGCAATTGCAGACTTTGTACATTTGGACTGCTGGAAAATTCATTTTTCTGAGACGTGTTAGGTTCTCAGATCAACAATGACACCAGCTTCAAAGATGATAATTCATCAGCTTCAGGAAGGTCCAGAGAGGGTGAGGAGGAAAGAAAGGTTACTTGTATTGCTTTATACCATCAAGTCGTTTCAGACTTTCATTCTATGCTGCCTCATTTCTGAGCCTAATTATAAGACATGGTTCAATTTATTATGAAAAGTAACTTGAAAGAAAACAATGAAATTCATATCAAAGTGTTTCTTAAAAAGTGTTTATGAATCAGAAAATTCCCTATAGCATAGTCTCATTCTTTTTTCTGTGAAATTTAGCTGCAGCCTGAAGAAAATCAGACTGGGATAAGTTAAGGTATTGGAAGAGAAAAGGAAAAGCACAGCAGGAAGAAGTGGAAAAACAGTAGAATTACAGAATGATTGAGGTTGGAAAAGACTTCTCAAGGTCATCTGGACCAGCTTCCCTGCTCGAGCAGGGGCAACTTGATAAGATGCTCAATTCTGTGTTCAGTTGGGTTTTGAATATTTCCCAGTATCCCTACCACTTCTCTGGGAAGCTCATCCTTGTCTCTCGTCCCTGTCAAAGCATAACTGTTCTCTTATGTTCAGATGTAATTTCCAGTATCTCAATTTGTGCCCATTGACTCTTGTCCTGTGTACCACCACTCTGTCTGTCCGTCTCTTCTTCATTCCTCAAAAGAAGGTATTTGAATACACTGATAGACCCCCCTTGAGCCTCCTCTTTTCCAGGTCAAAGTGTGACAGCTCTCTTAGCCCTTTCTCATATGAGAAATGCTCCACTTTCTCATCTTTGTGCATCTTTGTCAGGTTCCCTGAAGATAAGAAAGTTCTTATCTTTCTTCTGTGGGAAAACTAGGTATCGTCAAAGATAAATCAGTAAATGGCTGAGGGAGAAAGATATTTTAAATTGACTGCAGGTTATATTGGTGAAATTTTGTACATACACACCTTTAGAATATTGTATGACATGAACATATAATGCAATTTTCCAGAATTCAATGTAAATTTTACATTAAATTTATAGATGATTTTGAAAGTGGGAACTTCAAGGTCACAACTTTTTTTTGTTGTAGTTGTTCTGTAAAATAACAAAACAAAAAAGGAAAGTTATCTGGTCTTAAAGACTTAATTCCTGTTGATTCCAAGAACTTTTGCATATTATGTGAAAGTGTATAATACCTTTAGGCTTTTTCTCACAAGAGATAATGAATGATGTGTTTGTCTCCTGAAAAGATAAGCTTAAATGAAAATCCAGCACAGCCTTAAACCATGCATATGTTCTGGTATATGCATGGAGATTCTACTTGCAGACGTGGTTTTTGCTGCTATGTTTTTGGGGATTTTTTGTGTGTGTTTGTAGTCTAGGGAAAGAAACAACTTTCATCAGCAAAGGTTGGGATCAAAACCATAAAGTGAGAAAGTTCTATAAAATTGTTTTATTAGCTGCACAGCATGCTTCAGAAAAGCTGTCTGGTTTTGGAGTAATAACTTCAAGAAATAGAGAGATAGCATAGATGGAGTTGTTTTTTTAAGGTCAGGACATTTCTCTATTTTTACCATCTACATAAGTATGTAAGTGACCTTTTTTCTGTGACCTTTGTTACCTACTGATCACACCACACTCATAGTTTCTGATTACTAGCATCTTCTGAGGAGGACTGAAATATCAACTGGAAGATCCAATGTATTAGAAGATCAAACAAAATAATTTAAACTGATTAATTTCATAATTATAACTAATATAACATATTGGGTGAATAGATTAATAAGTAACGGGTGATCTGATTTCATTGAACCTTCACAATGAACCTCACATGGACAGAAACTAAAGTAAAAAGATAAACTTTTCACTATTGAGTTATCTTTTTGAATATTCAGATTGTAAATTTCAAAATTAACTATGCAGTGGCAAGACTTTCATATCTGCACTGGACCCGGCTTGGATGGAGTCACTTGATGAATTTTATATCTGTGACTGAAACAATGCTGATAACACACCAATGTTTTCAGTACAAGCATACTAATAGAAGAGAGAATTACTTGACTAGAGTAAGAATCATTAAAAAAATATTATTCGTAAGAACACTTATGAGGGAATGAAGCAGTTGTAGTGTAGACACTGAGCTTCAGATCTCTTAAAGTCTCCTGATGTGTTTATTCTCTCAAACATAGAACTTCAGTGGGACCTAAAATTGTCCTGTGCTTCCATAACTCCTTTCTTCAAAGTGGAAGATAGGTGGGGATATTTTCCCAAATCTCATAGAGAAGTAGCAGAAAGCTTCTAGGTATTTAAAGCATATGCTTTCATATAAATACAGAGATTTAGACATAAATATGCATATGCATTTATATTTATTAAATATATACTATATCATAATAGATATGTGTATAACTATACATGTCTATGAGATAAAAATACATTATACGCATAATAAATATATAACTTCAGACTGTATAACTGCTAGTTTAAACAACCTTTCTTTTCCCATTTAGCAGAGTAAATGGTATGGTAGGTATGGTAAGTAAGGAATGCCATATTTGACCAGTAATATTTTATAATTCTGTTCAAAAGTGTTTCTCAAAGTGACATTTTTCAATAAAGACCTTTTTTTTTTCTGTGTGTGTAAGCTCCATTAAAAAAAGGAAAGAAAAATTAAAATCCTATACCTTTTTCCTTTATCTATTCCTAATCAGTGAATAAGATGATGAAAATAAATCAAAATTTGGAATACACTCTCCTAAGCTACGTATTTTTATTGCCTGACTTTTCTTTTTTGTCTGCTTCATAACACTATGGCTTCAATATGGGAAAAGCTATGAAAGGTAATATTTTGAGTGTTAGAAGCAGAGGAGAAAGTTTGAAATTAGTCCCAGCATAGCTGCCAGTAAGTGTGGCCCACAATAATGTCTAAAATCTTAAAATTTAGAGTTATTTGAAATTCAGAGCAAAACTCACCTATCTTATATGCTGAACCCTATTTTCTAGGTCTACTCTTAGCCCATATATTTTGACCAAGTCAGCTTTGGACACTTATTTGCCTCCAGATATTTTCTTTGCCATTTGAATTACTCAAAGATTGGTGTTTTTTTCCTTTACTAAAATTGCTGAATAAGTAGGTGTTTCAGAGACACTAAGTAAGGATTACTATAGACATATAGGTTATAGACAGCCTTAAATTTTTAATAGCAAAATATATTTTTTTATAGTTTGAAGACTAAAATTATTGTCAGAATATTCTGTATTGCTTGAAGTCTGTTAGAAAATGCTGAGTATTAGTTGTTTTCAGTAGCTTTCTTAGAATGCAGTTTGTTTCCATTTGGAAATAAAAACTTGGGTCATTGATCGAAAATCTAAGGGCAGAAATAACTATTTCTTACAGGATTATTTCATGTCAGTGGCTGATAATGGTAATAGCCTAAGGAAAATTTGCTAGCCTGTTCCATTAAGTGTGGTCTGAAAATACCATCTTAGAAACCCTACAACTTTTCAAAACTTAATAATACATTTTCAGAGCACTTTTTCCATTCCATATCCCATTTTAATGCCTGGTTCAAGATAGTGAAATATCATGATATAAAACAAAAGATAAGTGGATTCCAAATGGAAAGACTCCATAAAATCATGGAATTTAGAAAAGATGCAATTTTTTAAATGAAACAATGTGTCTTTTAGGGTTGCCAGGTGTAGGCAAAAGTTCTGTTTTTCTTTCCTTCTTCTGTTTTATTATAATAAATTCCAAATACCATTTTATTTGGTATTGAAATACCAAGGTTCATATTGAAAAATGTATGGTTACATTTAGAACCTCTTGGGTACTCTGACTTCAAGTAAAAATTGTGTTCTTAAGATGACCCCAGATTCGGTTTAGAATAAGTTTATTTCCACTTTGTAAAGTTCCGTTTAACAGAAGTTTGTTTTTCCTTGCGCAATCAATGTTCTTTTCTTTCCAGGCTGTGAGGTAAAAGTGTATTGGCCTCCTAGTAAAAAGTGAAAAATTGACCACAGTCAATTTCTATGACGCCTAGGTAAAAGCAGATGCCTTTCTTATATCCTCAGTTTTAAAAGTTCTCAGTTCTCCTTTTTCAAAGCTGAATGATTACAGCCAATTTTGTCAGTCTTAAAGCGGAAGCCATTTCCTACGCTTGATACTTCTCACAGGCTTTTTTCTAATTTCTGCTAGTTCTACTGCACCCTTTCTGCCATGTCAACCTGAATTGCAAAAAAACACCAGCATTGCATGGACTGATGTTTTCCTTTTGTCCTTATGTCTTTCTCCTTAATGATTGTGTTTTTCTGGATGTGTTAAGACCTTTAGAGAAAAAATGGACAGCAGACCACATAACTTCAAGCCTGTTTGAGTAGCTATGGTCAGCTCACCATTGCTTTGTGGCACATAAAATAATTTTGCTGCTGTTTTGCTGCCTGGCTACTGAATAAAATTGGCATATCCCAACAACTGAGCAAGTACGCATTTACCTTTATCAGAATTTGCAAAAAGCCTTTAGGTTTCAATTTTCATGATGTAAGTGATGGATTTGTATTCCTTTAGCAGTACTGACTTAGCTCTTACCTTATCGGAAGAGTATAATATATGTCATTATAGATTTATAAGACTACTTATCATCTACTATATATTTATTGCACCCAATGTAATGTCTTCTTGCTCCCTTTGCTATCATTTCTCTGAGAGAAATAGTCATACAGAAAATATTTGGTAGATCCTTATTTAAATGTTCATATGAAACATATTTAGAATAGCTAAATTACAAATTAAGGCTACAAAGGAAAATCATCAAGCAAAAAAAGAAGAAAAGATACTAAGTTTTGAATGTCACAAAAACTGCAAAAAAAAAAGCTTCTAAGGGATATAAAGGTTCTTGGAAGAAAAACAATGCTTGTTTTGGTTCAATGAACATTTTTTTCTTCTACTCAAAATGGAACATTCCTTTTTCGTATATCTGTAATGCAGTCTGAGGAAAAGAAGAATTTAAGCTGCAAAATTGTTAATTATGATGCTGAAATCACAACATGGTAAGATGCACTTATAGCAGAATAGGACTCCACAGCTCAAATCCCCCATCTTTTTATTCAGAGAGATTGAGCTTCAGTCCCGTTATAGATATTGAGCACCTTTTCTCACAGAAATCTTCAGTCTGGCATGAACTTTTTCTAGAATTGATTATTTCTGTTGGAACAAAACCTTAATTTTAGAAAAAGACTGTTTGTGACTGGGAACATTAAGCTCTTTGAGAACATATTATATTTTTTATTTTAAACATTGATGTCTTAATTCAAAGAACTAAATCTAGATTTAGAGAGACACAAGAGAAATTATATTCCAGCAAACCATACTCTTTGTAAAATATTTTATGCTCCTGACAAAACATTGTATTTGTTTAGGTCTGCAATTCTGTCTCTTGTTGTTGTTGTTGTTGTTGTTGTTGAAGTTCCCAATACTTCCAGGTGTCAAACATTACAGTATACACTCTCATTGTCCTTGAAATTCAGTCTGGAATCCAATTTACTGGGATCATTTTATTTCCCACCAAGAAAAAAAAACAGAGTGTACTTTCCTATTAGGGTTTTCTTAAGTAGCATATCCAGTGTTTTTGAAAACATTCTCATTGCAGCCACAATTTTCCTCAACACAGAACATCAAAATAACGCATAAAACTGGATACCCAAAGCTAGAGAAATTACTCTGAGCAAGATTATTCAGAATTTGTCTCGCTAATATTTTATCCCCTTGCCATTGTTACAGTTTCCACAATTATACCCCAAGCATCAGAAAGAAACATTTATCTACTTTAATTTAGAAAAGGAAAATGAAGTGATGATTTCAGCATCATTGTTGCAGCCACTGCTACTTATGCATAGCTTTATAACCTAGCATCTAAGCAGTTCAGCACTAAGGACATAGAAATACTTACATAGTGTACCTAATGAACATTTGTACTCTAAAACTATATTTTCAAAGTAAAGAGAGTTTCTATAGAGAACAATCTCAATTATTATTCCAAAAGAGCCCCAAAAAGTTACAATTTACAGTAAGAATCTCAAATCTTCTTCCTACTTTTAAGCATGTAATTTTAATGAAGCAAAATATTTATGAGAATTATTTGCTTTATGAACATTGTAGGATGAAATTATATACAAGGGAACAAAAGAATATGCAAAGGAAGGGATCAAGGTGCTTTGGACAGTCAAAAATTTGGGGAAATAAAGGGATTAGGAGATAAAAGTAACAAGTTTTTTAGGAGATAAAAAAAAATAAAAAGTTTTAGAAATTTAGCCCTACCTCAAATAAGTACGTTTAGAGACTAAAAGGCTGCGTCTGTTATCTATATTTGCAGAGCAAATAAAGAAGGCAAAATAATTTAAAAATCTAGAAAAAATGAATAAAATCTCAATTATCTGCCTCATTTTAAAATTTTCTAAGACAGCAATATTTCTTTATTGAAAAAGCATTTTTCTCTTTTAAGTTATACCTTTTCTTGCCAAATTTTGTATTTTCAGTCTCATTGTAAAGATTTTTTTTGTTTATTATAGAAATAATATGAGAAATTATGGATGCTATGGAAGGAGTTTTCAAAAGTTCTCTAGATTATGACACCTATTTGAAAACTCTCTTCTCCCATTTTTATTTTGCTTTTCATTATGTAAAAGGAAAGTGTATTCTTAGCTCATAATATGATTTGTTCTTATAGTCATGTTTCATTTCTTTTTTTAATTAAGGTGTTATTTCATCCCAATAAGATTTATTTTACTCATATGGAAAAAAAATTCTTTGGAGAGTTATCTCCTAAAAGTCTGATGAGCACTTGTAAAAACAAAACAACGTTCTTCTTTCTGTGAATAAAGGGCTTGGAGATATACTTGCTCAGTTTCCCAGATAACTTTCACAGACATTTTAAATTTAATATATATTATTTAATCATTATTCATGAAAATTATGAATGGCACTCTTAACAATCACCTTCTATACTCTATTTTATGTTTTCCAGAACACAGGTCTCTTAGCTCTCAGCTTTTTCTAAGAATTTAAAAATATAAACAAAATAGCTAATTTGTCAAGAAATGTCTGAAGTCTGATTAAGTATCAAGTTTCTCAGACTATGTTATACAGACAGAGATTTTATATTTCAAATGTAGCTGTGCTTCCCTTAACTAATGCAAACTGTTAGAGCTAAATGTTCTTGATTCCAATTTCCACCACATTCTGGTGATTTTATCTTGTATATGCTTTTAAGGTATTATAAGATTGATGACTTGCACCACTACTATACATAATTTTCTGTGATACCATCACTTCAGAATTGCAGATTTTCTCCAAATAAATTGTTAGGTTTTTATTTCAGGATACATCAAAGGTATTTTTAAATTAAAAACTAAAGCAAAAAGTGTCAGTTCCTGAAGGTAGCTCTCTGAATAGACAAATTAGTTTTAAAGTATTCAATTTCAAATAAAAATTCTCATTAAATACTCTGTAACAGACTTGACAACTTAATGGAAAATAGACTAACAAAGTTACCTGTGAGCTACTAGAAAATAAAATGGTTGCATTTCGAAGTGTCTCTTTCAAACAACAAAAATGTCTTTAACGCAATCAAGTACTGCATCTTGCTTTGTATTTCCCAAATGAATATGTCTATTTGGCTTTTGACTTAAATTGATCACTCTTCAGAAAGACTGTTATAAATTATCAATTCGGGAGCCAAATTTATAAGAAAATTTAGCAATGATTTATTAGATTGTCAGCAAACCAGAATTTCAAGAAAAAACCACCACAGCCAAGGCAGCGTCAAACCCGGGATCGGCGCTGGGTGAACCTGGATCTGACCGCCAAAATGTCAGAGTCTCCCCTTCAGTTCAGCCCGACTGCTTCATGCAGTGAGCTTATATACAGTTTATTCTGCCTGAGGCAGAGATGACCGAATGTTCCTTTGTGTCCCTCCACATGCAGAACTGGGGCCATACATGTGTAGGGTTAGACAAAAGTCTGGTTCCAGGTGTCTGGACGTTGTCAGAACACTTTGGAGAAGTCCGCATTCACATGTAAGAGGGAGGCGCCAGTAGCAGATACAATCTTCAAGGTGAAGATCACTCTTGAGTGGCCTGGACATTCCGGGGAAGTCAGTGATCATGGCCCAGGAAGGTTCCATTCTTACGTTAACAAACTCAATATTATCTTAAAGTTGTCCAGGAACTAATTGAATGAAAATAAGACTCTGCTCCTGGCCGGGGTGGTCAAAAGACATCGCTTGGATTTTACAATATTTTATACATTAGTAGCATGAACTATCTCCACCGTATACTACAACTTGAAGTGCAACTTTTTATTGGTTTTTCATTTAACAGAGTATCAGAAAGCCATGGGAGATGACAATAATACATTATTGTTATTTTTTACTTTAAAATGATGGGATTTTGTCCAACACAATCACTTGTACATTATAATAATTTTGTAAAGCACATCTGAATTAATCTAATACTAGTATTATTTTATTCCTGCTCAGACAACTAAAGAATCCCATAGCTAATACTTTGTCTTAAACCAGAAGAAATAAGAATATATTTTATTTACTTCTTCCTTTCTTCCAGAGAAAATTTCAGTTTCTACCTAATACTTCAAACCTAATTATTTCCTCTACTACTATCTCACAACAAATGTTGAGTCTTTACCCTCCTAAAATAATAGGGACTACTTAAAACTGTACTGCAGTCAGTAGAATCTGCCAGTGTAACCATAATACAGTGACAAGTCATGGCATCTCCTGCCACATCTCAACAAGTAGTCAGTGTTGCTTAAAACCTGGCTGGGATGCTCAGTGCTCTCCATAATTTTTTTAGGTGTTTTCATCCATCTTTATTCTAAAACATTTGGAAAAATAGTGAGAAGACTTGGTTGTCCGTCTTTCATATTCCAGTTCAGGAGTATTGACCAAACGTTTTATTTTATGGTGTTCTAAACAGGAATGGAACTTGATGTAAAAAGACATCTCGGTGCTTCAAAATGAATGATGGTGTAGGGATGGGGCTGGTTTGGGTTTGGGTTTCTTTGCTAGAGGCTTATGTAAATGTGTTCATAACCATGAGCGGGAATGGGAATGAAAAAAATGGTATCTAACCTTGATGGTAACAGTAGAATCAGAGTTAATATTCCCTTCCAAAATCACTGTATATTTAGTTCAAAAAGAGGAGACCTCTAAATTTTTCATGTGGCTTTTTTTTTATAACATCATAACTGCAGATATATCAGTCTGATATACATTTTCAACTCAAATTCCTTGCAACCTGAAATTGATACCTCAGAAGACTTGAAATTCATCCAGTGAGCTAAAATACATTTTAAACACTTTGAAAAAATTATTAGTCAATTAGAATATTGTAAGAAGTTAAAAAATTCCAAATCACATATTCTTACTGAATTGGTTTTCGTTTAAGAGGCCCAAATTACCTAGAAGGACATATATGTTAATTTGGTTTAGTCTCTTTTTTCCTGTTCATGTAATGAATTGACTTAATTCATATAATCTATACTATAAAACTCTGCTGTATATTAATATACACTATGTAGTGCCAACTGTATTTTGAAGGGGAAGTAGAAATATCTAATAATCCATAGGTGATGAACTTCTTTTAAACATTTGTGTATTTAAAATAGTAAAAAAAAAGTTTAAATTCCTTATTGTTTCTGTCTTTCATAACATAAAATTTTGGCTCTGACATATTAACTTGTGGACGAGCTTAACTTCACATGCAAACTATGGTTTAGAGTGGCAATCTTACAGGCAGTCATCATAAATCTCCAGGTCTACATTATGAATTAAAAAAAAAACAAAACAAACCTCTTCTGATTATTATCAGTAAAATTATACAGAATTTCTCCATAAATAAATACATTGCATTTTTAACCAAGTTTAGCTCCACAGCCTAGTGAAATAATAATTTTCCTATATTGAGAGAAATAGGCTGTTCTTTTGTGTCATTTAAACCGGAATGTGAACTTAAACAAGCCCTGAATCTGGCACAGTAAACAAATCTGAAATCTGCTTCTGCAACATTTTTAAATACTGTGCTAAACCACGTAGCACAGATCAAGCCAATGCAGATCACAATGAGCTGCACACTGTAATGAATGGCTTTTCTATTCCTGGCACTTTCCTTATTGAGTGGTTTTACTCAGGAGTCAAGTCCATTAGGAACTGAAATAAAAATATTTTCCCCTGATACTGTCATGGTGTCTCTATGGAGACAGCAAGCGGTAGTTTTGCCTTCTTCATACATTTTGAAAGACCAAGAGAGAAGAGAAAATGTAATTAGGCAATATGCATAAACATGGATTTTTTATGCCTTTTAATCATATCATACCATATCATAAAACAAAACACCTTTTGCTTTTAAATCAAATACTAAAAAATGTAGCACAGCTGATTAACTGAAGAGAGACATCAGATCAGAAAAATGTCTCAGCTACGTAGTTTTAGACTTTCATCTAGAAAGAGTGAATGATAATAATAAATAGGAAAAGTCAGATTTTTTCTTGTATGATAGACATGACTGGAAAAATTTTTAAGCACAGTGTTAATTTAATGACACTCTGAACACTATTTATAATAGTAACATGTTATCAGTACATTTGTGAATATTTAGAGAAAAAAATTAAATTGAAGGACTATAAATTTTTTTCTTGAACGGCAGGAGGCTTTGTTCAAGTAAATAAATAAATGTGGAAATGTAAATCTTGATGGTTTATGTGAAATATTTTTATTCTAAGTTTGTTCCTATCACTACCATGTGTTCTGATGTTAAGCATAAATTAATGCCATTAACTAAGTGCTCATATTCTCTTTTAAGTGCAACAAACTTTCATTCATAGCTTTTGTTCATAGAAGATAAAAAACATGGAAGAAATTCTGTTTAATTCCAGCTTGTCATTTTATTGAAAATTTTTACTGGCAATTGCTACATTTTCAATACTCAAACTTCCCATAGATTGATTAATTTCTATAATTTCTTCTCACAAATAAATTTTCTCAGCTTTTCCTTCTTAATTTCTTAACCTTTTACTCCTTAAGCATTAGACTGTTGGATTTTACAAGGCGGCACAATCTCTTTTTATGATATCAAATGTATTTTTTCCCAAAAAATCTTCAAGCTGTTTTTAAGTTTCTCTAAGAGTCATACTGGAAAAATATTGTGAGAGAAAATATTTTTGTACACTATTGAGTACTCAAAGCAAAAAGAAACAGCAGACTGTTCAATAACATGGTGCAGTACTTGATTGGACACAATAAGTTCAAATTTAATACCAGGTATTTACTGACTGTCAGAGAGGAAAGATCAACCTGGAAAAACAAATAGCTAAATGAAAAGTAACAAACACAGGTAGCAATCACCTGATTGATATCTTGAAACTTATCCTTTAATTCACATTAAATATCTGACTTTTTTGTTACACAGCATTTCAGGTGGGAATACCAAAACTGTCTTCACATTTTAGAAAAAATAAACCTAAAACCTGAAAATGTTATGAGGAGATCAGAGCTCTTTAACAAAGGTTCATCTCGGAAGTTGATGAAATAACTTTAGGAGTGCAGAGGTTACCTTGCCATCTCCCTTTCAAATCTATTAAAGTCATTGAAAATTGTCAAGATGTAACACTTGTCGTTTTGCCCTTACTGTGTGGTTAGAGTGGTAACAGACCTCTTGATTAAGTGCTTTTTCAGCTTATAAATTCACAATAGAAAAATGATTGAAACTAAACCCTTTAGTGTAAAACACATGATGTGCAGAACTTTGTAGAGTGAGGTATGCAGAGAACAGGACGGGAGATTGCCTAAAGTTAGTGAAAAAAAATCAGTTCAATTTTCTTTATAATAAAGCAAAACAGAGTGTTAGCTAAGACTATGTCATGAAACGGAGAGTTCATGCGTGTTCATGTAAAGAATATGAATGAATATACATGTTATGTTCAGATGAAAAGACTTGCTATAATTTGGTTCTTTGAAGATGTATTCTCAGTGTTAATGATATTTATTTATAAAAATAAATATATAATAGAATAGAAGCATAGGGAAACAATATACTAAGCTGTACATAGGAAAGGACAGACTTGAGTGCATTGTCTGGGATGTATTAAAATCTAATTGCATGCCTATCTCTTTCGTTCAGATTTTGTTCCCCTTGTACAGTGATATGACAGTGACTTCTGTTGATGCATAGGTTATACTTTTTTCCTTCCACGAGGAAGGAAAAGGTAGAGCTCTGGAAAGAAAAAAAGACTTGTTGATGTTCCTGGTCCTGCGAGGTCCTTATGGTTCTCGAGGCCATTTGGGCACATAAGTCCTGTCCCACATTCAGCAAGGCCATTTGTCATTTATAAAACACATTCCATCTGCCATTTTGCTATGAAAATGCTATCTTGTTAAAAAGTTTACTTGAAAGATAACACAGTTCCAGAAAATGTATACAGGTAATATGACAATCCGGTGCTGCTAAACGAGGTGTTTCAGTCAGCCTTTCTCCATCAATAGTTACCTTTTGGCAGCTCTTTCATATCTTAGACCCTTTCATGGCCACTTTAAATACTATTATGTAGGGGGAAATTTTCTGACTGTTTCCTGTCAAGATAATGTTAAAGAAGCTTACAGAAGGGCCAGAAATGTGCAGAATATGGTTCAAGATCAGGAGGAAGATAAAGAAATGTGAGGAAGGTTTCTTCACTATGAAAACTCTGAGTTATTATTTCACCTCTACTTCCTATAAAAAAACCCAATCCCCATGCTGCAGTGCTAGCAATCTGAGCTGTGTATTACGTCCCACTCATTGTAGCATGCTTGAAAGCTTCTATAGCTGAAGTAACACTTATCTTTGTGATGGAAGTCCCAGAGGTGCTACAGAAAAATAGCTTAGTGCTGATGAGAAAGATCATGGATGAACATGGATGGCTCTTCAAACATTTTGTCAGCTCTTACAGATAGTAAAGCACAACAGAAGTCAATGTATTAATACCTGTTAATAAAAAAGGATGGGGTTAACAAGAGAGAATTGAGTCTGTTTATGAGGAGAATACTGTAAGCTTAAACACTAGCTATTTCCAGGCATGGATGCAACTATGACTCTGGAAGGAGGCAGTACTGAACATGGAATTAGAATGATTGAGTAGAAAGAAGGTGAAACAATGTCTGCCAAAACCCAAAAAACAAAAACAAACCCAGAATATACTGCCTGGAGTCACAGTTTTAGCTACTATAAACTGAGTTACATTCTATTGAGGAGAAAACCCTGCATAAATAACAAGAGAACCAAAAAGGAATAAAACATAGAGCAGGCCCATTTTCTGTATTTGTAAAAAGAAAAAGACAAAAGCCATAATGAAACTGGTTTTTATACTTATGGTGCCTCAGTTGGTCATAGCTAAATGTAGCAAACTGTGAAGGGATCAGTGAGAGCTACAGGGAAAACTGCACAAGTAAGACCAAGTTTGTCCATTGCCTTATACAATATCTGGCACCTGAGAAAATATCTAGGCCGGTATGATTGAGAGCCTTTCATATGAACAGGGACTAAAGAAATCATTGCATGAGTCAAACATTTCACACATGCACAGAGGAAAGTCTTGTAAGCTTGAACCTGCTACCCAGAGCAGATGGCTGTTTTGTTACCATAACTGTGAAAGTTTCTTTGCTGTAGAAATAACTGTCATACCAGAATATTTAGTCCTGAGTTTACATGAGAGCTGTACTGATCTACCATCCTAATTTTTTACTAGATTTTTTAGTATTTGTCTAATATATTTATTTTAGGTAAATTTTAAACTCATCAAATAAATATATCCATTTGTAACACATCCATAAGGATCATTGAATCCACCTTCCTGCTCATGGTAAAATGACCTAAAATGAAAAAAAACTCTAAACAATGAGAATAAAATTATCTAGATATTCTAGAAGTCTGGCAGGCCTGGCAGAGCCTTTTCTGGACACCATGTTCCAGTGATTGATCACCCTCTCAGTGAAGATCTGTTTTCTAGTACCAAGCCTCAATGTCTCATGATACAGCTTCACTTCATTTCTTTGTGACTAGTCATCAGAGTTTGGAGCTCAGAACCTTCCCCTCTGCTGGTCCCTTGAGGAAGTTGTAGACTGTAATGAGGTTGCCCTCAGCCTTCTCCAAGCTGAATGAATGAAGTGATCCCAATCTCTCCTCAACAGTTTAATCCTTGAGACCTTTTACCACTTTTGGAGTAGTCCTCCTTTGGATGCTTTCTAAAACTTCATATCCTTCGCTTATTGTCATGCCTAAAACTGCACACAGGCCCTGAGATGAGGCTGCAGAGTGGCAGAGTGGTACAATCACCTCCTTTAATAAGTCACTCAGCATCTCTGCCTTGTCTTTGTCCCTCTTTATGGTGGAAT
Organism: Camarhynchus parvulus; assembly: GCF_901933205.1. Lineage (NCBI taxonomy): Eukaryota > Metazoa > Chordata > Aves > Passeriformes > Thraupidae > Camarhynchus > Camarhynchus parvulus. Next base: position 78,933,785 of record NC_044572.1, read on the forward strand.
AGCCTCATCAAGTTAATGAAATGAGGTTAGTGTTACTAACACTAGATCAGTGTTACTTCTAATCTTCCTTTTGCTGTTAAAATATGCTAAAAAGCCTTTTTTTTGGCCTTCACAGGTTGAAGTCTACTCAATCTGTGGCCTCACGAACTTTCTTCCTACAGCAGTAAACAGCATCTCTGTAGTCCTCCTGTGTCACCTGTCCTGGCTTCCAATGTCCATAGATTTTTCTTTTCTACCTAAGTTTTACTCTGGTTTAAGAAAGTTTACAGCAGTCTGAACCTCTTAAAAGTAGAAGATAGTGTGCTTTTTAAAGATGGAAGTGGATATCTAAGTTTGCAAGTGGAATGAAGGCAAGCAGAGGAAAATGTTTAAGTACTGGATTTAAGTATCACCATGAAGTCGTATTCTGCCATGTTCCTTCATGATGTTTTTTCTTTGTTTCATGAATGGTCTCATTAGCATAATTTAATCTTCATGCATAGCAACTCACTGACTGCTACGGATAAACATAATGAAATCTAATCCTCGGGGAATGAGTGGCATAAACTGGCACTGTTTATGGAATGTTAAAAACATCTAGGTTAACAGAAAATTAATTATGTCAGTGTAATATTCACTTAAGAGAAACATTTATTATTTTAATAAGACAATAAAATTAATTAAACTAGACTTGTTCTTCAAATTTAGCTGTAAGCATATTTTCTTATTTAACAATTCACCCCTCTCTTTGGACTGAGTTTTCTTCCTCTCCTCTTTATCCAGGCCACAAATAGGAAACATCTCAGATAGTTTTCCAAGCCCATGTGAGGCTTTCCAACCCATCTAAAAGAAGTGAAACCAGGAGAAAATGCTTATGATATATGCAGTGATACTGACTCCCGTCTCAATATCCCTTGTGGTCTAAAATTGTAAGATTGATAGTCTAACCTCATAATATATAAGAAAAAATGACAGTACCTAAGGAAGTTCCAAATGACAATACTCCATTTTCCCAGGCCAGAAAAAATTAGAATGGAATTTTTCAAGTGTCCCCTTAGAAGTAGGAGAAGAGAGACGCTTGATCTTATTCCAGTGTGACTGTATGTTCTTTCCAAGGACAATATCCATGGGATATGAAGCATTTTTCATTAATTTCAGATAGGTCTGGGAGACGATTTGTCCAGGAACAGTTGCCATAGAAAAATACATTCAGCAAGCAGAACTTTTTTTTCTTTTCTCAGATATGATCATTCATTTACCACTTTTATTCCCCCCCATCCCCCCAAACATGGGACACTTTCTGTGGCCTTCAGAATTCAAGCACACAGCCCAGAGCACATATCAGAATGTGAGGGGAAACTCATCTCTTCTGGTAAGCTCTCTGGGCTATAGAGGCCAAACAAGGGCCCTTGTGTCTCTCTTTTGATCTAGTAGTTAATGTGTTAGGTATCCAAAACACAGGGTGTATTTTAGCGTTTCTGTTGTTTGATTGGTTGTGTCATAGACTTTGTTTTTAACAGTTAGTTGCCTCATCTTGCCTTGAGACAGGGTGAAGTAAAATGTAATGAAATATTTGTTTATAACATCCTAAGTAGTCTTTGCATCTACTGGTATTTACAACAGATATTGCTAAAGGCAAAAAGTACTGCTTTATTTTTAGAAAGATATTTATGTATCTTTTCTAGAGTAAGGATCATCCCTGAATAGGAGCAGCTGGTAGACATCTGGTGTCACTGAAGTTAAAACTCCCTTATTCTTTTTAACTCAATAGGATGTTACAGTTCAAAATACGTTCTTACATTCTACAACCAGTGTATCACAAATACATAGAATACCCTAAAGAAGAGAAATACACATATCTATTTTCTGGTATTTGACTGTCACCAGAGACAACACTCATTAGTTGATTTCAGATACTGATCCACAACTTCTTTCTCATTCATGCCCTAATATAAATAAACTTCCTTTCTACCCAGATACTTGATTTGGTTAATAATGTCCTGCTATTTTTATTATTAACTTCAATATTTTACTTCAAATTTATAAATAGGAAATGATGTAACAATTTCTAGTGAAAACAAATTCTTAATCATAACTGTAATTTAACAATGGACTTGATAATCTTAAAGGTCCTTCACAACTTAATCCCATGATTCTATAATTTCAGTTGAAAACATAAAACCCTAGTGGTTAGAGTAAAATTCTTCAATAACTTTTGAAAATATGCAACTTTTTTGGTTTTGGCTTATATGGACCATAGTTCCCAGAGAGAAAATTTGTTCATATTTCACAGCACATTTTCAGTATGTCTGTTGATGAGCGATTTCCAGTCTTGCTGTTGCTGCTCAACTTCTTTCATTTTCTGTGGTGTCTCCCGGTATGACCACTTACTGTAACTCTCAGTGAGATTGATTCTGAGAAAGAGAGAGATAGTTGGCTTCCAGTCACTGAAGTTATTTTCTTCTTCTACCTTTCCAGCCAACTGTTCTGTTAGCAGAATTCTCTCTCAGCAGGCAGCTGTCAGTGCTGTTGCTTAAGTGTTTTTGCTGGTGTGTGCTCTCATTGAGCCATTGCAAATAAATTTCATGATGCTTCCTGTTTGGATATTTTGGCCTTTCCAATGCCACTGCACAGCAAAATAGCAAAAAGCTGACCTTTCTTTTTGTACAGAGATCGTAGTGTCTTTTTACAGAGAGACTGCAGTATCCCAGACTTGTGTACAGAGTGGCAGAAACTCCACATGAGTTTCCTGTTGTTCATTCATTTTTTACTCCATACAGTTTGTAGTCTCTGTTAATTCTGGATTTAATGTAGCACTTCTTTCTGCCACTTCACAACCAAGCATACAGACCTTGCATATTTCCCATGTCTCTTTTAAAGAAACAGCCCTTCCTCCTTCTGAAGCCTTAAATTTGGAAATTAATGTAGAAGAGGTAGTAAGATTTTGAGTAGAAAGAAAATTAGAATAAGTCGCGTGACTATGGGACTTGTGTGTGTATATATATATGTGTGTGTGTGTGTGTGTGTGTATTATATATATATATATATATATATATATATATATATGATGACTCCTATGATGAAGAGCTTTCAAATGGTATTCTAGTCCTGTGCTGAGCTCCCCCTATTCCTCCAATTTACACAAAGTAAAATCTCAGTCCTTTTTCAAGTTTCTGGTGTACTGTCTTTCTCAGTTGCATTTAGTTTTACCTAATAAAGATTGTTTTATGTGTTTTTTTCTGCAAAATGGAAAGAACGATCAATGCATGTCTCCTGTCATATTTTTTATAAATATGGTTTGCCATTTTCTAGTAGTTATAATCATAAAACCTGCTCTTTAACTGGAAGGGAAAAAAACCCAAAAAACTAAATGAATGAAAAATTCCAATAAAATTTAGATATTTTTTGTTATGTTTTTTTTTTTCATTTGAGAAGCTTAAACTATCTACATTTTGAAAAGTAGAAATTCATTGGTTTGATCCTGTTCAAGGATACAATGTCTATTGAGATTTGAAATATTAAGACCTTTTAAGAAGTCTGAGTTTGATCTAGATTCTTATAAAGTTAAAAGTGATTTTTTTTCCCGAAACTCAGTTGCATTTTATAGAATCTACTGTAAGCCAAGTAATGTAGTGATAACATGAATACAGCTGATTATTCATTGTATTTTTTGTATCTCATATTTAGAAATACGAAAGAGTTGCTTTTTTTCAGAAGATTTGTCTGGTTTTCTTAAAATGAGAATATTGACTCAATGATTCAAGTTGTCTCATGCAGATGTAAATGTGTTTCGCTTACAACTCTGCATGACTAGAGTCACTCAAATGTTTATGAAATGTTGGTAGAAATAATTCTATAGTAATTTTTTTGATGTTATTAGGATTTTTTTACAGGTCACCAGTATATTTGCATAATTTAAAATAATTCCTGGTCAGTTGTTCATCTAGACATTTCCTAAATAATCCCTTTCTCCTAATCACTAAGGCATTAGATTTAATGTTACTTATTTCTCAGTCTGGGCTCCAGGATTTTTACTATACTTAATTTTTAGCAAATCAGAGTCCCTTTTTTAGGAACTCTGATCAAATATTCTATGGCAACTTCACAGTTCTTCTGGAACAAAATCAAAGTGAATTAAAAGACCTTCAGGGATTGTTCTAAAATTTTGTGTCTATCTTAGCTAAATTCCCCGCTCCAATGTTTGTCTGCACAAATGAAACTTTTTCAAATATTGCAGAAAAACATTTTGGCAATTATTTTATTGAATAATTCTGAAAAATTAGCTTCGCCAGGGTAAGTGTGCGGGTCATCTGTTATCCCTTGAGAGTTCCTGCATTCCTAACTATACGGCACTGTCAAACTCACTTCTGTTAGCTCCAGAGGATGCCAAGACCGATATTATGGTGTCACTCTCAGTGCCCTTTCTTTAAGTACTTGCTACTCTGCAGCTCATCGCAGGTTTTTCTGCAATCACCTGATGAAACTCACCAAAGACATGCAAAGGAGCAGTGTTTAACCAAAGTGGCCATGCATTAATTAGCAGCTTGATATAAAGAGTTCTATAAATTTCATGTATTCATTTAAATTTATTTCTTTTGTGTATCTTGTTTGTATCAATTTTGATAAATGTCCGGCATCATACTGTAGACAGGGCCCCTGAAAGCAGTCAGATTTCATTTTTCAGTGTTAGAACTTCAGCCTGAGCATTCTGAGATTTGATATGGAGCTGAGATGTAAAGGTCTGATGGGCAATTATGATTGATCAGAGTTCCATAGCAGTGGTACAGAAACTTAGACGTTTTTACAACTATTATTCAGTGTCAAGTGTTGAAATTTATTTTTCCCCTGTGCACTATCAATGGAATATACCAAATCATTTGTGATGGAATACATATGAAATGTTGTAAGATATATGTATAATACACCTTACAGATAGGCAAATGTGAATTTGTTTTAACAGAGGAGGGTCTGGGAATAGAAAGGATTTTATTCTTAGTTTTAGAAACAATACACATTGCAAATATTTCTCCAACCTTGTCTTTTCTTTTTCTGATGGAAGAAGAATTGGTTTTGACCAGCAACAGTGCAGATTACTGTTGCAGTGGCACAAGGAGGATATATCTCAAAAAACAAGCCAAGTATGGTTTAAATATTTTTCCCCAATATTGGCTAAATAAACATATTTTTAAAGGGTTATCTAGCTTACAACTAACTTTAAGATACTTAAGAATTCACAGGACAATACATTCATCATAAATCTCTATTTCATCTTCTCCAGATACATAATTTTCAAAATAAATGGTAAGTTTCTTCACTGAAGAGCATTAGAAAAGTTGACCTTTTTTTTCCTAACAAGAAGACAGCATTAGACTTCAAGTGATACCCTGGCAAAAAGCTGTCATGTCAATCTGTGCTGTATGTGAGGTGAAGATAGGACTCAATACGGAAAATTCAGTAATCAATGACAAGTCAAATACAGAACAAAAATAATCTAATTCCTCATGACATAAATTTATTTCCTGCCAGCTCACATCTGTATTCATCCTGGATCAAATTCTATCACAGTTCAGAAATAAAATAAAAAGTGCATAAATGATATGTCTACTGAAAGATGGAGGCTACAGGATTAGTCATTTAGTGACAGCTTTGAAATATATATTCTGTTGAATACCATATGTTTTTAATGCTTTTAATCAAACTACTTCTATGAAGTTTTTCTGGTAAAATCACTTAAGTATGTGCAAAATATTCATGGAAATCAAAATTTTAGGGTTAATTTTAATATTCAGGCATTCATTGTGAGAAGGACTAACTGTAGGAAATTAGCCATTTTCCATACACTCACATAAACAATAGTCACTTTAAATGGAACAGTTACACGACAAGGCTACTTTTGTAGTTACCAGGACAACAAAGCTGAAGTTACAGATTCAAACAATTAAGTTAGTTTAATTCACAATAGGAAAATTTTTATTCTTTAGAATTGAGGTCTCAAGGGTAGAAGTAACTTTTTATAAATTGTGACACACTATTCTGAAGGGTGTGGGATCCTAGATCAGTTCTTGCTCAGCTGCTGTTGTATTTTTCTGAAGCTGTTTGGATATCAAAACTTATTATTAATTGACAAAAATAAAGACAGCTTTTATTGGTTGGGAAAAGTCCATAACATGAAATATGATTTATAAAAATCCCTATCTTGAAATTAGATTGAAACTCTCATTAGGTACAAGAATTCATATTCATGGTAGGAAATGTTTGTTTAATGTTTAAATTCTGTTACAAATTGTGTGCTTTAATTTGAACTTAGGTTGCTTTCAGGTCAGTCTATCATCTTCCATAAACTACATTCTGAAGCTGCACATATTTATTTGTGACTGGTCAGTTTCCAAACATTCACTTTACAAGCTACCCATATTTAATCCAAAGAAACATTAATGTAAATTTAACCCAAACTAATTAATAAAAAAAATTTAAACCAGTTTGATAAGAGACTACTCAAAGTACTGGGTCTCAGTGATATGTTTGGTATTGACAATATATGCATATAATTATCTAAACCTCTCTCATTAAAGAATGCACCTATTTTTCAGAGAAAATTTTATGACTTGTCTTGTGATCTTGTTGATGGAAAAATCTGACCTGAAATACTGATGTGAGAAGTGCCCTTTCATATTTTTCACTTTGAGAATTAAGAGAAGGTATTGTTCAGTGCAAAATAGTGTAAATATTGTTTTCATGTGAATAAAAGGATATGAGTGTCTGTATGTCCCAAGAAAAAATGTCTATCCTTCTTCCAATTAATTCTTAAACTTCATCTGGATTTTATGGAATTTTTAAATATTATTTCAAAGATTTCTCACAATTTTACTGTGAAAACATTCAAGTAGAAAACTGGAATTTTTTTTGCCAGAGGATTTTTTAGTTTTGCACACATTTTCTCTTATTTTTTTCAGGGTAACTAACATTGAACTGTGGTTCACAAAATCTTATACTGGTACTGCCTTTTTCAACAAAAATTGGCCAAACCCTGATATTTTCTTCCTTCCTCCATTATTTTTCATTTCTTTCCCACTTTGCATGATCCATATAAAATAAGCTAACATCAAAGAAAATCATGAAAATGAAGAGCTCTTTTGACTGCCAGTGGTATCTTCTGAGACAAAATTTTTTTATCTACATATTTTCTCATGTTTAAGACCATAGGAACTGCAGGAAATATTGTCTATTGCCACCCCACTCCCTATTCAGCTCTCTGTCTGCAAGTGGAACTGGTACCTTAGCATTGCATAGACATTTATTTTAAGGAATTTTAATGATGGACCATCCCTGCTCTCCATAGTTTCCCTCCTTTTTCATCCAAAAGTATGAAGCTTCAGATTGCTCAGACTGAAGGGTGCTTTTTACATATAAAGCACCCATATAGTACCCAAACATGAGAATTAAGATGTGTAGATTCTGCTTTCCACTGTAGCAGTGTAAAGCACATCAAATACCAGAAAGTATTTTATCCAATATGAGAAACCATTATTTCCTTTTTTTTTCTCTTTTTCTTTCAAGACAACAGAACATGGTTATGGACTGATTCATAATGATTTCTTATGAAGACATGATTTCTGTGCTTCTTGCTCTCTTTAAAGTCATTGACTAGACAAAAAAAATTTGAAACTCTTATGCAAAAACAAGAGTCCCTTCTTGCAGATTCTCCACTGCTATATTTACCTTACTTCTTAATTTTCTGGTTTCATACTTAGCTTGTCTTTCTTAATGCATTTTGGAATAGAAGGAGATGGAATGAGAATGTGATATTAGATGGAAAAAACATTTTCCTATTTTTCTTAAGTCAGCAAACTTGAGTGTGACAGTGGTCAAGCTTAACAAGAATAAACTTGGATAAAATTGAGCTCTTTAAAAGTAATACTTTTTTTTCCTATGTGATAAGGAAAAGGAGTCTTAGGAGTCTAACTCAGACTCCTAAGTAGAAGGCAGTGAGCAAATAGGAAGTGGACAGATAAAGATGCCCTTCTATCTCAGCAGAAACTTGCTGATGAGGCATGCTTTGTATCGTCTAGCTGCTGAATTTTTATGTATATTTATACTTGTGCCTCATCTAATTTCTACAGCATACTGTCAACTTTGTCATATGAAATGAAAAGGTTAGGATACGCATTGTTCAGTCCCATACAAAATAGTCTGTCATAGTTACCCTCACGCTGAAGAATTCTTAGAAACTGCAGAAAATATGGTTTTGTTGTTAAATTGTTGAAGACAGAAACTATCTTTCAAAGTATGTATATACTATGTATTGGAAGCCTCAGGGTAGATATACAAGTAGGAAAAAAACAACCCACACGAGGAACATGTGGACCTTTCTGCTAGATATGTATATATATATTTATACTAATTTATTACTTGCATGTGGCAATGTGGATTGCTTCAAGACTGTAAGCTTTTCAGAGTTGGGATTATATTTCATATGGTTTGTATATTATAACTATAATCTATAATCCTGGTAAATAATGAAAAGTTATGTAACTAGTAAAAATTTTTGGCACTCTGGTCAGTTAGTTTTTCAGCAGTTTATTAAAAATATCATGTACTCCACTCCAGAAATGTTTACAATTATGCTGATGTCTTGAAAATAGCTTTAATTTATGTTTTTATTTGGTTTTCTCTGAAAATAACTAAGTAATCATTTTCAAGCTGTATCTCTTTTAAATCAAACTCCCTAGCACTGAAATTTTATGAAGCCACCACACCTTTGACTCTTCACTGCTTGAAAAACAAAAGTACCATTGTCTGCGGTTTAGCTGGGAAAGTTAATTTTCTTCCTAGCAGCTGGTGCGGTTCTGTGTTTTGGATTTAGGTTGATAATAATGTTGATAACACACTGATGCTGAGCAGTGCTTGCCCTAAGTCAGGGACTTTTCAGTTTCCCTTGCTCGGACAGTGAGCAGGTACAAAAAAAAAGCTGGAAGACAGCATGGCCAGAGCAGCTGTCCCAAACTGGCCAAAAGGATGTTCCACACCATAGAACATTATGTCCAATGTATAAACTGAGGGAAGTTGGCCAGGAGAGGCAATTCACTTCTCAAGGAAAGGCTGGGCAGCAGCCAGCAGGTGCTGAGCAATGGTATTGTGCACCACTCTTCTCTTTTTGTTATCTCCAATTTCTTCATAATCATTATTGCTATTATTGCTATGGTTATTGTTATCATTATTATAATATTTTTCATTATTTAAACTTTTAAACTGTTTTTATCTCAACTCACAGGATTTATCTTTTTCTGGTTCTCATCCCTATCCAGCTGGGAGAGGGGGGAGGGGAGGGAGGGGAGGGGAGGGGAGGGGAGGAGGGAAGGAGTGAGCAAACATCTGTGTGGTGATTAGTTGGTAGCTGTGGCTATACCAAAACACCTGGAAGGCCAGGAGTAAAAAGTATCTTGCAACTGACAAATTTTACCCTTTTTGATTAAAAAAGCAGTGACACTCTTCAGTCATTGTTGGATCATTGTATTGTAATGAACACTAAGCTCTTTCTGAGTGGTGCAAAAATTACAGTTGATGGAGACTGTTCTGATATGAGCATCTGTAGATACTTCTCCTGGTAATGGCTATAAATTTGTTGTAAAACTTTCCTTTAAACAACATAATAAGGCCTTTGATAGAAATTATATCCCTAGAAATTTTGTTTTCCCGATTCAATTCCAAAAATTCAACATTTATATTCCTACAAAGGTTCAAATATTAGAGACATCTATTTTCAAAGCTAACAAGCCTAAGTTTGGTTACTTTGTGTTCTCCATACAAGAAAAAAAGCTGGATTTAGATTATTTCCTATTTCTTCACCATTAGGGTAAAAGGCACTCTTTTGTTCAGCATTTGAGGAAAATTTCTTAGTGGGCCATCTGAAGTTTTTTAATGAAATCTTTGTTTCTGTGTCTGCTCTTAAAGTGATATCTCCAGCTTAAATTTACAAATAGACAACAAATTTAACCTTTGTGTCAGAGAGCACTCTGCAAGCACCTAAGACGTTTTAATCTATTTTTTTTCTAACTGAATTTTTGATTTGTCTAGATTTTTGGCTGTTTCTATTGGGTATGGTAATTCTGCTGCTTTTTAGAATAAAGCAAATCTCCTCTGTTTATTTTAAGAATGATTCACGTTAACCATATTGCTGATTTCACAAAAAGGTCTTTATAGTTTTGGGGTTTTTTTATAGCACTTTCCAAGGACATGGTATACCCTAGCTCTTTTCAGTTCTACAGCATTTGATATGTATTGCAGAAAATGCCACTCATTCTTTTATGACAGTAGAGTTGGCCAGCGGTGCTTGCCATCTGTTTTTAGAGGTCTCTAAATATGTTGGGCATGTCTTGTGAATTTCTGTGTCACATTTTTCAAGTGACACAGAAGATACTCTTCTGACCTTTGAAATGGAAGTAAAATGGAAACTGCCATTTGTTTTCTCACGTCGTCATATGTAACATTTAAACTTCCAAAATATTCTGTGGGTTGTTTGTTGGGTTTTTTTTTTTTTTTTTTTTTTTTCTCATTAGAAGTACCTCGTTGTAATGTGGTGTTTTATGCATAAAAGGACACTTTTGAGAAACTAAAGATAATGAAATCTAAGCAGATTCTTTCAAGCATTCAACTTGAATGTTGAGAAGTGTGGTTTTTTTTGGGCCTTGTTTTCCTTACTTGATCCTGGTTTGCATCCAGATGTAAACAGGGAAAATGGATATAGGAAAAATGTGGAAATCTCCAGGTAATCTGTTCTGAAAACCCTTCTGTTTAATTTTTCAATATAAAAAAATGTTCTATTACAGTCCTTCATTTTTCTGGACACATTTCACTCTTTTATAAGAAGATGGATACACTACTTTATTTCCTTTTATAACTGAGTAGGCAATGTCAGTCTGATAATTTTGCTAGAAAATGCCAGTGGGAACTGAGGCACACTTCATTCCCAAAGAAACTGTGTCAACTGCTTCCCACATTATTATTTTTATGTGGCTGCTGACTTTACTTTCCTGCATGTTTCCTATCAAGTGATAATGCCAGGACTGGCAGCTAAATTTGTTCTGGTCTTCTTTAAAATTAATAAAGGCATTATGGCATTCACCTCCCAATCCTCTGTTATCAAGGTGCTACTGCAGCAGAGTTTTATGTAGAAACTCTCGGACTGACAATTCTGGAGAAAAGCCCAGTGTTTCTATGCTCTTCCTACTTCTGGATGAAACCACAAAGAGGCGGTTCTGTGATGACACTAGCTGAAACAGAGCAGGGTAATATTTCACCCTGAGTGCCAAAGGATAATTGTGAGGAAGCAGACTGGAAGGTACAAAGAGCTAAGAGCAAGGAAACCTGAGCACTAGTGGGATGAGGAAAGGAACTGATCGATGATGTCCCCTCAATGATCCTGACCCCTGCTCACAGGTTGTTTGAGATGTAGGAGCTTTTCAAGTAAAAATGGCTTATTTGTTATTCTTTCTGCATCACATTCAGGCAGAGTATGGAAATAAATACAGAGAAAGAAAACTAAGGGTTCTTCAGCAGTCATATCACTCCAGGTTTTCCTTATTGCATTTTACTGCTATCTTTTCTACCACAATACTGTTCTTGGTGATCAGGGCTGACACAGTACAATACACAGTACTCTGTGTTTCTTAGATATCTTTTTTTTTTGTTCATCTTATATTGATTCTTTAGGAAATGATGCTGTTTTCCTACAGATATTTTTTGTCTTATGACTTCTTACAGATATTTTATCTATTATGACTTCAGTTTAATATTTAACTGTTTTTAAAGGAAACATTTCTTTCATTGCTTGGAGCCTACCATGGACATCTTGGAGATGGATATTTTAGTAAATATTGCTGTTCTGCAGAAGAAATTCAATGTTTGTATTCAAAAGTCTTTGTCTTAGCACCTTTTAGAAAGCTGTTTCAAAGTATACCTGCTGAGAAAAACTTTACTTAAAGGTGTTTTGAATTGTGCTAAGTTGGAGAGAGCTCAGAGATTTTTTTTGTTAAAGGTACCACAGGATTGTACTATAGTGTTGCTGTAACTCAGTTGGACTTCTAAATGCCCTTTGTAAGTCCCGTTTCAGAATGAAATTATGATTTTTCTTCTTTTCTTTTCCTAATACTTAGACACTTCAGCTTGTATTTGAGCGGGGACTTCAAGCTGCTGTGTACTTATGTGACAAAAGCAGAAAAATTGTGTATATTTAGGACCAAAGAACTGTATCTGTAGAAGTGTAAAAACAAGTTTATTTTAAAAGAGATAGAAGACACTAACTACCATGCATCAAGATGTAAGTTTCAATTATCTTTTCATAGTTCAAAACTCTCTGAAATGAAGCATTTGTTTATTTTCTTGAAACTGTTTTTAGGTAAAAAATCTTCCATTATCTATGTCTAAAATAATGCTTTCAGCTTATTGTGTCCATCTCCTGTCTAAAACATCTTTTTTTTTTATATTTATGTGCAATTTAGATGTGTACTTATCCACTTCTTGAACATAATAAACTACAGACAAACACACTGGGATGATTTGCCTTTCAGTTTCATTTTAGGAGATAAATTTACTTCTTGACGCTTCTCAGTGGACATGTGATTTTTTTTTATCTTGCACAAATAATACTGAAATTAAATCATAAAGGACTGTCACTGTTTATATATACAGATTTAAAAATATATGTATTGATTAATATTTTTTGGAAAATAAGGGAAATCTATAATGCTGTTTTATTTTGAAGGACTTATTAGTGAGCTGAGAAGAAATGTGGAATACTGAAGACATCAATATGAAAGTTTTTGCATCCTAATAAAAATTACAGAGAGAAGTTAGATTTAAGAGCACTGGAACAAAGCATTGCCATATTTGTTTCAAGGTATTGAGCAAGATCTCTTTCAGCTCAGCTAATATTTTTCTTACCTTGAGCTCCTTGTAAATATTTGCCTTATTCCTAAAACATAATTGTTATCTACTCTTTGAAAAAATAATTGTATTGCTTTCTGAGAAATGAGCCTTTGTGACTTTCAAGATATCTAGATGGGACATACCACTTAGTCACCATCTGTATGATGACTCTTCTCACAGTATCACTGACATATTCTGGTATTTCATACCAAAGTAATTTTAATTTAGCAGCTAAAAGCTGAAACTAATAAAATACAAGGTATCTATCCATTGCATACAGGTGTTAATGTCAGCAGAATGCTAGATATCTGGAGCATTGTTTTACCTTGTGACTTTTCTGATCTACTATTAAGAGTACATATTAAATCAGAATATTTAAATTATAAAAATTATGTCAAAAATAGTATCAAGAGCTTAATCTAAAGGCCCATCAACAGAAGAAAGAACATTTTTTCAATGGTATGAAGTCTTGTAAAATGGAAAATTTCTGTTTCCAATATGTGATCTTTGAAATTCAACCGTAGCAGAATTGATAAGTGAATTTTTACAAATAAAGTGTCTTCAGAAATAAATTTCTATTCATTAATCCTATGGTATGCAAAATCCCTGCCTGAATGAGTCCACAAAGACTGAGTGGGAAATTTTGAAGTATCTTTCACTATCCAATATAAAGCATTTCTATTTTCAGCACCTGACTTTCTATTCCAGCACAAAATGCTCTTGCAAATTCTCATACCAAACACGTAGTTTCGGTATCTTTACCACCCTGTGTTTAGCCTTTAACTTAAACAATTCTTTTAAAATCTCCTTCACCCAGGATTGCCTTCCCTTCTGCTTTTCCTGATCTCTTTCAAATGCCCTTTATCCACTAGGTCCAGCAGCCAGCTCTGCTGCCCTCACCTGCTGCCTTCACCTGCAGAGACTCAGCTGCAGTGCTTTGTGAAGCTCCTTCTCCCACCTGCAACAGTCAGCAGGAAATGCTGCTGAAAAGGATTGTGAAGTCTCATTTATTTTGCGTGCATAACATGAAGATTCCTGCTGCTAAGAAAAAAAAGAGTTTGTTGATTTTATTTCAACAATATTTTCTTCTCTGGGGTCTCCTGGATAATCTGAATTATTGCACAGTATACAAGGCTAAAAAGAATGGATGGTGGTGTGGTGGCAGTGTTTAGTTGTGAGTTTGGGTCTTGTGCCAAGTTGCTTTGGAAAATAAAGGAATTTTGCTTTCCAGTTTCAGTTTGTATAAGTATATCCAAATTAAAGGATAACTGCAATCCATGTGCTTGGGGTTGTCCATTTGGGTCTTGGTTGACTGTACAAAATCACAGAATTGTTGAACTGTTTAGGCTGGAAAACACCTTCATTATCATTGAGTCCAACTGTTAACCCAGCACAACCAAGTCCAGCACTAAGCCATATTCCAAGTGCCACACCTTTGTCTTTTAAATATTTCCAGGGATGTTGATTCCACCACTTTCCTGGACAGCCTGTTCCAATGCTTGACAGCCCTTTTGGTGAAGAATTTTTTTTGTAATATCCAAACTAAACCTTCCCTTGTGCAACTTGAGGCCATCCCTCTTGCTTGTTAGTGAGGAGAAGAGACACTTCACTACAATCTTGTTTCACGTAGTTGTGGAGGGTGCTAAGGTCCTCTTGATTCTTTTTTTCTCCAGGCTAAACAATGTCAGAACTCTTAGCCACTCCTCCTGAGTCTTGTGGTCCAGACCCTTCCTCAGCTTGGTTGCCTTTCTCTGGACACACTCCAGCACCTCAACATCTCTTTAGTAGTGAGAGGCCCAGAACTGGACGCAAGATTTGAGGTGTGGCCTGGTAAAGGGGACAATCACTGCCCTGCTCCTGCTGGCCCCACTATTGCTGAAACAGGCCAGGATGCCCCTGGCCTTCTTGGCCACCTGGGCATACACTGGATCCTCTTCAGCCCCTATTACCAGCACTTCCAGGTCCTTTTCCACTGGGCAGCTTTCCAGTTACTCTGCTCCAGCCTGTCACACTGCCTGGGGTTGTTGTGACCCAGGTGCAGGACCCAGCACTTGCCCTTTTGAATCTCATACAATTGACTTGGCCCATAGGTCCAGCCTGTCCAGATCCCTCTGCAGAGCCTGCCTACCCTCCATCAGATCAGTACTCCTGCCCAACTTGGTGTCATCTGAGAACTGAGACTGGGTACACTCCATCTGCTCATCCAGGTCATTGATAAGGATATTAATCTTGGCTGGCCCCAACATGAGCTCCAAGGAAAACCACTTGCGGCGTGCTACCATCTGGATTTTACTCCATTTTCCACCACTCTCTAAGCCTGGCAGTCCAGCCAGTTTTTTTTCTTACAAACTGTACACATGTCCAGGCCATGAGTAGCCACTGTTTCCAGGAAAAATGCTATTGGATACAGTATCAAAGATTTTATTAAATTCCTGGTAGACAGCATCCTTAGCTTTTCCCGCATCCACTAATGAGTTCACCTTGCTATCGAAGGGAATGAGGTTGGTCAAGCAAGACCTGTCCTTCATAAACTCATCTTGAGTTTATGATCCTGATCCCCTGGGTGTCCTGCATGTGTTGTGTGATGATGCTCAAAATTATCAGCTCTGTGACCTTCCCCAGAACCAAAGGTCAGACTGACAGGACTGTAGTTCCCTGGATCCACTGCCCAGCTCTTACAGATAGATGTCACATTTGTGAACTTCCAGTCACCTGGGACCTCCTTAGTTAGACAGGACTGCTGGAAAATGATGAAAAATGTCTTGGTGAGCACTTCTAGCTTCCTCAGTACCCCTGGGTAAATTCCATCTGGTCCCATAGACCAAGTGGTGTTAACAGGTCACTGACCATTTGCCCTTGGATTACGGGAGCTTTATTATGCTCCCTGTCTTCCAGCTTAGGGGGCTACTACCTAGAGAACAACTGGTCTTGCTGTTAAAGACTGAGGCAAAGAAGGCATTAAGCACCTCAGCCTTTTCCTCATTATTTGCCACTATATTTCCCCCTGCATCCAAAAAAGGATGGAGATTTTTCTTAGTCCTCCTTTTGTGACTCTTGTATTTATATAAACCTTTTTATTGTCTTTTAACAGCAGTAGCCAGATTAATTTCTTGTTAAGGTTTTGGCTTTCTAATTTTTTTCTCTGAATAACCTAATGAAATTCTAGTAGTCCTCCTGAGATGTCATCCAATTCTTCCAAAGGTTAAAAACTCTTCTATTTTTCCTGAGTTCCACCCACAGCTTTCTGTTCAGCCAGGATACTTTTCCTCACTATTGGTTCATCCTTCAGTATCTGGGGATGCCGTGCTTCTGTCCTTTTCATATTACATTCATGAAGAGTGCCCAAACTTACTGTGCCCCTCAGGACTGCCTCCCAAGGGACTCTCCCAACCAGTCAGCCAAAGTCTGTCCTTCCAGAGGCCAAGGCAGCAGATCTGCTGACTCTTCTCCTTACTTTTCTGAGAATCAAAAGCTACCAGCTCATTATCACAATTCCCAAGATGGCCTGCACCACCATCACATCACCCACCAGTCCTACCTCTGTTCAAAGATAGTCAAGTGGGCACCTCCCCTAGCTGCCTCACTTGCCAGCAGTGTCAGGAAGTTATCTTCCAAGCACTTTAGGAAACTCTTAAACTGTTTCCTCTCTGCTGTACTTTATTTCCAGCAGATATCTCACCCTATAAGTTCTAGTTCCCTATGGTGAGGTTTCTCCCAGCTGCTTATAGAATATTTCATCTGTTTCTTCATTATGGTTGAGCGGTCTATAGGACACTGCCACCAGGATATCCATCTCATTGTCCTTCCCTGATTTTTACCCATAAATTCTCAACGCTGTGAACAAGTTATCCTACCATATTTCTGTGATGGCAGCTATGTCATAGTCTTCCTGCTGCATAATGGTTTCTAGGTTTCCGGCTCCTTCTGTCTGTTGCCCATACACATGTGTTAGCATAGATGCATTTCAACTGGGCTGCTAATCCTGCCACCTCCTTTGTGGGGGTGATGCCTTAAGTTTTAGCTATCATATTTTTCAGATTCTGTATTGCCTTGGTGTGTAACTCTGAACTTCATATCAAGGGTTAGCATGTTCTCTTCACAGCTTGGACAAAACAATCCTTTTCCAGCCTGAGAACCAAGGACAACATTGCAGCTTCTGACACAAAAAAGTGTAAACAATGGTGAATTGAAGAAAGCAATCTGAGAGGATGAGACTTCGTAATCTGAAGCTGTAATTGGACAATTAACCCCATTATGTATGGACCAAAACTTATAAAACTGTGAAAACTCGTGACCAGTTGTCCGCCTTGTGTCCATCTTGGGTCCATCTTGGGTCCATCTTGGCTAGAGCCATGGCCAGGCTCTTGTACTGCCCAAGGTGTAGCTTTTGAAGGCCTTTTACTAAATACCTACTTTATTCCTTTAACTCTGTCCAGCCTCTTTTCCAGGTAGCCTCTCTTGGCATCAGGAGAAATTCTTAATTCTTAGATGGAATTACCTAGTGATGGATAACATTTTTGCTACAGAATAATTGTTTGCTCCTAAGGTTTAATTTAAATGGCACAGTGCACAGATTTTATACTTATCTCCAGCTATGTGTCTCTACTTCAAAGGAAAATAGTTCACAGGAGTTGAAACCTGACAATCTAAAAACATATTGAGAGAGTTCTGTAGATGAGTAATCTAGCAGGCAGCAGCTGGGCTTATTCAATCAGGACTGTCATCTCTGATCTCATACCTCATAAATCACTTTCATCTGACAAAATTTCAGTTCTTTTCCTGTTGTGATTTCCTGTGAACGTGGTTATTGTGAAATAGTTGTATAGTGCTTAAGCATCTTGATCTTAATGCAAGAAAGCCTTGTTCCTTGTAGTTGATCACCTGAAGCTTTGAGTGTTAGTTCCTCGTGATCAGTTGTAGGCACTTTGAATTTGTGTGTTCTGTTCTGTACCTAAATGGCCTCTTTTTTCTCTGAGTGAAGTATATGATTATGTTCTGCTGCAAATATGGAAGTAATACTTTGCTCTACTGTTAATCAATGTAGAGTAACATAAATCTTCATAATACATCATTTGAAACATTTATTTGCTTTAGAATCTTAATTTTTTTTTTCTTCAAAATACCCCTTTGGCTGTTTCCCTTTGAAATCAGTACCAGCAGGAGTGGTAGAATGAGGACCATCATTATCTAGATTTCTCTCCATAGCCTGCTGTCTGATTATAGATAACAGAAGTAAACATCCACTTAATTACCAAGTATATTGCAGTTAAAGCTGTCTGTTAACTATAGTTATAAATAGATGCTACCATATAATTTCATTCCTATTCATGACCCCTTTTGTTTGCTTATTGATAAACACTTGGTTGTATAAATTTATTTGCAAGCATGTTTGTGATAAGTACAAATGTTGCACAAAGGAACCTAAATAAATATTTGCAAGATCTTCGCAAGACTTTGGAAAAGAGCTTTCATGACCACTACAGATTCCCCTCTTTCTCCTGAATCAACTTCTATTTATTTTTATGCTGTAAAATACTGATGCTGAGGTAACTTAATTGCTATTATGCACGTGTCTTTCAAGTAAAAAATGTAGCCCTAAAACAGGCACCACACGCCCACTCCTATTCAAATTCTTCTTACTCTATCTCCCTTACCTACTTCAAACAACCTTAAGAAATTTTACTCTAAGTCAGAAAACAAACCAAAAAAAAAAGATCAGTTTTGAACAAAGCATGTGATTGCCTTTTGTTTTTTAATCCACAATCTAAATATTAGGGTCATGCCACAAAAAAAAGGTCTTTGAGAAAATCATGTGTTATGGATTAATGAACTAAACAGTACAACAAAACTAAAAAACCTACAGTGTGGTTACACTCATCATCACAGATGTGATTTCTCAAGATTTCAAGGTCATAAGAATATTCCAACTCTTACACATTTCTCGTTCAGTATGAATTCTTTAGAGTTTGTCTGCATGGAAAATTTACTGCCATCATCTTTACTGCTATAGTTACATTGATCTAATTCTTCCTGGAAATGCTTAATTTGGAATAGGTACCATGAGAGGGAGCTATAAATACAGTGGTATGGTTATGATGGTATTGTTCCCCAGAGATCTTCTTTCTGGGTTAATCTTTGATGCAGAACATAATTTCTACAACCATTTCATAGAGACACAGAGGTTGTGGCTTACCAGAATAAAATTAGCACAGCTGGAAAACAGAATCAAAGTGCTAGTTTAATCATCACTGTCTCTGCATATACCTAAGGACTATAGCCACATTATTAAATTACATTGGCTGAGAAAATTCCCCGTAAGTAGAATAAGTTTGTCTATGGAAGTAGGTTGTTAGAGATGCTACTTGCATCAGCTTGGCCCATGCTAGGTACCAATCTTCCCAAATAATTCCCAGCTATATTTCAGTGGTTAAAATATCTCTTTGGATCTGTTTCTGCCTTTCAACAACATTCAAGCAGGCGCTGTGACTCCACCAAACTATAACTCCATGCACTCCTTCATGCTGTTATGTTGTTCTACAGTTGCACTGGAGGAGCACTTAAAGGATCATTCCACGTATTTCCACCCTTTGGAGAAGAGAGCAGGCTTTTGTTCTCACAGCCAGGTGGAGTTGCAGGGGAAGGGATCTTCAGATTCAAGGAAAGCACCCTACAATTGCAGTCTATGAGTCTTGCCATGAGCAGACTGGCTGCAGGTCTGGATGGGCAGCTCATACTTGAGTATTTTCCAACTTTTATCCTCCCTCCTATCTCTTCCCTAAGTTCATGATTTGGGTGTTGCAGTTTGATTGTTGTGATCAGATATGTTGGGTAATAGACGCTTGCAGTAGAGGTCAACGTGGTAAACTGGGGAGAGACAGAATTTTCCTAAAACCACTTGTTGTGGTTTAACTCTGGCCTAATTCCAGGCATTCATGAAAGCCATTTGCCCTCCCCTGCTACAGCTGGGCAGAGAGGAAAAAATTAAGGAAGATTTCATAGTTGAGATGAAGACCAGGACAAAACACTTCAAGTGCAAAACAGGCTCAACTTAGAGGTAAAAAAGCGAATTTATTAACAGCAAAGTCAGAGGAAGAGAATGAGAAGTAAAATAAGACCTTAAGACCACCTTTTTTTCCCCAACCCGTCCCTCTTTCCCACTGACAGTGCAGGGAGACAGGGGGTGGGTGTTTTGGTCATTTTGTCACCCAAGGTTTTCTTCTTCTGCTCTGGGAGAGGAGTCCTTTCCCTGTGACCATGGAGTCCCTTCCACAGGAGACAGTTTTGCATGAACTTCTCCAGTGTGGATCCACTCTCATGAGCAGGAGTCCTCTCACAGCTGCTGCAACATGAGTCCCTCCCACAGGCAGACAGTCCTCCCAAAACTCCTGTTGTGTGCGTCACTCTTCCACAGGGTGCAGTCCTCAAAGGACAAACTGCTCCAGCCTGGAAGCAGTGGCCCTCCCTCTCCATGGGTCTCCCACTGGATCACAGCCTCCTCCAGGCATCCACCCACTCCAGCATGGGCACCTTCCCCCGGGCTGCAGGTGGATTTCTGCATCCCTCATGGATCCCCATGGGCTGCAGGAGGACAACCTGATTCATCATGGTCTCACCACAGCCTGCAGAGGGATCGTGGCTCCAGCACCTGGAGAACCTCCTCCCTCTCTTTCTCCACTGACCTTGTTGTCTCTGTGTTTTTTCTCTCACATGTTCTTCCCTCCTCCTCTTCTCTGGCTAGAAAAAAATCTATGCCCCACTTTTTTTTTATTTTCTTTTAAAATTTGTTATCACAGAGGCATTACCATCATCTCTAGTTGGCCCAGCCTTGGCCAGCAGCATGCCCATCTTCAGAACCATCAGGGATTGGCTCTGCCAGACATGGTGGAAGCTTCTAGAAGCTTCTCATTGAAGCCACCTCTGTGGCCCCCTGCTACCAAAAACCAGGTTTTGCAACACCAACACACCATTGTATCACAATGATAGGAAAGCAAACATTGCATAATACCCACCTATCTATCTATAGACAGAGAAGAACAACATTTAAGATTCCTAATATAGAGATGCAAGAAAGGTCTAACTCAACACCTACAAGCTGAAATGTATTGTACAGACAGGTTGATGCAGTGGAATCTAGAAACTGTTTAGGTGAGTGTGGGTGGTGGGTGCCCAGGGCTCATGCAAAAAGTCTGTGTGAGAAGACAGAGAAGGTAGGTGGAGAACATGCTAGAACAGCTGGGAAGGGGCTGTGGTTTAGCAGAGCAAATTTGCACCTCATCAGATGATCTGTGTTCCAAGCAGATGGTGTGGCAATGGAGATTGAGGTGGTAGGAATTAAATGGTCAATGTTATATGATTGGGTCTAGAGGGAGTACCTATTATATATTTTTGGGTTGGTTAGTTTGTCTGTTTCTTCTGGCATTTCATTTTGTTGTGAGTTTTTTTCTTTTTTTTTTTTAAGTCAAAAGAACCGATGTACATCAAGAAAATATGTTAGTGCCATATAGAGCGTGGGAGAGAGCCCAGATCTATTTTTAAAACCTGCTTTTTGGTATGTGGCTGATGGAATACTGCTGCAATCCTCATGAATATTTTGACGGAAAAGCCCTTAACTAGATGAGGGCAGTGAAGTCAGGCAAGATTTACATGAGCTGAAGGACCCAATCCTGCAGTGAATCCTCCTTATGAAATACTTTGCCTGCATTCTCAGTCACAACTAAGATGCTGCAGCTAGATGTTTTCTGCACCACTGAGCATGCTGAAGTCCAACCTGTCCCTCATAGTTTTCTGTTTCAAAATCAGCAGGTCAAACACTGCAATGAGATTCTATAGGACCACAGGTCCTAATCCAAAAACAGGTCCTTTAGTTATTGTTGGAATGGCTGCAAGCTTTGGGCAGAAACAACCAGAATATATGTGATTCTTCATTGAAAGCCTAACAGCAGCCTTCAGGATTTGTGACTGCAAGACCTTTCAGCTGCTGTAGAAATTCTGCAGGGGCCTATGGCTGCAAAGAAGGACAGAAAGGGCATGACTTTCTGAGGGTTTAGCAGTGTGCTCATTCATTCCTTGTGCAGGTGGGATTGCGCAATGCCTTCACACTAAGTTTGCTTGGCCTTACTGATACTGTGGACACGCACCAGTCACGGGTAGATGATCTGCATTATGGTCTCTGTGCTATCCTACCTGCTATGGACTTTCTGACCCCAAACTGTTTGCATGTTGACTGGGACAAGAACAGGAGTTTATTTCATTTTTGTGACAGACGTGCAAGATACTTGAAAAGAGCAGATCACACATAGCAGCAAAGGATGGCTTCCACAGTTGTGCTTTCCCGTTTAAGTCTTGGCATTCACAAGGGCAAAATCCTAAGTTTTTTAATGAATTCAAATGTCAAGATGTTGAAGAAGAGAAGAAAGGGGATGACTTTTATGGTAGTATTAGAGTAAGAAGAGTAAGTTTAAAGTATTAGGTAATTAACAAGGTCATATACTGCAGAAACACTGCCCTCAAAATTAATGAACAGTCTAAATGCTGATGAAATATTTCTTTACAAGGTCAGGGATAAAGAAGAAACCATGGCGCATGAGCCAATGTTTTGGTCTACTTTGTGGGCCGGTTTCAGGAGTACCTGTTTTGTCATTAATAGAAGTTGAAACTCTATGGATATTTCCTTTCAAAGGGTATGGCCTTTGAAAACACTGTCTGGCCACCTTCTGAACAAGTACTTAATCTATATCTATCAAAGTGCAGCCTGATACTAGAGCTGTGGGCCTTTCCTGCTTACTAATGATTATATAGATTTGGATTAGCACTTTTAATCAGAATGTTCTTCTACCCAAACCTGAATACATGTTTTATGTTCAATGTCTGCATGCATGATCTATTAGGTAACAATTTAAACTATTAAATGAGATTAAAAGGGAAACACTGTAAATCAAAATCAGAAAGTATTAGTTTAAAAAAGAATTGATATCTTGTGAAGGGTTAAGAAATGTTTTTTCTAATGCAGATTATTCCTGGAAATCAATTGTAGATATCAGATATATGTGCACTTTGTTAATCTGACTCCTTTTCTTTGCAGAAAAAGGAATGATTGATGATTGCTTCTGAAAAAAAAATTAACTTAGGTTGTTGCCTGATACCTCCCTCTGTTCTATCTGAGATGTCGTCATTGAAATGTTATTATTCAGAACTGAGAAATATTGTGGAGACCTACTGCCTAAGGCAGTGAGGAAACAGAATGAAGGCTGTTTAATTGAACCTGCTAACAATAACATTGACTATTCATGTGAAACAGAGGTGCATAATCAGAGGAACTGGGAGAGAGGGAATATATTAATTCTCAGTCTTGGTATGAAGAAGAAACTTCAGATACAGTCACTGGGGTTTTTTGCAGGCTTTTTTTTGTAATGGCACATTGTTTTTCACTTTTTAGAGAAATTAGGCTACTAGACATGCACAATGGAGCAAATTTCCTCTTGAGAATTCTGCAGAAAAAAAAAGTGGTTGTTTGTTTTTTGGAAAGTATGAAGTAACAGGTATCAGTGATGTACAGGGTCTTCCATCCATCCATCCATCCATCCATCCATCCATCCATCCATCCATCCATCCATCCATCCATCCATCCATCCATCCATCCATCCATCCATCCATCCATCCATCCATCCATCCATCCTCTCGCCAGTGTGGCTGCTCAATACACCTGTAGGTGATACTGTGCAGGAAATCCTGTAAGTATAGACAGGGTCCATCAAGCATACAACCATGTCTAAAGGTTGTCTTTCTAGAAGATGTGGGAGAGCTCACATCTGTGAGTGTAGTGTGATGTGAGTAATCTTACTCAGCCCAACAATGCAGAGTCTCACACTTATATTCACAAGGCATGAAAGCTGAAGTAGCATCTCAACTCCTGCAAACTAAAAAGCATTCAGGTAGACTGAGACTGTGCCAGCAGGCATCACAAACCCTGAATTCTGACTGATAGCTCTCTTTGGTGGCACGCAGGAGTTCCACACACAGGTGCATTGCCTTTCATTCCAAAAGCTGGTAGCTCATCATGGCTGGTTCTCAGCTTTTTCACCCCTACTCATTTAATGGCAAGGAAGTGATATCTGAGGACTGTGTCCTAATGAGGTGTGTTATACAGTGTACAGTATGTGACTAACTTTTGTGTTTCTTAGGTTTTACCAGACTAAAACAGCCCCTTATAACCTTCTGGAGATACTGTCTTGCAGAGAGAAGGGTAGTCAGTAGTCAGCCATCTTGATGCACATGCTGGACATTAATATTGTGGTTGTCATGGAAACAACACCCTATTTGAAGCAAAAATGTGCCTGCAGAATGTGCAAAGACATTACATTTCAAAATTAAAGGGAAATAATAGAATTCTCAGCAAGAAAAATTTAGCTTAGTTAACTCTGTTTAGTTTGGTATTATGCAGAAATTAGGTAAGTCTAAAATGGTGTATGACAAACCACACATGAGCTAGACCAATTTTAGACACCGCTGAAAGTGAAATAGTTCTGCATTATGACAGCATATAGTGCAAATGGGGTAACAGATTGTAAGTGGTCCATAGCTTCCCTCTGAATTATTGCAGTGATATTAAAAAGTAGACCATTTGTACATGGTTAAATATTTGAAGCTGGTGTTCACTGACATGGTAAGTGTACAAACACAATTTACTGAATCCAAATTAATGTCTCAACTGCAGTCGGGAAATTACAGCCTTGGTTATTTTCCAGAAATTGAAATTTTCAATTAAGGAAAAAATGTCTATGAGATGAATTCTTAGTTCTTTACTAGCAAGCTTGGGAATTTCCAACCATATCCTTTTGGAAGTGATCACTCTTTACTAATCCATATTATTAAATATAAGAAAATTTTTCTTTCCCTGGTGAAATATGACTTCCCCAAATTAAGGCAATAAGATGTAGCACATCCCATATAACCATTTAAGTACTCTGCTGCTTAGTTTACTGTGCTACAGCTATGAGGATCCAGCTGGCTGATTCTTGAATTTTTTTGTTGGTGTAAAATTGGAAATACATTTGTTTTCTAATAAAATATTGCACACCAGGAAAGTAATCTTCTAGTAATATCAATACATTACTGAGGCTTGACCTTTTTACATTAAGAATCTTAAAACAGGAGAGGAAAAAACAACTGGAAGGCTTTGGGGTTTATGAGAACTATAGAACAGAAAAAAATAGAGGGAATATTCACAGCCTAATAGAGCAAACTTCAGAGAAGTTCTTGTACTGATAGAAGCATGCAGGAGATGTTTAAAAGCTTTCTGTTGTTTAAATATAAAGCAGGAGAATATCACATGATATAATAAATCATATATTATTCAAGTGGCAGTCTTTAGCAGTCCCTTTTATGAGTGGGGACGCTGCAGGCTCTGAATTAGATCGATTTACTGGGATTAAAAATGTAAAGGAAAAAAAAAACAGCAAACCTCAATGGCAAACTGAAATAATACCAGCTGGATACTTTTATGTATTTTACTGCCAAGTATGGTAAAACGAATACCATATTGATCTAGTTCAGAAGAAAGAGAAAAGACTATTTTTAAAAAGTTTTTCTCTCAAAAATATTTGTTCAAATTCTGACTACATATATTTTGACTCAACTCCATTTAACTGTTGAGGCTTTTGATGTTCTACAGAATAATTGCATATTTAATTTTATAAGCTGCACATAGTACACAGTATACAGACCTTAAAATCTCACTGGGTCACAAAAATGTATTTGAAAACAGATTAAGTTAATGGCAAAAATATGTATATATTGTCCTCAATCAAGAAAGCAATGTGTGTATACAAATGTGAAGGACTAACCTAAGATTTAAAATATTACTGAGTGAACCTTTCCCAAAAGAATATCAGATAAAATGAGACCTTGACTGCACTACCCAGTTCTGTGATCAGGTGACGTTCATATGTGCTGGGAAAAGAAGAAAAACCCAGATCATGGTTAGGGGCAGATGTGTCACATTCCTCTGGACAGCATCTCCCCTTCTGTCACAGTTTAAGCCCAGCCAGTAACCAAGCCCCACACAGCAATTTGCCCACTCCCTCACGATGGGTAGGGGTGTTGGGAAAGATGAAAATTTGACAAGAAAGTCTCACAGATATGTATGTTTAGCAGAAAGATTTTTAAATGTAGAGTCTGATGAAGGAATAGAGATGGAAGCAAGTTTTGATATAGAAGAAAAGAATTGCTGATCCAGTCTTACTGGATAACCAAGAAGGCAAAGGGTATGTTAGTTAGAAGGGGTTTTTATGACTTAGACAAAAGGATAAATCCACCTCAAAAAAAAAGATGTTTTTACCAAGCAGAAAGATAGCACAGGCAAACAAGTCAGCAAAGCTGCAAGTAGAAAAAAGGTCTCAGAATTTTCCACTGCAAGAAAACTGAAAAACAACTTCTAGCTTAAACTGTAATGTACTAACTTTTAGTGATTGGAGAATAGTATGAATACATGAATATGGTAATTATAGTAGTTATGATAGGCTATAGATAATAGTTAGGCTATAGAGTGGTTCTACTGTATTAAGATGCTAAGCAAAAAAAGTATATAATGCAATGTAACCAAAACCAAAGGGTCTCCAGGCCTGCCTGCAGCTGGAGCTGACAGCTGTAGGCACAGGCTCTGTTGCCCACGGCCCTGGACTGCTGTAACCTCTTGGGTACAATAAACTGCATTTTGGAGATCCACCTGGGGTCCCACATCCCTCACTTTGGCTCTTACATAGGGGAAAGAATCAAAATGTCAAAAAGTAAAGAAAATATGGGTTGAGATAAATACAGTTTAAAAGAAAAAGCAAAACCCACCATATAAGCAAAGCAAAACAAGGAATTAATTCACTGCTTCCCATGGTTGGTGCTCAGCCTTCTCCAGGACAGCAGGGCTCCATCAGATACTACAGCGACTTGGGAAGACAAACTCTAGCACTCCAAATGTTCTCCCACTTCTTCTTTCTCCCACGCCATATATTGCGTATGATGTTACACGGTCTGGAATATCTGTTTGGTCAGTTCCAATCACCTGTCCCAGCTGTGTCTCCTCCTTCCCACCTCCCAAGCACCACAGTTCCTTGCCAGCATTGCAGTGCAAAAAGCAGAAAAGGCCCTGGCTCTGTGCAGACACTGCTCAGTAACAACAAAAACATCTCCACATTATCAACCCTGTGTTCAGCACAAATCCAAAACATAGCCCCATAGCCACTGCGAAGCAAATCAACTCTACTGCAGCCAAAATCACCATACCTGTTCTGATATTTTAATATAAGTGAGAAAGAAACAAAACATCACTGTTTCGCATCCCTGTAACAGAAGTGATCCCAGAAACTGTGCTAACTGACTCTAGATACAGTGAAATTCAGAGATTAGCCTGGGTAACTTAACCAGCAAGGCCACTGGTTACTTCTGGGACCATCTAAGTCAGAAAAAAACCCAAATAAAATTAAACCAACTAAACTCTCAGTAGAGGATATGTTACCCAAGTATACAGTAAAGCCATAGTACATCAGAGAATTGTGGGAATATGCTTACCTGAATAAGAATACAATTTGAGTTTCCATGTAGTCAAGTAAAAGAAACAAGAATTTTATATAGATTTGTATATAATTTTGGCAGAAATCAATGAGGAAAAGTTGGTACTTTTGCAAGGTTACTCAAAATTATTAGTCCTTGAGTCTCAGGGTTTTATTTTATGTACTTGCATTTTCAACAGTTCTCTCTTTTTTTTTTTTTTTTTTTTTTTTTTTGCAGCTGATACTACACAAATTTGGTTGAGGGGAACAAAATTGTGAAATGGATTTTGCCAGGATGAATCTCTTTTCTCCACAGATATCTGATGTATTACATACCAGTAATCTATCTGTTGACTTAAAACATTTTCAAGGCAGATACTGAAAGAAGAGAGAACATTTGCTTTACGATCTTTTAATTAAGTGGTAGTCTCATGAGTTTTATTGGATTGTCTAAAACCATAAACCCTTCATTACTTCTACTATCAGTGCCACCAATAACATTATGAACCTAAACCTTCTTATCCTGCTTTCTGCTTGCCGAAATGTTCCATAATTACTGTTGATTTGGTTAATAATACCATAGCCTAACTATTAAGAAAAAAGAAATTCACAATGGCAGTGTAGTTAATCTATATGAAACAAGAGATACAAAAGAAAGAAGAACAGCAAAGTAGACAAATTCTCTCACCTATGTAATATTTTTACAAAGAAAAAGAACTCTAAATTAAAACTACATGAGGGCAAACAACAGAACAATAAGCATTAAATTTGATCCATAGGGATCTCTCAATATCTCTGAGAATTAATAGCATAATCAGAGCTGTAGTTCTGGCCCATCCTACAACTCATATATTTCTAGCCTTCTCCTGCCACAATTTTTGAACCAGTAGGAGTAGGTAAGGGAGATCTTTCTAGACTATGAAAAATCCCAAACAAACAAAAACCTTAAAAGTGCTCTCTACTGGAACATTCATAGTCTGCTGGGAGGTTTTTATCTATTAACAATACTGCATGCTTGACAATTTCCCTTTCAAAAACAAATGGATAATTGTTTCTTGCATTAGTTTTTCTTGAGCCATTTATTGTTTCCCATACTTTAATTCCCTGTTTATATACCTCATTCTATTTGTGTTATTCTTATAGCATTATGGATATGTTAAGGATTAAACTATTTGCAAATTTGCCGAACTGTTTATTTTCTAATAATCTGGGAAATAAACTGGGATGTGTGGGGTATTAGTTAATTTGTTTTATTTCTCTTTGGAAGCACTGCACTGCATTAAAAAGGATTCAACTAGATATTCAGAAAGATTTCGAAAACTATCTAGTATCATATTACCAGTGAAAAACTTCATGAAATGTTAGAAACTAAATGCATATCTAGAGAAGCCCTGGAATGTCAATAAAATAGAGAACTAGGAATTCAGGTAATGAAATTATTACTTTTGTACATGGATTTGTGCAAGTCCAAAGAGGTACATGATGTGTACATAAAGAAATAGTAAAATGCTGTGAAGCATTTTTTTGCTCTAATAGCATTCACAATAGGATTTAGGTCCTGTATAACACTATCAGTTACAATTCTGAGTTTCACTGTTATAACAAGGTCACACAGAACTAAAAATTTTGTCTTTTTATCATCATGTCATGACTAAAGATATCAACTTGATAGATAGATGTAGAAAATCTTTTGCTGGAAGATATTACATTAGTAATCAGTAGCATCCTGGGACTGGGGTCTGCAGGGACAACAAAGGTGGAAATAGAATAAGGGAAGAAGATAGCTTTAAGCAATTTTCAACATTTTAACATAGGCTTAACAGTTTTGTTTATTGTTTTATCTCAGAATATGCTGGTTCTTTTTGGAGCCCAGAAAGAAAGCCACATATTGATAGTCCAGAAGTGATAGTATGTTGGAAACATTATATGTATGATGATGAAAAGTTGGAGTGATGACACAGGCTGGGGAATGGTTAGGGACTGGCATTCTGAACAAAATTCCTGTTTATGGTGAGGTTTGCTGCTACTGTTGCCTTTAGAGTTTTTTAGCATTTTCTTCAAGAGGATGTACTTCTGAAAACATTTTGGGAACTGAAGTTATCCTTCATCAAATATGTGTGTAGCACAGCGCAGCTCTTGAGGCTAAGTAATATGCGTGGTACAGCCCAACACAGCCCAGCACCCACTCAGAACAGCTGCTGGTGGGGCACTAACTCCTCAATATACGATAGTCTCCCAGTCAGGGCCACAATGTTTATTAGGAGTCCTTGAGCAATATTTTGTGGCTGTTTTACCTTTTATCTTACCTGAGCTGCAGGCAGGAGCTCTGCTAGCAACCTGGTAGCCCCAAAAGCACCACTGAAACAGGATGAAACCTTAGCCTGCATTCTGTGAAAGGTATTCTAGAGAAAGGACTTGAGTTCACTTTTTTGCCTGAGCTACTGCAGTAGGGTTATAAAAGAGTCAAATGGTCACATGTAACCAATAGGGATATTACTGGTGAGTTTTGAAAGCTGTATTACATTATTAATTACCAAAAATAATACTCTGCTGCCTACTATGTGGTGTGGTAACATGGCAAGAACATATCTGAAATTTCATGTAGTGGATTGACTCTGGCTGGAATCCAGGTGTTCACTAAAGCTGCTCTATCACTCACCTCCTCAGGTGCACAACAGAGAGAAAATATAGCAAAAAGCTTCTGCGTTGAGATACAGGCAGGAAGAGATCACTCACCAATTAACATCTCAGGCAAAACAGACTCAACTTGGGGAAATTAATTCATTTTATTACTGAACAAATCAGAGTAATAAGAAATAATTTCTCAGGGTAACGACAAATCAATTAAATCTTAAAACACCTTCCACCCCTCCCTTCTTCCTGGACTCAACTTCATTTCCCATTCTCTCTATCTTCTAGCCCCCACAGCAATACAGGAGTGCAGGGAATGGGGCCTGTGGCCAGTTTGCCATATGTTGTCTCTGCTGCTCCTATTTCCTCAGGTCTAGGACTCCTCACACTCTTCCCCTGCTCACACATGGAGTCCCTCCCAAGAGAGGAGAGACAAGAGAGATCTCCAACATGAGTCCTTCACACAGACTGCAGTTCTTCACAAACTCCAGTGTAGGTCCCTCCCAGGGGGGCAGTCCTTCAGCACCAAGCTGATCCAGGAGGGATTCTCTATGGGGTCACAGGTTCTGTCAGTAGCCTGCTCCAGCACAGATCTCCCACAGAGTTACAGGCTCCTTTGGGCATCCATCAGCTCCAGCCTTAGCTGCAGCTGGATCTGTGCTCTGCCTTGGGCGCAGGAGGACAGCTTGCTTCATCAGGTCCTTCCTCACAGGCTGCAGGGGAATCTCTGTTCCAACATCTGGAGCACCACACCCTCTTGTTCTTCACTGCCCTTGGTGTCTGCAGATTTCTTTCTCCCACATATTCCCACTCCTCTCTCCAGTTTCAATTGATCCTGAGCAGCTTTTTTCCTCTTCTTAAATGTGTTATGCCAGTTTATGCTACCACCACTGCTGATGGGCTCAGCCTTGGCCAGCGGCAGATCCATCTTGGAGCCAGCTGGCACTGGCTCTGTCGGACATGAGGGGACCTTCTGGCATCTTCTCATAGAGGCCACTAGTGCACCCCCTTGCTACCAAAAGCCTTGTCATGCAAAGCCAGTACACTTGGCAAAAAACATTTTGAAATATATCTTTCCCTAATTTTTTGAAGCTTTTTAGGGAAAAATGTTTGTCAAAATTAGAATAATGCAAGAGTTAATTCCAAAGTGTTTAAACATTTACAAAAAAAGGCCATTTACACAGGCCTTTTTTTGAAGTTAAATTTTTAAGATTATCAGTCTCCTAAATATTTTTGATGTTGGTGATGGTGATTTGGTGGAAAATGATTGTCTATTTTTTATGATCTCTAAGCCTAACTTTCATCCCTACTGCACACAAATTTTCATCTTTGAAAGTTCAACTTGGCCCTTAAAATCGTTCTTAAATTTAGTGACCTAGTTTTTAAATATTATTACTTACAGAAAATTACAAAAAAGCGTTCTCTGCGTGGTAGTGAATACAGATATGCTGAATCTAAGAACTCAGTTGTGTAGGCCCATTGGATGCTGCTGCTCAGGGTTATTCCTGTCCACAGGCAAGACTTGGCATTTCCCTGTACTGAACTTCATGAGATTCCTCCCTGCCCAATTCTACAATCTGTCAAGGTCACTCTGAATGACAGCAACTTTCTGCTGGTGAGTCACTCCTTTCAGTTTGGTACAACCTGCAAACTTGCTGAGTGTACATTCTGGCCCATACTCTAGATCATTAACAAGGATTTTAAAAGGTCAGCCCCTGGAACACATCACCAGTGTCTGGCCTTCAGCTGGAGTCCAGCAGTTCAGCCATTTTTCAGTCAATTCCTGTTCATTCATCTGTCTCAGATGATGCAGCAGGAGACAATGTTGAAAGCCTTTCTCTAATTTGTAACAACAGCTACCACCCTCCCCTCAACAGCCATGTCAGTCACATCAGGTGGATTAAGATAAATTTCAGTATGGTAAATCCATATTGCCAATTCCTGATGACATTTTTGTCCTTAATGTATTTGGAAAGGGTCTCCAAAAAGATTTGATCTATCACATTCCCAAAGATCAACATGTGGGCTGACAAGGTTATAGTTCATCACATCCTCCTTCTTACACATCTGGATGACAAGATTGATGTTTCCTTCCTTCCAAATTTTGAAACCTCCCCTGCAAGATGGAACCCCTCCACTCTATTGCAAGTTATAAGTATATATAAGTATATATAAGTATACATATACATGCAACCTTAATTGTTTTTTATCTTCAGTCTAATTTTGTAGTTCCAGCTTCTGCTTTTCATCTCAGTCTTCCTGTTGGGTACAAACACTGTTCAGCAACACTGATTAAATTTCTCTCATATTGGTTACTGTCTTTTGCTTCCTTTTCATTCCACTCTTCCTTCCCTTTTCTGTGCACCAGCATCTCACATTTGTAAAGTAATTACCCAGTGATTTCTATTTTCCAGGTACCATCTGCTAGACAGTATTTGTGTACCTAGGTAGCCACCCCATAACCAAGAATACATGTAGCATAAAGGTTTTCAAAGTGGTAAAGAGGTTCCAGCTCTACACTCCAGGCATCAAAGTGCCCTCCTACAGAGAAAATACTTCCCTATAGCAGCATGACTTCTCCACTGTGATGCAACTCAGTCTGCTTTTTATTTACCTCACACAAACCTGAGCGAGTGACTTGACAGACAGCCTCATGCCTCTACTTTCAACAAAACCAGTAACTTCTCACTGCAAAGTCTGTGTCCTGATATTCAGTCTATAGCTGTACATATGCCTCTGGCCTTAGTATATTTTTTTAATATTAGTTATATGGAACTCTGATTTTGATATGCTAGAATGTAAGGAAAAGTACTACAAGTTTTAAATTCAGTGTTAGTTTTGTATGTGTGGGTACATAGATATTGCATCTATTTAGATGTAAGAATGGATTATATGCTTTCCAGGCCTTTGAATAAAGCCCTGACTACAGAGGTCTCAAGCAATATCCCAGGCAATATTCCCAGGAAGAAAGCCAGTACATCAAGAGAAGAGATTGAGCCCATCTGCCTGGCATTTGGAATATCACATCTAGGATTTTGCCTTGCTTCCCCCACCTCCAGCCATGTACTGCAGGAAGGAGAAATCACGCAGCATCACTGTTGAGATCACTGTGTTGCAGCACATGACCTTTGAGGAGAGGCTGAGGAACCAGATGTGGAGAAGAATTCAGGGAAACTTAATGACAGCCTAAAAAACCTACAAATGATAATTTGGTGGGAGTATAAGCGGCAAGAAATGTGAGTTGAAAAAAGAGAAGACTTTCACACTGGATAGAAGGAAAACCTTTTTCATTCTGAGAATAGTCAAGAAAGGAGAAGGATGTAAATTATTTCTAAAGCAGAAATTGCATTGCTTTAAGTGATGAAAACAGTCTGCAACTGAAGTTCTGCATCTTCACCAAAAATCTATCCTGTTGTCTGGTTACGTTTTTATTTTTTATTTTTAAACTGTTACAGAGTGGTCACTTTTTACCTTTTCCTCAGTAGGTAATTTGGGGATGATTTGCTCCCCCTTTTTTTTAATCTATTTTAAAGAGATTTTTTCAAAATATAAGAATTTTTTTCCAGGTGAGATCTCATTAGGTTCAAAGCAGGGGACTGATTTTGTACCTTCTTTAATATTTCAAGATTTTTTTTGTCCTGAGTGACTCTGGAGCTTGTGATTTCTGACTAAGTGCAGAATCTTATATTCGTCCCTATGTAGTTTCAGCTGCTTTTTTTGGAACAGTTTTCCACCTCTTTCTGTCCTGTCTTTTTGAACTCCACTTCTGTCCTTGGTGAAGGTGATGATATATTGAGCTGTACACGCATGGCTTTTTTTTTACACCAGAAAAACTGTTTCTGAGTAATATATTTAATGGACCAGATCTATTGTAAATCTAGCCTCTTTCATAATTTGTAGCCTGAAAGACTAAACATTCAATAATTTAAGCACCAGTAAATGAGTCCATAGCTATGAACTCATTCCCAGAGTAGTGCCAGTTTATTTTCAATGTTTATAATTTCTGAATATTTTCTAGGTAATGCAAAAAACATTTTTGCACAAAAACCTCACCATGTTAGAACTGGTTTTGTATTTCAGAAATTTTCAGATTTTGGGAAATCAGATTCAGATTTTTTTCAGCATCTAAAAGAAAACATATGTTTCTTGCCAATCTATATTTAAGTAATAAAAAAATTACACAGGAACAAAAGGGAATTCTGATCAGTACTGAATCTTGGTCAGGGCTTTAGGCTGATCATTTTTCTGTATAGCAAGCAGTGTGTGTGTAAGACAATGCTCACACACAAAACTGACTTGTAGGTTTTACTAACTTTACCTTATGTAGTGGCATATTTCATAAATGCTTAATACTTTATTGTTTGATGGACTGTTGCCTTTTTTCATATATATAAATGTAGTATATTAAGCTATTAAAAGCATTCATTCTCTGTAGCATGAAATATTTCTCAGCTATTCTTCAAAGAAACATAAAGGAAATGGAACTGTTGACCTCTTTTGCTTTGCCTAGGGATGTTTTTGAAATGCTGATGTCTAAGTACTACTATTTACCTTTCTTGAACAGCAATGATGAATATTGGGTCTGCAAACCCTGAGAACTTCCTAAAGCAGCAGTATTTCTATTATCATTGAACTTCTGTCACATCCTACTGAAAAGGTTAATTTTGATTGCTACTTTTCCAGGAAATTGCACAAGTGAGAATTTATTTCATTCATTGTGCTGTTTTCTTGCTAATATTTGTGAATTTGAGTGCTGAAGTGAGTACAGCTGCACCAAAGATAGAGTGAAGTAATTGCGTTTCTGGAAGATACAGTTGCACAGATTTAAGTGGCGATTTTTTTACCTAAAGAAAATGGACCAAATGTGAAATATTTACTTGGTAAATTTAAAAGTTCCATATGACCAAAGGATATTTGCAATAAACATAAATAATTCAATGTTTGAAACTAAGGCAAGAAAATTACTGGAAGCCTTTGTATTATTTATTTTAAGTAAGGTGATTTTTTACATAGCCTTGCAACAGCCTCTTCTTTCCTTTATTGTGAGAATAAACATGAGAGATACACTATAATCACTTGGAGCAATAGCATCTTTGAATATATGACCTCCTTAGTTTAATAATGTGGCTCTACACTGCCGTAGTGTAGTAATAAGTGAAGTAAAGCTCAGTGCTGGATACGTATTTACAAATTCCTCAAGCAAGGGATTTTATGCATTCACACTCTCTCACTCACGCATGCAATATGAAAAGCATTAGTTCTTGACAGGAGATGACAAAAAGGTTTCTGGACAATTCCCTCGCACACCTTAGGAGTCACCAGATGTCGCATTTCAGAATCTTGCCAATTTATGCTTTCATAAATCTTGGAATATGTTGATGTCTATCATATGCTTTTACTCACTTGTGGGCACATAATCTGCTCTTTTGAGCAAGGAGAAAAATAGGATGGTGTGTACTACATGCAGCAACCTAGTTTCCTTCTTCCTTGTGTGAGGGTAGTGGGCATCAGCTAGAAAGTCATCTGTGCTGTGACCTTTTCAGAAGGCAGGCCTGTCATCTTGTCATAAGCAACATCTTCCTCAGTACCTCCCAAGAGAACAGTGCCTGGGGAAGGGTGCCCTTTTTTTCCCAGTGCAGGCTACCTTTTAAAACCTTTTTGTGCTGTTTCTTCTGATGCTCAAAAACATGAATTTCATTCATTCTGCATCCATACAAGCCTTGCCCTATCTGTTATAAATTTGTGGAAACAAAGAGTGCAAATATTTACCTTATCTCAAGACTTTCTGCCATAAACTGTCATAAGAAATTGGAATTCTGACTGTGCTTTCCTTTATTGGTATTTGATGGTTGCTGTTAGTCCATCCTAAGGACTCATCAAATTCTATGTTTGAATAATGGTATGCAAAAGAACATCATGGAGAGTGGGAATATTTGTGAAGAGCAGATGTCTTCAGCTTCAGACTTCAGTTACAACTTCCTTCAGGCTTCTCAGTGCTTAGGAGTGTTTTGTGCCAATGAAGAAGATTACCAGTGCTCAGAAGATTAAAAAATGTTCTAAATGCTCAGACTGCAATTTATTTGGAGACTTTAATAACCAAGGTTCAATATGATGTGGCATGAGGAAAATGTAAAACAAGAAAAAGAAACCTGGTTGTCTAAAAAGTTTTTTTTTGAAGTACTGAAATCAGAATTATTCTCTATATTCTTTATTTTGCAGAATGTAATAGAATGTCAAAACAACATCCATTGTTAATTGTTTCCTATGGTGTCTGACCTGACTCATAGGCAACCAACAATACAAATTCACTTCAAATTTTACATCAAATGAAACATAGAGGAACTCTTTTTTGACTGTAAATTTTGATCAAAATGATATTTTATTCAACAAGCAATGGTTATGCCAGCCTTGAGAATCCTTTCAAAACTCTGTGGTTCAGGATGAAACACACTGTGACTATTCACAGCTGCATTCAATTAATGAAAATTTAGCATGTTGTGTTGATGTTGGGCTTCTGTGGCTATTGATGGTGTTTCTCTGTAGAGCAAGAAAATGATGTGTTCTTGGCTTCCAGAAAGGCTCAGTTCTGGCCATATTTCCAGTTTCAACGTAAAAGCATTGTATTACTCAGGGCTGTTAAAATTGGCCGTGTTTGGCTGAGGTTGTAAGAAATGAGACCTTGGATTCCAGCATTGTAATATGGAGGCAGGCACTGCTCTGGCAGCAAGGAATTGAGCATGAAGATAGGATGGTTTTAGTTGGACTAGGGGCTGCTGTGAAGACTTTGGGCAGACAGTCAACGGATATTATTCCTCAGGAAATGATTGGGCAAGGAGTTAGGAATTATAGCACTGGATGTCAAACCTAGTACTGCACGACCAGATTTTCAGGGACGGTAGCTTCAAGGGGAACTTGGGAAACATTAGATTGAGCTTCTGAAAAGCAGATGACAAGTCAGTAAAATTAAGCTACTAATCTAGGGAAGAATCTATACTAAATTGGGAGCTCAATAGACTTTTGGTCACATCAGCTATGGAGGAGAAATGCATGGAATTTTTTTTTTGCTGCACAAGACTGGGGGTTACAGCTAGGTCCTCTGAGTGCAGGAACAGATTGAGTGAAGAAGAGATTGGTACACTTTTGGGTATACACGAGATGCCAGTTTAGGTCACTCCCTATTGGCAGCAACACTTTTTTTATTCACATGCAGTCCTGTTCTAATTTTGTCTCTTCCCTTTAAATTATTCAGTCTTGCTCATTTGTAAAAAGCCAGGCATGCTCTTTCAAAGAATAGATGAACAAACTAGTATCATTCTATTCCTCTGCATCCATAGCTGGAACAGTAGATCAAATTTGACATTTTTGCAATAATCTACATAAAATTCTAGTAAGACTAAATCCAGAAATACTTTTTTTTTCCCCTCACAGATGGTTTTGGAGTTTTGTTTTGGGGGCTTTTTTGTTTGGGTGGGTTTGTTTTTTTTAATGGTTATGATGTAAGCAGCAATAAGAGGATTTTTCCCATGGGCATAATTAATTAAGATAATCTAAACAAAACATACATATGAGTTTTGTTTGCCAAGCCAGATGAATGTGACTTCAAATCTGCCTTATCCAAAATATTTTTTAGAAGAAAATAGTGCAGATAAAACAAACCTATTCAAAGTTTTCAGATAGCTTATGGCTAAGAGTTGCCAATGAATTTTACCACTGAGGAGCTCCTAAATTGCTACTTTTAAAAACAAATGAAATAAAATTTATTTGCAAAACTTTCATGATTTTCCACAAAGCCTTCTATTTCCTTCCTTCTTTGTCATTTACAGTAGTTTCAAAGGTTCCTTGAAATAGATGAGCAGCACTTTAGAAATACAGCTTTTAACATTTTAATAGATTTAGTCCCTTATAACCATTACATAAATTATCCACCTAGATGTGATCTGGAACTTTGGGATTCTCTTATTTTCTACATTACTGATTGTGATCAGGCAGTCATCAGCATGATCTTTCAGAATTGATTTACTAGACTGGAATGACTTAAAAATATTTTCCTAGCTTTTCCTGATAAATAAATTCCTG
Source organism: Camarhynchus parvulus (assembly GCF_901933205.1). NCBI lineage: Eukaryota > Metazoa > Chordata > Aves > Passeriformes > Thraupidae > Camarhynchus > Camarhynchus parvulus. Next base: position 78,971,935 of record NC_044572.1, read on the forward strand.
ATAATTAAGTATTCCATGTAAATCTTAAGTCTGCCCTCACTGATGTAAAATGCAGGTTACTATGACGAACATGGGTACTTATCAAGAGTATTGACATCACAGCTCTGGCATCCACAATTTTGTGAAACCCATTTGACTGAGATATGCCTAAGTGAATAGCTGAAATTTCTGACTACTCAAAAAAATACCTAATTAGCTTAGTTATTAAAGTGTGATGAAGAAGTGTAATGCAAATTATTTCCCAATTTAGACTAATTTCAAAATATACCTACTTTGGTTTGAAATAAGAATTATTTTAAAAAATGAATGTAATTTTTCAACATTATTAAATTAGGCATTTTCAAGCGTTTATTTTCAGAATGGTTAGAATATTTTTCTGATATTAGAGTAGTAATAGCAAGAGAACAGATTAGAACTGAAAGCTAGGATTTCAAAAGGGTAAGGTTAGGAATAGGGGATTTTTAGCAACATTTTTTCATCCATTGATTTTTTTCAGATTTTTTTAACACTTTTTATACTTGCTATTTCTTATACTCTGTTTTACTATCTTTTATAACATTGAGGTCTTTGTTTTTCACTCTGTTCCCTCCAGACATAGACTGGAGCTTACCAAATGGAGGCGTGAGAGGAGGCACAGCCAGGACAGCCGATCACAACTGAGCAAAGGAATATCTGATACCATCTGACATCATCCTCAGCAATAGAAGTTTGGGAAAGAAAGATAAAGCAGAAGGACGACTGCTGGTGTTTGTCTTCTGGTGTTTTTATTCCATCACTGTTACAAATGACGGGGCCCTGTTTTCCTGGGGGTGGCTGAACACTGCCTGCCCATGAAAAGTGGGCAATAAATTCTGTGTTTTGCTTTGGTTGCAAGTGCAGATTTAACTTCACATACTAAACTTTCTTCATTGCAATCCATGGTTTTTCTCACTCTTCGTCTTCCAATGAGCAAGTGGTTGCATGGGGTTTGTTGGCTGCCAGAGCTAAACCACAACCATGGTCCAATTCAACTACAGAGAAAAAGAAAAAAGAAATACTTCAGGTTGTTACAAATGTATTTGGCAAAGTTATTTGCACTACAGTTCTACCTGTTCTTAATTCCTATATAGCTGGCTATTTTTCACTAGTTATCAGATAACCCTTTTTTTAAAATGTTTTAATATTTAGGCGGTATTTAATGTAGTTTAATATTTATGGGTGATTATTAGGAAATATAAAATTAACAGGATCAAAAATAATATTTAAAGCAATTTTAGAGAAATGTGAATTACAAGAATAAAATATTGCTGTAAGCATTTACAAATGTATGTGTGTCTGCAGCTGTGGGCACAAACCTCAGTAGCTTGGGATGTGGTTAAAAATTACTTGTTCTATTTACCCACTATTTAAATCTTTCAGAAGAAAATCTGAATAGCTTTCTGGAAATTCTTTAATTCTTCCTGTACCAGCTATTTAAAAGAAAAAAGCAATAATAGTTTCTCAAAGCATTTGAAAATCTACTACAGATATGGATATTTCAAACAACAATTAAAAAAAAACAACTATATAATATGACCCCATTGATTATACCATGGCCATCTACAAATCTAGAACCTGGGGAAAAAAGTGAAGTAATTTAAAATGTGTATATGATTGCTCTACCAACTCAACCATAAACCAACTTCCATATTCTCATGAGTTGGTCGTCTTTGGGATTTATTCTAATTGCTTTTTATCAATACATTTTTCTTTCATTTCATTATTCCTTTTATAATTCACAAAGGATATCCTGCTCATTAATGAGAATTAGTAAGTCGTTATTAAGATCAAATGCCCTTTTTCTTTTTTGCCCTTTTGCTCAAGGGCAACTACTACAGATCGTTCTGATATCCTGGATGGGAGTGAAAGTAATTTAGTTTACACCAGTTATTCCTCAGTGCCAGAATTCCAGTGTCATATGGGGCACTCAGTAACAATCCTGTTCAGAATATTACCAGGAGCATTTAACAGCACTCTTTTACTGAAGGATTTCTCTCCTGAAGGTTGAAACATTTCATTGCTGGAAGCAGCACTACAACTGGTCTATGAGATGAGAGAGATAACCCTGCTCTCTGTCCTAAGGTCAATTAAATACTGCCCTGAAGGGCAGAGCTAACTGAAAGTGGGTTTTTATTTTGTATGTACAATTTCTGTCAAAACCAACAGGTGTTAACTCTATATTACGAAGGGCAGTACTTGGAATGTAGCTTAGTGTGTTAAATCTACTACTGCTTTCAAGGAACAATGAAGATTTCACGGGGTTTTTTTATGACCCTAACTAGACTCTACTTTCATTTGTGCACACTACAAAAAAAGTATTCAGGACTAAAACTAGAAAGATTTCTTGCTTTAGACATTAATTAAAATTGAAAGAAATTATTTGGATTCAGAAATCCAATGTTTGTTTCTAGATATTGATTTGGTTGATACTAAAAAGTGATAAGATACTGCTCAATACAATCAGTTTTGTCATAACAGCTTCCCAAGAAATGGAACCATGGAGCTTCCCTGTTTTAGGGTTTGTTTGTTGGGGAGTTTATGCTTTTAGCCCACTTAGCCATTTTCCCAGCAGTTATCTGGTGCCAGCCCACAGTACCCTTCTAAGGGGCTGAGCTCACCTGGATTTCTGCTAAGTGTGTGGACATCTGCAATCTGCATCCAAGTCCTGAAGGTTTGTTCAGTGCAACTTAAATGCCAGTCCCCCATGCAGGCTGGGACTCACTTTTTCTGTTCATTGACCATCACAACAACACATTAATTAAGAGCACAACATATTCTGAAGATGTCTTTTATGTGTTTTAATTTTCCTCTAATCAAATGTGAGGAAGGCATCACACATTTATTTTTCCATCTGACAGAACCTCACTCAGAGTCAGCTGTTTTTGAATTTTTCTTTTCTGTGGTTCATTGAATTCCATCTGCCATTAAGTTGTCATCACCTCACATGTTGGTATTTCAATTTAATAGAACTGGCTAATTTTACTTAATTTTTAATAAGCACAGTGAATTTTCATTAATTAGACTGGCCTTACTGGTGGGGATCTAGGTGTGCAGGACTAAAGTGGCCAGATGAATCAGTCAAAAATTAGACCATGGAAATTTGTATTCAGACTTTTTACATGCCCACACAACTGGATTCTTAAAAAGACCTTATCTCAAAGCTGGAAATATTTTGAAAGAGTGAAACTGTGAGTTTCATGCAAATGGCAGAGGAGTCAAAGTGATATAGATAAATCATCTGTAGGCTGTAAAAGAGTTTGTTGGTGTCGCTAATTACATCTCCCACTGCATCACAGTTAAAACAGCAAAAAAGATACCAGGGAGGTAATACAGATGAGATACTACTCCCTCAGATGTTCAGGATTTTTTCAGTCTAGGAGATCTGAAAAATGGCAAAGAGAAGCAGTAAACAGTACTGTCACAAGAAAAGAAAATTTTTCTTGATAGTAATAAAATATTTTGGATTATGCTGAAAGATACAGAAAGAAATCTGTATCTCAAACATGAGGATATTAGCTTTTTAAACAGTACAGTTGTTTTGTCTTCTGTCTTGTTTCCAAGGGGAATCAAAATATGACTAGCAGCCAAAAATCTGAATTTTATTAGATGTTCGTTGTCCTTTTGTATCACTAATTCCCAAGAGCTTTTTTGCTGTTTTATTTAGAAACCTTCAGTTAATTAAATACATTTCTAGAACACTGCTCTCCAACAGATGACTGAAAAGTCTGGTCAATTCTATTTAATTCCTGCTGCTCTTCTGCAAATTCTTTTCTATTGTCATCAAATGTGCTCCCTTTTTCAGCAAATGCAGTATCCCCTGAGGCTGCCCATTTTCTCCATTGCTAAAAATACTTTCTTCTGTCTCAAAATGAGTATCCTATTGGACAGGACAGAGGGTCCTTTTCTCCCACAACAGACTTTTGGTATCCAGAGATCATGATATGCAATCTGTTATTTTAGGACACTAAATGTTTTTGAGGAAACTCAAATTATGGTAATGCTCCAATCAGGTAGAACAGAAATACAAGGTTACAATATCCAAAGGATCTTCTGGACATATTTTAGTGTAATAGGCAATAACAATCAGTAAACCCCATGATGAGGATCCCACTTAGTACCAACTGTTGAATTAGGTTTCCACTTACATCCTTTGTCACCTCAAAGTCTTGAGCTGTCTAATACATGAGACATTGCCCTACCCATACTTTGGACTCAATAAATTTGTTGTCCTTAGACTTGCACCTGCTCTTTAACGTTTATATCAAAATATTTGAACTAAGGTTTGGTTTGGTTTCAAAAGGAAGGAAAAATTGGTATCTAAATTCTCACTTTTTCCAATGTAACTAAATCTTACTTGCTGTTTAACCCTGTCTGCTAGAAATGACCACCATTTCACATTTTTAAAAAATGTTTATTTCTTATAAACGAGCTATGTGTCATTTCTTGTTTAAAAATGGACAATATTGAATTCTCTGGCTGTAAATTATAAAAGCAAATGCGGGTATTTCTATAATGAGAAAGTACAAGTATTGTATCATGTGGTACAATGTCCAGTGTAAAAGTCAACTTTGAAATTTTGAAGCTAAATGCCTGTTTGACCAACCTAACTATAGTCTCTGATGAAAAAAAAAAAAAAAAAGAGAAAATTCTTTGCTATCCTTAAGACAAAGTATTTCACTGTACATAGAACTTTGGAAATCATGTTTTTTATGATACAGGAATTTAAAGGATCTGCAAAAAGTAAAGCAATTGCTTAGTAATGTCTTCTGATCCAATAGAGTGCCAAATTAGAATATCAGCAAGAGGTTTGAAAAAAGCTAGAGGTTGCTTTTTCTAAAATGGGTCACTTAAACAGCAGAATTGTGTCAACTGGATATTTGAGATACTAAAATCAGCTGGATAGATGATTCAAGGACGAGGAATATATCAAGCACTAATTATAAAAAAAATTAGCCTGGACTGATTTGTCATTCCTGTTCTTAAATTCTTATTGCCCTTTCAAATAATTACCTTCATTAATATATATTTATGGTTTGGAGACTATTGTTTCTGTCTTGGCTGTTTAATTGTCAGTAGGGATGATTTCAAATACATGCCTTCCTGATATCAGAAGGTGCTGTGGAAACTTTATATTACTTTCCATCACTCGTTCAGTGTGCCTGAATAAAATAACATGTGCTAGCAAGGACTTTGGAACTGTACTAAAGCCATGAGTCAAACCTTTAAGATATTCTTGCCCTGATTAAAAATTACTCTGCAGTAGCCCATAGTAACATGTGCTTATGCTACTTCAATCACATATCAGACTCAGCTACGTCATCATTACAACACACCTGGATTATTAAGTTCTTGTCTATGAAAGAAAATTCAGGCTTCCTTTACTAGAACCATTGATAAAGAAGATACACAGAAAGATCTTTTGACTTTGTCAGCTGGGAAGAAATGATAAATCTGCATAATTTTCACTATTTCCAATAAGAAAATGTAGTTTCAGTTCTCAAGTTGTGTTAGCGAGCATCTGTCAGGGTTTGGGAATACCAGTTGTCACAGAGCAATGAGTCATATGGTTCATGAGACAGTGTGTTGATGTGCTGTGAAGAGCACCCTCTTGGGCAGAGGAATTAATGTGTCCCATCCTCATTTAGTGCTGTTGTTAATTGCAGTCAGGGATGGGAAGCAAGGGCGCTGGCAGACAGCTCTGTTTAGATGTTTACGTGACTCACTGTAGTTACTTGGGACAATATAGAAATTGCCAAAAATGGAATAGTGCTATAATAAAATCATGCATAGCACATTGGGATCATATTGGTGTTAAAATTATAGAAATTTCATTTGATAAACATTTCCTGATAATGCGAAACAAGCTGATGACCTTTAGATATCAGTATGAAAGGCATGAGAAAACAGACTGTGAAAGAAGCCACAAGAAAAACAAATTGCAGAAACAATCAAACTCTGGGTGATGCAGTTGCTTGGCTTCTGTATCAAAGGTTCGCTGGTAATATGGATGTCTAACATCCTTCTGAATGTGTAGGAAATTTACATATGCTAAATCTCTGACCAAGCATATCATTTTTTATTGCTACAGACAGTCTTTACTCTGGGTGTTAAACTTTATGTATCAGTAATTTCTGCTATACTGACATTGAAACATAAGGTTAATTGCAACAGAACCCCACTGTCAGGCCCACACAACCTGACACCTTTCCAGCCCAGTCACCAGAGCTATCAAATGAGATAAGGCACTCAGTAACAGAAAAGTTTTGGTTTTACACCATAAGATCTGTCTTGGTATGTCACACATATTTATTTAGAAAATACAGAAAAGTTAATGAATATAGAAAATGGCAACTATTTTTTTGCATATCTGGTCTGAAGCAATTCTTCCACATAAAATGTTCAACTGCCTATTTGCATTTGTGCTGCTCTGATCTCCACGTAACACTTTAGCATAGCTGGATTCCAAATATCCAGTTGTATTGGTAAAGGAAAGATTTAGCTGTGGACATTCCTTTTCTGAGGAAGTTCTGCATGGTATTTGCAGGAAAAGAAGAGAGTGCCTACCAGAGGCCCCAAATTCCTTCAACAGATGCTTGCTCTAGGGAGTCAATTCCTCATTCTTCCACTTGTGTTATTAACTTCCAATTTCCTGATGGTCAGTCTGCAGAGCATAGCTACAAATTGCCTGCTTTCTAGACATGGATGAATTTACTTTTTTCTTTTCCAGCTTGACAGAGATGCATAGACTTCCCTTACTTTATCTGGTGCTGAAATCTCTTCTGTGATTCTGGTTACTGTCTGATATCTTATAATGGGTTCTGTTAAAGTTCTCTAGCTGTCTAAACAAGTCATTAATTGAATATACATAAGAAATTAATCAAATTATTCTTCTTGAATATGTAGACTGTAATAAACTTGTGCTTTAAAATGGTGTAATATTTCTGTTGAGGTGTTATAATCTTTAATCTTACTAGACATTATTTCATAATTCTTTAATCTTAAAAAATGTATTAGCATTTTTACTTTCACATAACTTCTGAATGTTAATATATAGTGAAATTCTCTTTCTCAAAGAGTGTTTTTGCTTCTATATATGTGTCAGGACCTTGCTTGAACAATTGCAAGACACTGGAACAAGGTCTGTTTTTCCAGCTACTTGGAAATTCCATTTCCTCCCCTTCCCCTCTGGGGCAGAAAGATAAAAATATTTGCCTTTCCATAATAATGTTTTCTGGTAATATTAGTGAGTTGTATTGATCTCTTGAAGAAAAAACTCAACTAAATGCAAATGTGGAATTTCCTGCAAAAGTTAAAATTTCTTTGCATACAGGCCTGTAGGTGCTCAATGGATTCATCTTCACAATTTGATGTGCAGTGTAAGGGAATATATGTAATCTCCCCATTATTTTACTGTTATGCAATTTGTGGCCAGCAGCATATTCTTTAGTCTTGACCTCCACAGTCAGTGAGAAGTTGGCTGGAAAGGAGTTGTCCAGTTGCTGAACTCATAAACACCAAACTGAAAAGTGATGTTTGCTGCACAGAGGCAAGGCTTTTATTTCTTGTTGATAAGTATGTTTCTGCAGTACACCAAAATCTTCCAGAAGTCTTCTACACAGAATAGTGCTGGACTTTTGTAGTTGTACTTACTGACTGTGACAGCACACAGTCTACATAGTGCAAAGTTAAGGTTAAGACCACATTTGGTTTTTTCCCATGGCAAAGAGATTAACACAACATAGTGCATAAACATGGCACTGAAAAAGATATTTATAATCTAATTATTACAAGTCATAGAAAACAATGCAGTTTTCATTTTGTACATTTATTTAGCAGCAGCATCATTAAATAGCTTACTTTTTTCCCACAGAGAAGTTTGAAGTTTAGCAGCCTTTGGAAGCAAGTATGAACCCTTTCAGTATATTATCTGTCTGTCTATATCCATAATTTTTGTCTAAAGTGAGTATAGAGTGCCTTCACACAGAGTCTTACAGCTCCTGGACAAAATGAATTTACTTTATGAGCACCATTAAAAATATTTAGCTGCCCCTTTTCACTGTTTGGATGTTTTCCAGAGCTGCTTATGCAGAGTTGCTGTTTCTGTCAGATGAAATATTAAGGCATGTTACCTTGTCTGACAGAAACAGTAAGCATCAAGGATTTCCTGGGAAGAAACATCAATATGCAGCATGTTAAGTTTAATATTTCACAACATTACTAATTAAATTATCACCTCAACATCAACTTCTAATAATAGCTATAACTAAAATGTGTACAGCTGTTTATCTTCTTTAAAGATAATCCATCTGACAGACTGCACAGCTCTTTTATCACCCCCATTGCCTTAAAGTGACTCAGTACCTATTCCGGATGAATCAATGGCAATAATCCAGATTAATTCAACAGTGGGAGGCTAGAACCACTGTGACAGGAAAAATTTCTTCCTTAGACATATAGTATGATGTGAGGAAATATTTGTACTTTTATATTGTGCTCTTGGTTTTGAAGCTTTTTAGGTCTTGGGGTTTTTTTTGATTTTTTGTTTCCTTTTTTTGTTTGTTCGTTTGTTTGTTTGTTTTGTTGGTGGTTTTTTTTTCTTTTTTCTTTTTTTCTTTTCTTTACAGTTTTAAATTAGGTATGACATGCAACCTGACTACAAAGACAAGTAGGGCAGCTGACAGGAAAAGTGAAATTTCTTGCACTAAAAAGATTTCATGTTAAACATAATCTTACCTATTGATTCAGGTCATTTTTTTAAACATTGCAGCTGATATATGCCTTGTTTGTTTCTTAGAAGGGAAAGTAGTACCCAATCAAGGGGCAGAAATACATGCTAAACAAAATAGAGAAAACATTTTGGGGATGAATATGAAAGAGAGAAAATCTGTTATACTTACAAAGGTATGATGTATATATGTGCCTCTTATATGCATGCATGTTCTTCAAAATGTATAATTAATTCAGGAAATCATGAAAGAAACAGATGCAACCACATGCAGTACAGTTTTTCTAGGATAATTTGAAGATAACCAAACATTCATGAGGTGGATATACACAGCGGTTCATAAAAAGGGGCATGAGTTCAACAAACAACCTGAATGAAGCGCTGAAATGTCTAGATTAAATACAAAAATATTGCCAGTAGGAATAAATACAAAGTCATGGATGCTGAGCATATTGAGGAAAAACAATAACTAATACTAACTTGCCTATAATTTGAAAAATTCTTTTTCACAGTTGGAAAAGCAGATAGCTAAATGTATAGCAAATACAAATATTTTTTAGTAAAACCTACGGTTAAAATATCTAAGAGAAGCCAGAATCCAACTGAAAATTTAGTAGGGGAAAAGCTGGATATATTAAAGTTGAGGGTTACACAGGAAACTGAGCATAGTCATTGGAGGCATTGCAGCACAGAAACCTCTGCACAAGTGGGGCAAAGAGAAGTAAGCATAAATAAATTTTGGGGTCTTGCTGGAAGGATATGACAAGAGCTACTGAAGTAAAACTTAGGTAACAGGAAAACCACTGGAGCACAAAACCCTGAGAGCCCAAGGAAGTAATAGATAAGCCATAAATAATTTACAGTGTCTGAAAACACTTCAATGATCAAAAGGGGAGGAGAGCAGAGAGAATATCTTTGAGTACAGTCAGCTGCAGTTTATTAGCAAACTTTTTAAAAAGTAGTTCAGAAGAATTTGAGAGGGTGAAAACAACAGACTGCTTATTTTTCTTTGCCATTATTGAGAATTAAAATGAAGAATATGAATTTTGAGCTTGGATGACAACTGTCAAGTACATACAAAACAGAACTGTAATAAACCTTCTGAATTCAGTTAGCATTCAATCATGTTTGGAAAGCTCTTAAACCTTGAAATTCTGCACCAGATGCAGAATAAAAGAAAGCAATTTCTCATGCAATTGTTCACCTTTGACTCTTTTTTTTAGTACCAACAGAATTGATACCAAACTCTCAATGCCTCTCAATGATCACTTCATATCACAACTCTTCCTACTTCACCTATAGAAATCTTGTTAAAGATCTAGTTGTGACCCAGTAAGTTCTTTGTGTTAAGCAATCCTTATTTATTATGTTCTAATGCTTCACAGTGTGTTGTTTGCAAACTCCACGACTGTCAACACAAGTTAAAATAAAGGTAAAGGTATGCAGCAGTCATGTTTTCCACCTCTTCCTGAATGAGTATTTATCATGTTGAACAGGTCAATGTCCTTCAGCATAACAATCATTTTAAAGCTCTGCTTTCCCCAGTTTCTTCCATATTTGCTGTAACTGCCTAACAACAGGGATTACACATCCTGCAATACATAATATGTATTTTCTTAACAAAATTCAGATACAATGTATTTAAATAGGCATGCCAGCTATCAGTGTAACACACAAAACCAAGGGAAAGATTTGAAATGTAGTGAAATTTCAGGGATACTCTTGGCAAAGAGAGAAGCTGAAATTACTATCCTGTGATGCGAAGTCTATTACCATAGTGATTTTTGTAGCTCCCTCATAAAAAGGCCAGGTTGGAGTTTATCAAAAATGACATAGGTTTAAAAGCATTTCAAGCTTGTCCACACTTGTCCACAATACTGCTCTTCATAACAATTATATAGTAAATGCTACGTGCTTAAGCTGCAGTAGGATTTGAGAGAGGTTATTAAGATTTATTACTACTGTTGGAATATAAACAAACTGAACCAGTATCTTGAAATTGCTGTGGTTAACTGCCCTTTCATAATAATTAAGGGTAGCAGAAATATACTAATAGACTATATATAAATATATATTATTTATTTATTTATTTCTACATAAATGTATATTCACACATACACCTTCTGTTGTCTGCCTATCATTTAACAAATAAACTAACTAAATGTAGTTGGAAGGATTGACACTAATTCAGTTTTTCAAAACAGCCAAAAAACCCCATGATATTTAAGGTTATCAATACATAACACATTTGGAAAAGAAGCAGGAGCTTCTTTAGTGACAGTTTTTTTGGTTTTGGAGTATGTTTCCTTTTTTTGTGTGTGACTTTTTAGATTCTGTTGCTTTTTTTTCTCCCCTGGAACAAAAATGTATGTTTCTGATCTAGAAAGAAATAAAAGAGGTTTGATTGATCAGAAGCCCTAACAGTAATTGCACAGAATTACTATTTTAGATACATGAGCAGAACAGTGAGGGTAAGCCTCTTGAAGTATTCTATAAGAAAAAAAAATGGAAAGAAATAATCTTGGACCCATTGCAATAAAAAAATTTCATTGAGGAGAATTGACTTTGACAAATGAATTGCATTTTCAGAGGAATGCAAAGCAAGATTTATATCTTTTGGTTTGGCAGAACACCAAGCTACTTAAAGTATAAAAAGAAATAAATGAAGTATATGAATTTTTTATATTACCCTTAAGACTTATTTCTGTTATATTCTGTTATATTGTCTGTTATATTCCAATGACTTTAATGAAGACTAAGTTAAGGTTTTCAGTTTTGGTCGTTAAAAATTTGGTATTGTGCCAGGTAGTATAATGAAGGGTAAAAATAAATTCTGGGGATTATATCTTCAGTTTTATGCTCTATTACCAGTTAACACTTTTTTTTTCCCCCCCACATATTGCAGACCACAAGGACTCCTATTTCAGGAAAGCCAAGATCTATTTGATGAAGACTTACCTAAATGTAGACACACAGACCAACCTTCTGCCTTTTCCTTACTTGGCTATTGATAGTTTGAGATGTGAGAAGAAGCAGTCTCCTACAGGAAAAATCAGGGATATGTTGAAATAGGCATGCCAGCCTATTTCATTGCTATAGATTAGTGGAATTTGGATGAGATTGTGTTCAAAGGTCAGGTCAGCTTCAGCCTTTGTTCTGTCTCAGTCTTAAATGCTTAAAGTAGCCCTTAGGTTTCCAAAGACAAATCTACTGAACAAAATCAACATGGTTGAACGGCATATATTTATAGCCTGTGGCTGAATGATAATAACAAAATTCTTGTCTAGCTGTGGCTAGTACAACCTTCATGAAACTACGTAATGTTAGTTGCAATCACTGTGTAGATTATATTCTGCTCACAGGTTGTACAATGACATTGCAGCCATCTTCACTTGGTTAATGGGTCACCTAAATGAAATGACAGGGAAGATTACAGCTGAACTCCCATTTGACAAATGTCTTAATCATAAAACGTAATAAACATTGTCACTTCCTTCTGTGCTGCCATTACTTGGAGAATGGTGGTCTTGTCATATCAAGGTTAAATTACGTAGGTAAGCAGAAAAGAAGTTAGTGGTGACTTACAGACACCCACCATAATTATCATTGCCACTTGTGGTCTCACCATTTCTGGTTACAGCGCTGCAGTATTTTTTCATAGCATTAAAATTCAGTCTACACTGTACTGTGAATAAACTTATGTCAAATGCATCAGTAGTGTCTGATACACAGGGATATTTTTTAAGGTATTCCCACAGACTTAGTGGAAATATTAATGTTGCATTTCTTAAGTTGCTGTGGAGAAGTTAAAAGTTGAAGTTCAAAACAAAAAGGGGAAAGAAAAGACTAAAATATTCAGCATCAAATCAAATAAAAGGCAGCTTTTTGCAAGCTATCTTAAAATTATGGTAAAATTTAACACTTTTAAGGAATCTGGATTTTCAGTTACATAACTTAATGGGATTTGAATTTTTCTCGTTGATAAAACTAAATTGCTGGAATTTGCACATATATTTATGTAAATATACTAAAAACACTGAAGTCATGTCAGTTTCTAAAACTATGTACAGAAAGTAAAAAGTCTTGGTATGAAAATTTTCTAATGTCACTCTTTTCATTTTTCACATATAACCATCAAGGTGCACTTATGACAGACCTGGCTGAAGATAGCTTCCTACCCCATGGCATGAAATAACTGGGAAAATGGCATGTGAAACTAATTTTTCCCTAGTGGTCATATATTACAGCTATTTACTATAGGTGCAACACCTCTGGAGACTGGCAGCTTCACCTATTGCCTAGCACTGTTGTAGTGTCATGACAGAAACAAATACATATTTAACACTTTGAATGTATGATATCAGAGCAACTTTTTGGTTACAGAGATCAGGAAAATTGTAGCATATTTAAGAATTAAAAGAAATGTACTTTTCAATTACGATCATGTACTTTGTCTCGTCAAGAATATAATTAAGATGAAAGACTAAGTGTTATTCTGTTTCTGATAAAAGCATTAAATAATCCCCAGCAAAACCCAAGAATCTACACAGTTCCATCTAGCATGGACAGTATAGTCAAGGTGCATTGCATTTGGAGCAGTAGTCAAAGATGTTGTTTATCCTTCAATAGATTACAACCAGATAACTTCTCATCATTTAGTGTTTTGTAAATAGGCTCACAGTTTGAAAAACAATGAGCTTTTAAGTCCGCAAATACTCCTACAACTGCCTTTCATTTGGAAAAACAAGGCTTTATTTATGGATGGTCTTAAAAAGAAATCAAGTTTTCATGTTAAACAAGATGAAGACATGATTTTTTTTTTCTCTCTCACATCCTTCATTCCTACAGGTTATGTTTTCTCCATGTTAAATAAGAAGACCTTCCTATTTTTTTTCCATGTTTTTTGAGCAAAAAAAGCTAATCGCATCACCTCACAATTCCAGTAGATTTGCAGTCACTTTTCAGAAATCTGAAGATCAACTGGGGCAAACCAGAAGACATGAGAAGAAGTAAACTCAATTATATGAGATCTAAGCCTTCAAAAAAGAAGGAAATTGCAAAATGTTAGTAGCGAGAATAACAATACTTTTTATTTTTATATAAAAAAGAACATAAATTATTTTAAAATTTTGATGGTCACACCTGTTGCCTTTTTCTTTCCTTCTGATTACTGCTGTTCTAGTCACAAAGAAATAGTAAAGAGGACATGGATGATGAGAGTAGGAAAGTGCTGCTGAAACTCCAATTTTAATAGAATTTATATACTCTTTGTGTTGGATTTTTTGTGGGTTTTTCTTGTTGTTTTTATTGTGTGTTTGTTTTGTTTTGTTTGTGTTTTGATTGCGATATTTCTTTGTAACATGGCTTGTGTTTCCACCATTTGCATTTTCAAACAGTAAAGTTCTGTGTCTTAACAAGACAATTTTCTCATAAGGAAAATTGCTTATATAAAGTGCCAAAATTTTTATTTTTATATGCAACAATTTTGAGAGTGATGATCAATCAAATCACAACTAATTGCCTCTTCCTTTTTGTTCCTCATTTAAATGTCAGTGCAGATGTCCTGTGTGAAGAAGCAAAAGTCATCTCAGGAAAGAAAGGAAAAACTTCTGAAAATATTTCTTTTACTTCTTTGAAGTTTTATTTCTGTCAGGTCTTCTCAGTGACTCTTCATGGAAGTTATGTGTTTCCTAATTGCATGAGTCTCCATGAAAAAAAGAAGTTAGCCAAACAAAGATGGAGAACTATGGGCACTATGTAGGGTAATGTAAAAATATTCAAACAATGCAGTTCAGAAGCTGGAGAGTTTTCTTAAGTTCTGTGAGGAGAGGGAAGGTGCTGGTAAGTCTATCACTGACATTTATTTCTGCAAGTTTATTCATCCTGTATGATTCAAAGTGGCTCTTGCAGATAACTTTATAAATAAAAGTATTTTGGGGGGCTAATCCTGATTTCAAGTATTGATTTTCTTACCCTTGAACATTATTGGACATTGCTGGGTATTTAAGTAAACATTGCCCTGAAAAGTCTCTTAAACTGTTTTTTTTGTTGTTGTTTCTGCTTGAAGTCAGGGATGTTTTTAGTTTGTTTTTTACCCGAATTATCTCTCAATTTTAATACTAAGTGTAATAGATAAGAAAGGGCAGAGTATACTAGTTTACTAAATCAGAGACGTTATATCCTTCAATCCAGCAATGCCAACAAAAAAATCCCCAACAAGGACATTATGAAATTCCATCTCAAAACTAATGCAAGAATAATTAGAAGTAATTGGTTATCTTTTGTTGTCACCAACTTTTAAAATTATAAAGCAAAGTCTTCCTTTGTACACACAGAATTTGTACTCTGGAAGGACAAGTTAAGGAACCTGACCAACCTTGGCATTTTCTGATCTTCCAGAATGATAGACTTAAGAATCCTCCTGTGGTCCATGAAAGATCACAGTAAATCCCTGGAAAGCAAGGCAAAGCCCAAGGATATTTTTGTCTGAAGACTGAACAGTAAATAGAGGGATAAAGGAGGAAATGTTGTAACGTTCTCTTTTGCAGCCCTAAGACACTCTTGTCATGAATCTCCAGCCATGTGATTCTCCTCCTACCAACTGTCAGCCTGACCTTTGGTTTCACAAAGGCTGCGTTTGTGATGACACCATTGGGAATGCACTGCTTTAACTATCAAAAATTCTGACTTGATTTATTTTTTTCTCACACTTCTTTCTCAATAAATACAGGGTACAGATTAGGACAAAGCTCAATAAACTTGAAGAAAGGTTGGAGATTATTACAGTAGGTCCTGACTGAAATACTTCTGATTTTATTAACTTTTGCTGTAAAGTTATTACTTCCAGGGCTTGTGTTTATTTTGAATTTGTAACTCTGTTGTTAGTCCAAAAGACTAGATAAGGTTTTCTCTGTGTGCTTGATGTCATAGATGAACCATGTATGTGCTGCTGGTTTTTCATGGTGCTTCTGTTGCAGATCTGATATGAGGTCTAGGTATTGTAATATTCAACATATCCATAGTTCTTGGCCCTAGACTTTTAATAGGATCCTCTGGCAGAAGTGGTTTTATTCTGCACCCCTCCTTCACTACATTGGTGAGAGATATCAGAGGGAACTGAAATGAAAATGCTGAGAAAGAGATGAAAAACTGTTGTTATTGCAATTTTTTTCCTAAGGTAATTTCAAATTTTTTGTAGATTTTACTTAAAGATACCAATAATGCTGTAATTAAATTAAAATTTTAATAAGGTAGGCTTATTTTGCCTCATAATAAGAAAGGCAGAATGGCTATTGCAGAAATCCTATTAATACCTAATAAGACGTTGAGTTGGTTTATAGTTTGTGACCATACTTAACTAAAGCAATATTTGGTCTACTTGTACGCATTATAAAAATCCTAAATTAATATAGAAGTTTAATAACTATTTCTTCATGAAGCTTGTGCCTGTTAAAAATCGTTATATGCCTCACTAAAAGATTGGTATCACATGAGGACACAAGGAAACAATGACTTTTGCTCTATATGTATATTGCTTGTTAGACTTTAAAGTTTTAGTGGTATTTAGTCCTTTAAAAGACTTTTGCTCTTTTTGTTGATTATGTTTGACATTTTTGGGACCAGAATTTCCCAAACTAAAATGAGCACATTTCTATTTATGGCTATTTCAAGTGATAACTCTGTAAACAAATATTTCTCACAATACCTTGAATTTGCTTTGAAGATTCCTATGCCCTATTTCATACACCAACATAACATCAGCACATGTTCTCATATAACTGTCTATAATAATATAACTTTTCACCTTTGTGACACTTCTAATTTCTTTTAATTTATTCTATATCTTGTTGCATACTTCCAAGAAACAAAGTGCTGGTGCATAGTCATTTTATTCTGTTTGCAGAATCATAGAAGAGTCCATCTTGAAAGAGCTGTAAAGATCATCTAGGACAGTAAAGAATTAATTTCTTTTTTTAACTCTACTTTTCTCTCAAGCAAGTTTCAGTGCTAGAGATTGTCTTAGAACAGGATCCTCAAACCTCTTCATTTCTTCATTTCTTCAGAAGTTCTGTTATGCTTTTTCAATTACACAATAATGCAGTAGTGAGGAAAGTCATCGTTGTAAGGTCTTGATTTGCTTTACTATACGTCTTAATAGGACTCAATCCAGTACAGTGCCAAAACCTCTGAATTTAATTTTCTATAGTCAACAGCTGTTCATGTTTTGCAGAGAGTGTGATTTGGTCCAACAAATGGGCCTTCATAGTAGCTTACACTCTTCATGGTCCTGATTTATCAGAGTAACTCAATGAAACTGCTAAAGTTAAACAGGCATAACTTTGCAGTGACATAATGATTAATTAGGTTTTCACTGTAGTTGTCTGGAGCAGTCCAGAAAAGTACAGAAATAGTAAACTATTTTGTTCCCAGAATTTAGGAATCAATCTAAAGTCTTGTTCTGCAAGCTGCAACATTATCAGCTTGGTTGGGCAGTTATACTGATTTTTTTTTGATGTCATAAAATAATTACTTCTCAACAGTTTAAACAAAACCTTTCTACCTTTCCCCTCTCTCTCTTTTTTAGTTGCTTTTAGTTATTAAGCATAGGTTTCTATAGGACCCTACAACAATTGTGAACTTGAAGACAAGCCAGAACATCTGGGGAGCTCACCCAGAAAAGAGGCTGGAGAGAGAGAAAGAATGAGCTATGTTCCCATTTTGATGCCAAGATGATTTTTTGCCTTTTCTTTTATATACCTTTTATGTATTCTCAGTACTCCTAACATGCATACTTGTAATTCCTGAAGTCAGGAATTAGGACCTCAGCATAGTCCTAGAATTCTGTTAAGTCAAGAGACCAAACATCCTGGAGGCCTCGTGGCTGGAGGCTGAAAATCCCTACACTATCCTGAGAAACCTCTCTAGAATATAACCTGTAAAGTAAGGTTCAGCCCGTCAGAGGGCAATTCCTCAGAATGGGAAGATATGAACACTGTTCATTCAAGCCTGTCATTGAGGCATCTTTGTTAGATATCCTGACTTGTAAGGTCTATAAAATTGTATATGCAATCTATCTTGTGTGTGCATGTTGGCACATTCCACTTTGGCAAAGTAGTGCACCATAAGGATCCTTAATAAATACTGAGGTAAAAAGCTTTTATGCCTTAATCGTGTCTGGATTTTAATTTTTAGGACCAGGGAAAAGGCATTCGTATAAGATAATTGTCTTGATGGAAGACAGTATCTTGCTGACACTCCTGGACTGAGATGGAAGGAAGAGTCTGTGGTGGTAGTCAATAACCAGTTCTCAGTTTGCATAGAGTACAACACTTCGTTATGCCTCTTGGAGCATCCAAAGATGTCCTATATTCAAAGATGTGAAGAAAGCTTTGTTTTTAAGGCTCATTGCAATGCAAATGGAGAAAGAACATGACACCAGCCCTCAAATGCTGAAAAACTGAAGGCATAAAACTTTGTCCACTCATAGGGATAGTTTAATTTTTTTAAAAAATTAGAGATTTTGGTTGGATGTTAGGAAGAAATTATTTACTCACTAGGTAGTGAGGCACTAGAACAGGTTGCCCAGAGAAGCTGTGAATGGCCCATCCCTGGAAGTGTTTGAGGCCAAGTTAGGTGAGGCCCCAGGCAGCCTGATCTAGTGGGTGGCATCCCTGCCCATGGCATGGAGGTAGAAACTATATGTAATCTAAGGTCCTTTTCAATCCAAGCTTTTATATTTTATATGATTCTACGATAACTCTTATCATGTTGCTAACCACAGCATGAAATATATTCTGTCAACAATAATGTTGCTTCTTTGCATCAAAGCAGTTTGTACAATTGAAGCAGGAAACTGGAAGTATAGCTCTGTGGTTCTGCTGCATCTGTCAGCTTAGATTGCCCTTAAAGTACTCAATGATACACACAAAAAGAACAGGCTATCCTGTATATTTGTGGCAAAATGTAAAATTTGCAAACAGATACACGTGCAAGTGTTTTTCCTACATCTGAAGTAACTATATTTTATGTGAACAAGACGAAAAATGAGCAAGCTGCTATACATGACTCACTAACAGAACCAAAACCAAAATAGTAAAATAAACCCCCATACCAGTAGTTTACTCAGCTGTGCATTGTGCATATGGGTTAAGCTACTCTGAATTGTCAGTCATGAAGGGAAAGAATTCCAATTCCTTAGGATACCTGAGCTTCAAATGATTTTTGTTTAAGGTTGTGAGGATTCAACACTCAAGAAAATTAGTTAATTGCCCTTCTCAAAAAGACGTTTGCAGTGAGTGGAGGAGACTTGAAAGACATTATGTGACTTGGATTTCAGTTTGTCACCTAAAATAAATTTGCAAAAAGTGACTCAGTATGTGAGATGCTCTCCTTAAATGTTCATTGCAATGTAGGACTAAGGAGAATGTTTCTAGCAGTCCAAAGCTGGAATAAAAGGTTGTTCTGAGCCCTCAACTACTACAATCATATTTCTACTTCTTTTATGCACCAGGTTACTGGCTATTTTTGGACAGCTAGTGTCTGCAAGAGCCTCTCTCCTACTGCTTCTTTATTCCCTAAATTTCAGGGGACTTCTATCCACCAGGATGTAGAATAAGAGAGATTTTTTCAGAATATCTTACATGGTTCCCTTTAAAACAAAAACCTTATGAAAATGCTATTCTAGAGCTCTGTTTTTATTTTTGTTATTTTTTGAAGTCTTATCGTCTTACCTGTTTTTCTCTCATTATTGGTTTTATTTTGATTTTTGCAGTTTTGTTTAAAGCAAAGGCTTATGCAATGGTATAGTGACTGTGTGTCTGCATGTGATGAATAAAGGACTGATGAGTCATATCCAGTGATTTTCTCCTTTTAGAGCACAAATAATTAACCTACAAACCTCCTGATCTGTGTGCATGATTTTCATGGCACTGACAGTATAAAGTAAAATGGCACTGTCCTATAAAGTAAAAAGGCTTTTCATGAAAATGCAGCAGTTGGTGCATGTGCTGTCCCACAGTTGCTAATGTAAATATGAGTGATTAATATTCCCAAAACATAAAACAGCAAAGGAAAAACCTTTATTTTCTCCACTAGAGAAACACTGTTACTGTACCATTCTTTTAACTGTGCTGTTAACAGCAAGAATTACAGGTCCCATTGCTGAGTAAGGGTGCAAATACATCAAAGTAACAAGGGGAAAAAGTTGAACTTAGACTATAACACCTTTCCTGCTCTTTGCAGAATGCTAGAGACATTTCTCTTCCTTTATTTAAATAAATAATTTTGCAAATAAAAATTTGAACTTTGATTCTGAATGATTTTCAATTTTAGCTGTTCCCCACTATCTGCTATCAGCTATATCCCAGAAGAGAACTCTGTTCTCCCTGTTATGTCATCAATTTTTCTTACATTTACTGACCCTGAGAATTTACTTATACTGAAAGACTGTATCCCTGAGCAGGAAAGATGACATTTTGTGAAACATCAATGTTACCTTATTATTGTTGCTCTGAAATCTCTTTTTGGTTACCCCACGAATTATATGATGTTGGCTTTCTGTGGAGCATTTAGTTTGTATTAAACTTGCAGAAAGGATTGCTCATACAGAGCATTAATTTAAAAAATCCTATTTTTCCTAGTAATTTTTCATGTTATAATTTTCATGGATCACAGCTTTGAATTGTGTAACATGAAACTATTTTTCCTAATTTTTGGTTTTTTCATTAGCAGCTGGGGCTAAAAAAAAAGAATAAGAAAAGGATTAGCTGAAAAGTGATGGTTTGAAAGAATAATCAAACTCATGAATGTGGAAATACACAAGCAAAAGTGGAGTTTTTCCTTAGCAAGGTGGTATTGCAAGACTGACTTTGTTTTTTTAGTTTCCCAAGGCAAGAATCAGACGTATGAGAAGCACAGCAATAGCCTTAGCAAAATATTTACTTTATTGACCAAAAATTACTGTAAAATGTGTTTTGCAGTAACTATGCAGCAAAATCAGAGAAAGTAGGTTAAATATCAAGGCAAAGCAAAAATGAATACAATACATTCATAAATAGTTCAGTGAAATATAAAAATGTCAATATGTTTTACTGGTATCTTTTAGGTTTTTAGTATCTCAGTTTATAAATGCTTGGCTAAGTCACTTTTTCTTTTAAAGAGCATTAGTGGGGAAAATGAAATGATTACTTGACAATTCATGACATTTTTGCTGGTTTTAAACATATTTTTAGGAAGTCTTATTATCTACATGGTATATTACAATTATGTGTATGAGAATTCTTTTAAAGAACACATTTTTATTAAATTAAGGTAATCAATGAAATTGCACATCATTAATAACAATTTAAAATAGAAAATAGCAAATATACTATAGTGAAACTTTTCATAGTGGAAAATGCACCAGTATTTAAAACTTGCTGTAAAATTCCATTAAAATTGCAAAGGGAAAGAATGACTATCTACAAATAATTTATAAGCAGAGGAAAATATTTAGTTTTGAAAATGTTCACATATCTGTATATTTGAATATTTATGCTCATGTATGGTTTATGAATACCTCTGCTCTGTAAGAATTCCAAATCTATCATGGTAGTGTAAATGCCTCATTGGGACTTTCACTGAAACTAACTAGCATTCCCTGGGATAAGCTCTACTTAGTATTTTTTTTTCTTTTAGTTCAATGTAATGCATTTGTATGTCTATGGGTAATAAAGCTGGTTAAGGACTTAAAGAACAAGTCCTGTAAGAAGCAGCTGAGGGAGCTGGGGTTGTTTAGCCTCGAGAAAAGCAGGCTCAGGGGTGTCCCTATTTCTTTTCACATCTATCCAGGTGGGAATTGGTCTCTTCTCCTGGGTAACAAGAGATAGAACAAGATGAAATAACCTCAAGTTGTGCCAGGGGAGTTTTAGATTGGATATTGGCAAAACAGTTTTCACCCAAAGGGTCGTTAAGCCCTGGAATTGGCTGCTCAGGTAAGTCGTGGAGTCACCATCCCTGGAGCTATTCAAAAGGCTTATAGGTGTGTGCCTAGAGATGTGGTTTGTTGGTGCACATGGCCATGCTGGGATAATGGCTGAACTTGATCTTTAAGGTCTTTTCCAACCTAAAATTATTCTCTCTTTTCCAACCTTAATGATTCACAGAATCACAGAATTTCTAGGTTGGAAGAGACATTTAAGATCATCGAGTCCAACCCATCTTCTAACACCTCAACTAGATCATGGCACCAAGTGCCAGATCCAGTCTTTTTTTAAACACATCGAGGGATGGTGACTCCATCACCTCCCTGGGAAGATGATTCCAGTATTTGACCACTCTTTCTGTGAAAAACCTCCTCCTTAATTCTAGCCTGTATCTCCCTTGACGCAGCTTGAGACTGTGTCCTCTTGTTCTGTCTGTTGCTGCCCGGAGAAAGAGACCGACGCCCAGCTCACCACAGCCACCCTTCAGGAAGTTGAAGAGAGTGATAAGGTCACATTTGAGTCTCCTTTTCTCCAGGCTGAACAACCCCAGCTCCCTCAGTCACTCTTCATACGGCTTGTGTTCCAAGCCCCTCACCAGCCTCGTTGCTCTTCTTTGGACACACTCAAGCATCTCAACATCCTTCCTAAACTGAGGGGCCCAGAATTGGATGCAATACTCAAGGTGTGGCCTCACCAGTGCCGAGTACAGGGGAAGAATGACCTCCCTGCTCCTGCTGGCCACACCATTCCTGATACTGGCCAGGATGCCTTTGGCCTTCTTGGCCACCTGGGCACACTGCTGGCTCATGTTCAGCTGGCTGTCAACCAGCACCCCCAGGTCCCTTTCCACCTGAGCACTGTCCAGCCACACCATCCCCAGCCTATAACGTTGCAGGGGGTTGTTGTGGCCAAAGTGCAGGACTTGGCACTTGGACTTATTGAACTTCATCCCATTAGATTCTGCCCATCCATCCAACAGTTCCAAGTCCCTCTGCAAAGCCCTCTGTCCCCCTAATAGATCAACACATGCTCCCAGCTTAGTGTCATCTGCAAATTTGCTAATGAAAGACTCTAAACCCTCATCCATGTCATCGATAAAAATATTAAACAGAACTGGCCCCAGCACAGAACCCTGAGGGACACCACTGGTGACTGGCCGCCAGCTGGATGCAGCACCATTCACCACCACTCTCTGGGCCCGGCCATGCAGCCAGTTCCTAACCCAGCAGGGTTTCATTGATTCTATGATGATCCTAACGTTCTTTTCCAACATAAACAATTCTACAATTTTACATATAATGCCAAAGATTAACCTGAGTTTTTTAAGAATGATGGTGTAACACATGCCAGCGATGTCCCTGTTTTCTTTTGAAGTTGATAGAAAACTTAATTATCTAGGAATTCGTGAGGGTAAAACAACCTTCAGATGTCTTGTTTAATGTTTTAAAGCAATGTAAATATGAAATATTTATTTTTGTGGATTTTTATGCAAAAGATGTTTCTTTTTCTGCAAGAAACAGTCTTACAAATTGGACCTCTTAATCCTGATATGCAGTATCTATATCTACATATAAAGTGAAAATGCCATAAACAAACTGAAAGCACAAAATAAAAGCTGAAACTTTCAGAAGAAATGGGAATTACACACACTATTGAGCGCAGTAAATCAACAATATGGAAATTGTCCAGTATAAAAATAAACTCTTTTCCAAAAGCCCTTAATGCAAGAAAGGTATATAATCTATAACAGTGAGATAATTGTATTTCACTGCAATACAATTTCAAAAAAATCTTTTAAATTCTTAAGAGTGATGTTATCCATTCACCAGAAGTCTTGGAAATGAGGACACACCTGGATTTCCAAATATCAGCTGAAAAGAAAAACAGCAATATGAACAACATAGTATAAAAGAAAGCTGCCTTCTATTTTCTTTTTTAATTATTCTTTTTCTTGAAGGCAGTCAGGAGACTGTCATAGCCAGTAAAGAAGAAAGGAAGTAAGGGTATAAGGACACACATACTACATGAAAGCAAGAAGTTTGCCCAGCCCACCATTTTGTGGACAGATATACAAACATGGAGATGACAAAAGAGCGTACACATAAAGTAATGCATACTCAGGATTTACCAAGCTGAAAAGAGAAATATTTGGAGATTTCATGAGTAAAAAATTACATCTTTGGTGTTACTTGTATAAAATTATTGGGTTATACAGTGCACTCTCATTTAATCAATTTATTTAATTGACTGGTAAACTAATAGCATCGTGCAGAAAATAATTCCTCAGCTTAATTATAATGTGCCAGAGGAAGTTCCTCCATCTTACTGCTTTGAACCCCTCACTTCCTAGCTTTAACTGATGTTATCATTACCCGTACTGTAGGATAGCGAAACATATTTCATAATTGTTTTTCCTATGGTGCTCACAATTTTGCAAGTCTCCGTCCTCTTCCTCTTCCCATTCTTATTTTTGTGTCCTTTAACATTTAGAAGCAAACAAGCAAATGAACACGTGACACTTATATAGAGAAGTGGTGTTGATACAGAACACATTCTAGACCTTTCATCATCCTTGGCATTCCTCTCTGAACCATTTCCAGTATTATCTGTGTTCTGACAA